>NW_027476136.1:0-600000 GCF_051020955.1 Megalopta genalis
ATGTATATCACAAGTATTTGAAGCTATATCATACGTTTCGCATGGATTCCAAGATAACCCTTCTAATTCGCATTGATTTGAAGCTAAATCATGTGTTTCGCATGGATTTGAATCTAACTCGTTTGTTTCGGATGCTGTTGAAGTTAAATCATGTATATCACAAGTATTTGAAGCTATATCATTTGTTTCGCATGGATTCGAAGATAACACTTCTAATTCGCATTGATTTGAAGCTAAGTCATGTGTTTCGCTTGGATTTGAAGCTAACTCGTTTTTTTTCGCTAGTAGTTGAAGCTAAATCATGCATATCACAAGTATTTGAAGCTAAACCATTTGATTCCCATGGTTTTGAAGCCAAGCTTTCTAGATCGCATTGACTTGAAGATAAATCATGTGTTTCGCTTGGATTTGAAGATAACTCATTTGTTTCGCATGCTGTTGAATCTAAATCATGAATATCACAAGTATTTGAAGCTAAACCATTTGTTACGCATGGATTCGAAGATCAGCCTTCTACTTCGCATTGAGTTGATGCTAAATCATGTGTTTCGCATGGATTTGAAGCTAACTCGTTTGTTTCGCATGCTGTTGAAGCTAAATCATGTATATCACAAGTATTTGAAGCTAAACCATTTGTATCGCATGGGATCGAAGATAATCCTCCTACTTCGCATTGTTTTGAAGCTAAATCAGGTTTTTCGCATGGATTTGAAGCTAACTCGTTTGTTTTCGCATGCTGTTGAAGCTAAATCATATATATCACAAGTATTTGAAGCTAAACCATTTGTTTCGCATTTATTCGATGCTAAGCCTTCTACTTCGCATTGATTTGAGGCTAAATCATGTGTTTCGCTCGGTTTTTAAGCTAACTCGTTTGTTTCGCATGCTGTTGAAGCTAAATCATGTATATCACAAGTATTTGAAGCTAAACCATTTGTATCGGATGGGATCGAAGATAAGCCTCCTACTTCGCATTGATTTGAAGCTAAATCATGTGTTTCGCATGGATTTGAAGCTAACTCGTTTGTATCGCATGCAGTTGTAGCTAAATCATGTATATCACAAGTATTTGAAGCTAAACCATTTGTTTCGCATGGATTCGAAGATAAGCCTTCTACTTCGCATTGATTTTAATCTAAATCATGTCTTTCGCATGGATTTAAAGGTAACTCGTTTGTTTCGCATGCAGTTGAAGCTGAATCATGTATGTCACAAGTATTTGAAGCTAAACTATTCGTTTCGCATGGATTCGAAGTTAACTCGTTTGTTTCGCATACAGTTGAAGCTAAATCACGTATATCACAAGTATTTGCAGCTAAACCATTTGTTTCGCATCGATACGAAGATAACCCTTCTACTTCGCATTGATTTGAAGCTAAATCATGTGTTTCGCATGGATTTGAATCTAACTCGTTTATTTCGCATGCTGTTGAAGCTAAATCATGTATATCACAAGTATAAGAAGCTAATCCGTTTGTTTCGCATGGATTCGAAGATAAGCCTTCTACTTCGCATTGATTTGAAACTAAATCAGGTTTTTCGCATGGATTTGAAGCTAACTCGTTTGTTTCGCATGCTGTTGAAGCTAAATCATATATATCACAAGTATTTGAAGCTAAACCATTTGTTTCGCATTTATTCGAAGCTAAGCCTTCTACTTCACATTGATTTGAGGCTAAATCATGTGTTTCGCTCGGTTTTGAAGCTAACTCGTTTGTTTCGCATGCTGTTGAAGCTAAATCATGTATATCACAAGTATTTGAAGCTATATCATACGTTTCGCATGGATTCCAAGATAACCCTTCTAATTCGCATTGATTTGAAGCTAAATCATGTGTTTCGCATGGATTTGAAGCTAACTCGTTTGTTTCGGATGCTGTTGAAGTTAAATCATGTATATCACAAGTATTTGAAGCTAAACCATTTGTTACGCATGGATTCGAAGATCAGCCTTCTACTTCGCATTGAGTTGATGCTAAATCATGTGTTTCGCATGGATTTGAAGCTAACTCGTTTGTTTCGCATGCTGTTGAAGCTAAATCATGTATATCACAAGTATTTGAAGCTAAACCATTTGTATCGCATGGGATCGAAGATAAGCCTCCTACTTCGCATTGATTTGAAGCTAAATCATGTGTTTCGCATGGATTTGAAGCTAACTCGTTTGTTTCGCATGCTGTTGAAGCTAAATCATATATATCACAAGTATTTGAAGCTAAACCATTTGTTTCGCATTTATTCGATGCTAAGCCTTCTACTTCGCATTGATTTGAGGCTAAATCATGTGTTTCGCTCGGTTTTGAAGCTAACTCGTTTGTTTCGCATGCTGTTGAAGCTAAATCATGTATGTCACAAGTATTTGAAGCTAAACTATTCGTTTCGCATGGATTCGAAGTTAACTCGTTTGTTTCGCATACAGTTGAAGCTAAATCACGTATATCACAAGTATTTGCAGCTAAACCATTTGTTTCGCATCGATACGAAGATAACCCTTCTACTTCGCATTGATTTGAAGCTAAATCATGTGTTTCGCATGGATTTGAATCTAACTCGTTTATTTCGCATGCTGTTGAAGCTAAATCATGTATATCACAAGTATAAGAAGCTAATCCGTTTGTTTCGCATGGATTCGAAGATAAGCCTTCTACTTCGCATTGATTTGAAGCTAAATCAGGTTTTTCGCATGGATTTGAAGCTAACTCGTTTGTTTCGCATGCTGTTGAAGCTAAATCATCTATATCACAAGTATTTGAAGCTAAACCATTTGTTTCGCATTTATTCGAAGCTAAGCCTTCTACTTCACATTGATTTGAGGCTAAATCATGTGTTTCGCTCGGTTTTGAAGCTAACTCGTTTGTTTCGCATGCTGTTGAAGCTAAATCATGTATATCACAAGTATTTGAAGCTATATCATACGTTTCGCATGGATTCCAAGATAACCCTTCTAATTCGCATTGATTTGAACCTAAATCATGTGTTTCGCATGGATTTGAATCTAACTCGTTTGTTTCGGATGCTGTTGAAGTTAAATCATGTATATCACAAGTATTTGAAGCTATATCATTTGTTTAGCATGGATTCGAAGATAACACTTCTAATTCGCATTGATTTGAAGCTAAATCATGTGTTTCGCTTGGATTTGAAGCTAACTCGTTTTTTTCGCTAGTAGTTGAAGCTAAATCATTCATATCACAAGTATTTGAAGCTAAACTATTTGATTCCCATGGTTTTGAAGCCAAGCTTTCTACATCGCATTGACTTGAAGATAAATCATGTGTTTCGCTTGGATTTGAAGCTAACTCGTTTGTTTCGCATGCTGTTGAAGCTAAATCATGTATATCACAAGTATTTGAAGCTATATCATACGTTTCGCATGGATTCCAAGATAACCCTTCTAATTCGCATTGATTTGAAGCTAAATCATGTGTTTCGCATGGATTTGAAGCTAACTCGTTTGTTTCGCATGCTGTTGAAGCTAAATCATGTATATCACAAGTATTTGAAGCTATATCATACGTTTCGCATGGATTCCAAGATAACCCTTCTAATTCGCATTGATTTGAAGCTAAATCATGTGTTTCGCATGGATTTGAAGCTAACTCGTTTGTTTCGCATGCTGTTGAAGCTAAATCATATATATCACAAGTATTTGAAGCTAAACCATTTGTTACGCATGGATTCGAAGATCAGCCTTCTACTTCGCATTGAGTTGATGCTAAATCATGTGCTTCGCATGGATTTGAAGCTAACTCGTTTGTTTCGCATGCTGTTGAAGCTAAATCATGTATATCACAAGTATTTGAAGCTAAACCATTTGTATCGCATGGGATCGAAGATAAGCCTCCTACTTCGCATTGATTTGAAGCTAAATCATGTGTTTCGCATGGATTTGAAGCTAACTCGTTTGTTTCGCATGCTGTTGAAGCTAAATCATATATATCACAATTATTTGAAGCTAAACCATCTGTTTCGCATTTATTCGAAGCTAAGCCTTCTACTTCGCATTGATTTGAGGCTAAATCATGTGTTTCGCTCGGTTTTGAAGCTAACTCGTTTGTTTCGCATGCTGTTGAAGCTAAATCATGTATATCACAAGTATTTGATGCTATATCATACGTTTCGCATGGATTCCAAGATAACCCTTCTAATTCGCATTGATTTGAATCTAAATAATGTGTTTCGCATGGATTTGAAGCTAACTCGTTTATTTCGCATGCTGCTGAAGCTAAATCATGTAATCACAAGTATTTGCAGCTAAACCATTTGTTACGCATGGATTCGAAGATCAGCCTTCTACTTCGCATTGATTTGAAGCTAAATCATGTGTTTCGCATGGATTTGAATCTAACTCGTTTATTTCGCATTCTGTTGAAGCTAAATCATGTATATCACAAGTATAAGAAGCTAATCCGTTTGTTTCGCATGGATTCGAAGATAAGCCTTCTACTTCGCATTGATTTGAAGCTAAATCAGGTTTTTCGCATGGATTTGAAGCTAACTCGTTTGTTTCGCATGCTGTTGAAGCTAAATCATATATATCACAAGTATTTGAAGCTAAACCATTTGTTTCGCATGGATTCCAAGATAACCCTTCTAATTCGCATTGATTTGAAGCTAAATCATGTGTTTCGCATGGATTTGAATCTAACTCGTTTGTTTCGGATGCTGTTGATGTTAAATCATGTATATCACAAGTATTTGAAGCTATATCATTTGTTTCGCATGGATTCGAAGATAACACTTCTAATTCGCATTGATTTGAAGCTAAATCATGTGTTTCGCTTGGATTTGAAGCTAACTCGTTTTTTTCGCTAGTAGTTGAAGCTAAATCATGCATATCACAAGTATTTGAAGCTAAACCATTTGATTCCCATGGTTTTGAAGCCAAGCTTTCTACATCGCATTGACTTGAAGATAAATCATGTGTTTCGCTTGGATTTGAAGATAACTCATTTGTTTCGCATGCTGTTGAAGCTAAATCATGTATATCACAAGTATTTGAAGCTAAACCACTTGCTTCGCATGGATTCGATGATCAGCCTCCTACTTCGCATTGATTTGGTGCTAAATCATGTGTTTCGCATGGATTTGAAGCTAACTCGTTTGTTTCGCATGCTGTTGAAGCTAAATCATGTATATCACAAGTATTTGAAGCTATATCATACGTTTCGCATGGATTCCAAGATAACCCTTCTAATTCGCATTGATTTGAAGCTAAATCATGTGTTTCGCATGGATTTGAAGCTAACTCGTTTGTTTCGCATGCTGTTGAAGCTAAATCATATATATCACAAGTATTTGAAGCTAAACCATTTGTTACGCATGGATTCGAAGATCAGCCTTCTACTTCGCATTGAGTTGATGCTAAATCATGTGTTTCGCATGGATTTGAAGCTAACTCGTTTGTTTCGCATGCTGTTGAAGCTAAATCATGTATATCACAAGTATTTGAAGCTAAACCATTTGTATCGCATGGGATCGAAGATAAGCCTCCTACTTCGCATTGATTTGAAGCTAAATCATGTGTTTCGCATGGATTTGAAGCTAACTCGTTTGTTTCGCATGCTGTTGAAGCTAAATCATATATATCACAAGTATTTGAAGCTAAACCATTTGTTTCGCATTTATTCGATGCTAAGCCTTCTACTTCGCATTGATTTGAGGCTAAATCATGTGTTTCGCTCGGTTTTGAAGCTAACTCGTTTGTTTCGCATGCTGTTGAAGCTAAATCATGTATATCACAAGTATTTGAAGCTATATCATACGTTTCGCATGGATTCCAAGATAACCCTTCTAATTCGCATTGATTTGAATCTAAATAATGTGTTTCGCATGGATTTGAAGCTAACTCGTTTATTTCGCATGCTGTTGAAGCTAAATCATGTAATCACAAGTATTTGCAGCTAAACCATTTGTTACGCATGGATTCGAATATCAGCCTTCTACTGCGCATTGATTTGAAGCTAAATCATGTGTTTCGCATGGATTTGAATCTAACTCGTTTATTTCGCATTCTGTTGAAGCTAAATCATGTATATCACAAGTATAAGAAGCTAATCCGTTTGTTTCGCATGGATTCGAAGATAAGCCTTCTACTTCGCATTGATTTGAAGCTAAATCAGGTTTTTCGCATGGATTTGAAGCTAACTCGTTTGTTTCGCATGCTGTTGAAGCTAAATCATATATATCACAAGTATTTGAAGCTAAACCATTTGTTTCGCATTTATTCGAAGCTAAGCCTTCTACTTCACATTGATTAGAGGCTAAATCATGTGTTTCGCTCGGTTTTGAAGCTAACTCGTTTGTTTCGCATGCTGTTGAAGCTAAATCATGTATATCACAAGTATTTGAAGCTATATCATACGTTTCGCATGGATTCCAAGATAACCCTTCTAATTCGCATTGATTTGAAGCTAAATCATGTGTTTCGCATGGATTTGAATCTAACTCGTTTGTTTCGGATGCTGTTGAAGTTAAATCATGTATATCACAAGTATTTGAAGCTATATCATTTGTTTCGCATGGATTCGAAGATAACACTTCTAATTCGCATTGATTTGAAGCTAAATCATGTGTTTCGCTTGGATTTGAAGCTAACTCGTTTTTTTCGCTAGTAGTTGAAGCTAAATCATGCATATCACAAGTATTCGAAGCTAAACCATTTGATTCCCATGGTTTTGAAGCCAAGCTTTCTACATCGCATTGACTTGAAGATAAATCATGTGTTTCGCATGGATTCGAAGTTAACTCGTTTGTTTCGCATACAGTTGAAGCTAAATCACGTATATCACAAGTATTTGAAGCTAAACCATTTGTATTGCATGGGATCGAAGATAAGCCTCCTACTTCGCATTGATTTGAAGCTAAATCAGGTTTTTCGCATGGATTTGAAGCTAACTCGTTTGTTTCGCATGCTGTTGAAGCTAAATCATATATATCACAAGTATTTGAAGCTAAACCATTTGTTTCGCATTTATTCGAAGCTAAGCCTTCTACTTCACATTGATTTGAGGCTAAATCATGTGTTTCGCTCGGTTTTGAAGCTAACTCGTTTGTTTCGCATGCTGTTGAAGCTAAATCATGTATATCACAAGTATTTGAAGCTATATCATACGTTTCGCATGGATTCCAAGATAACCCTTCTAATTCGCATTGATTTGAAGCTAAATCATGTGTTTCGCATGGATTTGAATCTAACTCGTTTGTTTCGGATGCTGTTGAAGTTAAATCATGTATATCACAAGTATTTGAAGCTATATCATTTGTTTCGCATGGATTCGAAGATAACACTTCTAATTCGCATTGATTTGAAGCTAAATCATGTGTTTCGCATGGATTTGAAGCTAACTCGTTTGTTTCGCATGCTGTTGAAGCTAAATCATGTATATCACAAGTATTTGAAGCTAAACCATTTGTATCGGAGGGGATCGAAGATAAGCCTCCTACTTCGCATTGATTTGAAGCTAAATCATGTGTTTCGCATGGATTTGAAGCTAACTCGTTTGTATCGCATGCAGTTGTAGCTAAATCATGTATATCACAAGTATTTGAAGCTAAACCATTTGTTTCGCATGGATTCGAAGATAAGCCTTCTACTTCGCATTGATTTTAATCTCAATCATGTCTTTCGCATGGATTTAAAGGTAACTCGTTTGTTTCGCATGCAGTTGAAGCTGAATCATGTATATCACAAGTATTTGAAGATAAATCATGTGTTTCGGTTGGATTTGAATATAACTCATTCGTTTCGCATGCTGTTGAAGCTAAATCATGTATATCACAAGTATTTGAAGCTGAACCATTTGCTTCGCATGGATTCGAAGATCAGCCTTCTACTTCGCATTGATTTGATGCTAAATCATGTGTTTCGCATGGATTTGAAGCTAACTCGTTTGTTTCGCATGCTGTTGAAGCTAAATCATGTATACCACAAGTATTTGAAGCTATATCATACGTTTCGCATGGATTCCAAGATTTCACTTCTAATTCGCATTGATTTGAAGCTAAATCATGTGTTTCGCATGGATTTGAAGCTAACTCGTTTGTTTCGCATGCTGTTGAAGCTAAATCATGTATATCACAAGTATTTCAATCTAAACCATTTGTTACGCATGGATTCGAAGATCAGCCTTCTACTTCGCATTTATTTGATGATAAATCATGTGTTTCGCATGGATTTGAAGCTAACTCGTTTGTTTCGCATGCTGTTGAAGCTAAATCATGTATATCACAAGTATTTGAAGCTAAACCATTTGTATCGGATGGGATCGAAGATAAGCCTCCTACTTCGCATTGATTTGAAGCTAAATCATGTGTTTCGCATGGATTTGAAGCTAACTCGTTTGTATCGCATGCAGTTGTAGCTAAATCATGTATATCACAAGTATTTGAAGCTAAACCATTTGTTTCGCATGGATTCGAAGATAAGCCTTCTACTTCGCATTGATTTGAAGCTAAATCAGGTTTTTCGCATGGATTTGAAGCTAACTCGTTTGTTTCGGATGCTGTTGAAGTTAAATCATGTATATCACAAGTATTTGAAGCTATATCATTTGTTTCGCATGGATTCGAAGATAACACTTCTAATTCGCATTGATTTGAAGCTAAATCATGTGTTTCGCTTGGATTTGAAGCTAACTCGTTTTTTTCGCTAGTAGTTGAAGCTAAATCATGCATATCACAAGTATTTGAAGCTAAACCATTTGATTCGCATGGTTTTGAAGCCAAGCTTTCTACATCGCATTGACTTGAAGATAAATCATGTGTTTCGCTTGGATTTGAAGATAACTCATTTGTTTCGCATGCTGTTGAAGCTAAATCATGTATATCACAAGTATTTGAAGCTAAACCACTTGCTTCGCATGGATTCGATGATCAGCCTCCTACTTCGCATTGATTTGGTGCTAAATCATGTGTTTCGCATGGATTTGAAGCTAACTCGTTTGTTTCGCATGCTGTTGAAGCTAAATCATGTATATCACAAGTATTTGAAGCTATATCATACGTTTCGCATGGATTCCAAGATAACCCTTCTAATTCGCATTGATTTGAAGCTAAATCATGTGTTTCGCATGGATTTGAAGCTAACTCGTTTGTTTCGCATGCTGTTGAAGCTAAATCATATATATCACAAGTATTTGAAGCTAAACCATTTGTTACGCATGGATTCGAAGATCAGCCTTCTACTTCGCATTGAGTTGATGCTAAATCATGTGTTTCGCATGGATTTGAAGCTAACTCGTTTGTTTCGCATGCTGTTGAAGCTAAATCATGTATATCACAAGTATTTGAAGCTAAACCATTTGTATCGCATGGGATCGAAGATAAGCCTCCTACTTCGCATTGATTTGAAGCTAAATCATGTGTTTCGCATGGATTTGAAGCTAACTCGTTTGTTTCGCATGCTGTTGAAGCTAAATCATATATATCACAAGTATTTGAAGCTAAACCATTTGTTTCGCATTTATTCGATGCTAAGCCTTCTACTTCGCATTGATTTGAGGCTAAATCATGTGTTTTCGCTCGGTTTTGAAGCTAACTCGTTTGTTTCGCATGCTGTTGAAGCTAAATCATGTATATCACAAGTATTTGAAGCTATATCATACGTTTCGCATGGATTCCAAGATAACCCTTCTAATTCGCATAGATTTGAAGATAAATCATGTGTTTCGCTTGGATTTGAATATAACTCATTTGTTTCGCATGCTGTTGAAGCTAAATCATGTATATCACAAGTATTTGAAGCTAAACCATTTGTATCGCATGGGATCGAAGATAAGCCTCCTACTTCGCATTGATTTGAAGCTAAATCAGGTTTTTCGCATGGATTTGAAGCTAACTCGTTTGTTTCGCATGCTGTTGAAGCTAAATCATATATATCACAATTATTTGAAGCTAAACCACCTGTTTCGCATTTATTCGAAGCTAAGCCTTCTACTTCGCATTGATTTGAGGCTAAATCATGTGTTTCGCTCGGTTTTGAAACTAACTCGTTTGTTTCGCATGCTGTTGAAGCTAAATCATGTATATCACAAGTATTTGAAGCTATATCATACGTTTCGCATGGATTCCAAGATAACCCTTCTAATTCGCATTGATTTGAATCTAAATAATGTGTTTCGCATGGATTTGAAGCTAACTCGTTTATTTCGCATGCTGTTGAAGCTAAATCATGTAATCACAAGTATTTGCAGCTAAACCATTTGTTACGCATGGATTCGAATATCAGCCTTCTACTTCCCATTGATTTGAAGCTAAATCATGTGTTTCGCATGGATTTGAATCTAACTCGTTTATTTCGCATTCTGTTGAAGCTAAATCATGTATATCACAAGTATAAGAAGCTAATCCGTTTGTTTCGCATGGATTCGAAGATAAGCCTTCTACTTCGCATTGATTTGAAGCTAAATCAGGTTTTTCGCATGGATTTGAAGCTAACTCGTTTGTTTCGCATGCTGTTGAAGCTAAATCATATATATCACAAGTATTTGAAGCTAAACCATTTGTTTCGCATTTATTCGAAGCTAAGCCTTCTACTTCACATTGATTAGAGGCTAAATCATGTGTTTCGCTCGGTTTTGAAGCTAACTCGTTTGTTTCGCATGCTGTTGAAGCTAAATCATGTATATCACAAGTATTTGAAGCTATATCATACGTTTCGCATGGATTCCAAGATAACCCTTCTAATTCGCTTTGATTTGAAGCTAAATCATGTGTTTCGCATGGATTTGAATCTAACTCGTTTGTTTCGGATGCTGTTGAAGTTAAATCATGTATATCACAAGTATTTGAAGCTATATCATTTGTTTCGCATGGATTCGAAGATAACACTTCTAATTCGCATTGATTTGAAGCTAAATCATGTGTTTCGCTTGGATTTGAAGCTAACTCGTTTTTTTCGCTAGTAGTTGAAGCTAAATCATGCATATCACAAGTATTCGAAGCTAAACCATTTGATTCCCATGGTTTTGAAGCCAAGCTTTCTACATCGCATTGACTTGAAGATAAATCATGTGTTTCGCATGGATTCGAAGTTAACTCGTTTGTTTCGCATACAGTTGAAGCTAAATCACGTATATCACAAGTATTTGAAGCTAAACCATTTGTATTGCATGGGATCGAAGATAAGCCTCCTACTTCGCATTGATTTGAAGCTAAATCAGGTTTTTCGCATGGATTTGAAGCTAACTCGTTTGTTTCGCATGCTGTTGAAGCTAAATCATATATATCACAAGTATTTGAAGCTAAACCATTTGTTTCGCATTTATTCGAAGCTAAGCCTTCTACTTCACATTGATTTGAGGCTAAATCATGTGTTTCGCTCGGTTTTGAAGCTAACTCGTTTGTTTCGCATGCTGTTGAAGCTAAATCATGTATATCACAAGTATTTGAAGCTATATCATACGTTTCGCATGGATTCCAAGATAACCCTTCTAATTCGCATTGATTTGAAGCTAAATCATGTGTTTCGCATGGATTTGAATCTAACTCGTTTGTTTCGGATGCTGTTGAAGTTAAATCATGTATATCACAAGTATTTGAAGCTATATCATTTGTTTCGCATGGATTCGAAGATAACACTTCTAATTCGCATTGATTTGAAGCTAAATCATGTGTTTCGCATGGATTTGAAGCTAACTCGTTTGTTTCGCATGCTGTTGAAGCTAAATCATGTATATCACAAGTATTTGAAGCTAAACCATTTGTATCGGAGGGGATCGAAGATAAGCCTCCTACTTCGCATTGATTTGAAGCTAAATCATGTGTTTCGCATGGATTTGAAGCTAACTCGTTTGTATCGCATGCAGTTGTAGCTAAATCATGTATATCACAAGTATTTGAATCTAAACCATTTGTTTCGCATGGATTCGAAGATAAGCCTTCTACTTCGCATTGATTTTAATCTCAATCATGTCTTTCGCATGGATTTAAAGGTAACTCGTTTGTTTCGCATGCAGTTGAAGCTGAATCATGTATATCACAAGTATTTGAAGATAAATCATGTGTTTCGGTTGGATTTGAATATAACTCATTCGTTTCGCATGCTGTTGAAGCTAAATCATGTATATCACAAGTATTTGAAGCTGAACCATTTGCTTCGCATGGATTCGAAGATCAGCCTTCTACTTCGCATTGATTTGATGCTAAATCATGTGTTTCGCATGGATTTGAAGCTAACTCGTTTGTTTCGCATGCTGTTGAAGCTAAATCATGTATACCACAAGTATTTGAAGCTATATCATACGTTTCGCATGGATTCCAAGATAACTCTTCTAATTCGCATTGATTTGAAGATAAATCATGTGTTTCGCATGGATTTGAAGCTAACTCGTTTGTTTCGCATGCTGTTGAAGCTAAATCGTGTATATCACAAGTATTTGAAGCTAAACCATTTGTTACGCATGGATTCGAAGATCAGCCTTCTACTTCGCATTGATTTGATGCTAAATCATGTGTTTCGCTTGGATTTGAATATAACGCATTTGTTTCGCAAGCTGTTGAAGCTAAATCATGTATATCACAAGTATTTGAAGCTAAACCATTTGTATCGCATGGGATCGAAGATAAGCCTCCTACTTCGCATTGATTTGAAGCTAAATCATGTGTTTCGCATGGATTTGAAGCTAACTCGTTTGTTTCGCATGCTGTTGAAGCTAAATCTTATATATCACAAGTATTTGAAGCTAAACCATTTGTTACGCATTTATTCGAAGCTAAGCCTTCTACTTCGCATTGATTTGAGGCTAAATCATGTGTTTCGCTCGGTTTTGAAGCTAACTCGTTTGTTTCGCATGCTGTTGAAGCTAAATCATGTATATCACACGTATTTGAAGCTATATCATACGTTTCGCATGGATTCCAAGATTTCACTTCTAATTCGCATTGATTTGAAGCTAAATCATGTGTTTCGCATGGATTTGAAGCTAACTCGTTTGTTTCGCATGCTGTTGAAGCTAAATCATGTATATCACAAGTATTTCAATCTAAACCATTTGTTACGCATGGATTCGAAGATCAGCCTTCTACTTCGCATTTATTTGATGATAAATCATGTGTTTCGCATGGATTTGAAGCTAACTCGTTTGTTTCGCATGCTGTTGAAGCTAAATCATGTATATCACAAGTATTTGAAGCTAAACCATTTGTATCGGATGGGATCGAAGATAAGCCTCCTACTTCGCATTGATTTGAAGCTAAATCATGTGTTTCGCATGGATTTGAAGCTAACTCGTTTGTATCGCATGCAGTTGTAGCTAAATCATGTATATCACAAGTATTTGAAGCTAAACCATTTGTTTCGCATGGATTCGAAGATAAGCCTTCTACTTCGCATTGATTTTAATCTCAATCATGTCTTTCGCATGGATTTAAAGGTAACTCGTTTGTTTCGCATGCAGTTGAAGCTGAATCATGTATATCACAAGTATTTGAAGATAAATCATGTGTTTCGGTTGGATTTGAATATAACTCATTCGTTTCGCATGCTGTTGAAGCTAAATCATGTACATCACAAGTATTTGAAGCTGAACCATTTGCTTCGCATGGATTCGAAGATCAGCCTTCTACTTCGCATTGATTTGATGCTAAATCATGTGTTTCGCATGGATTTGAAGCTAACTCGTTTGTTTCGCATGCTGTTGAAGCTAAATCATGTATACCACAAGTATTTGAAGCTATATCATACGTTTCGCATGGATTCCAAGATAACCCTTCTAATTCGCATTGATTTGAAGCTAAATCATGTGTTTCGCATGGATTTGAAGCTAACTCGTTTATTTCGCATGTTGTTGAAGCTAAATAATGTATATCACAAGTATAAGAAGCTAATCCATTTGTTTCGCATGGATTCGAAGATATGCTTACTTCTTCGCATTGATTTGAAGCTAAATCATGTGTTTCGCATGGATTTGAATCTAACTCGTTTGTTTCGGATGCTGTTGAAGTTAAATCATGTATACCACAAGTATTTGAAGCTATATCATTTGTTTCGCATGGATTCGAAGATAACACTTCTAATTCGCATTGATTTGAAGCTAAATCATGTGTTTCGCATGGATTTGAAGCTAACTCGTTTGTTTCGCATGCTATTGAAGCTAAATCATGTATATCACAAGTATTTGAAGCTATATCATACGTTTCGCATGGATTCCAAGATAACCCTTCTAATTCGCATTGATTTGAAGCTAAATCATGTGTTTCGCATGGATTTGAAGCTAACTCGTTTGTTTCGCATGCTGTTGAAGCTAAATCATATATATCACAAGTATTTGAAGCTAAACCATTTGTTACGCATGGATTCGAAGATCAGCCTTCTACTTCGCATTGAGTTGATGCTAAATCATGTGTTTCGCATGGATTTGAAGCTAACTCGTTTGTTTCGCATGCTGTTGAAGCTAAATCATGTATATCACAAGTATTTGAAGCTAAACCATTTGTATCGCATGGGATCGAAGATAAGCCTCCTACTTCGCATTGATTTGAAGCTAAATCATGTGTTTCGCATGGATTTGAAGCTAACTCGTTTGTTTCGCATGCTGTTGAAGATAAATCATATATATCACAAGTATTTGAAGCTAAACCATTTGTTTCGCATTTATTCGAAGCTAAGCCTTCTACTTCGCATTGATTTGAGGCTAAATCATGTGTTTCGCTCGGTTTTGAAACTAACTCGTTTGTTTCGCATGCTGTTGAAGCTAAATCATGTATATCACAAGTATTTGAAGCTATATCATACGTTTCGCATGGATTCCAAGATAACCCTTCTATTTCGCATTGATTTGAAGCTAAATCATGTGTTTCGCATGGATTTGAAGCTAACTCGTTTGTTTCGCATGCTGTTGAAGCTAAATCATATATCACAAGTATTTCAATCTAAACCATTTTTACGCATGGATTCGAAGATCAGCCTTCTACTTCGCATTGATTTGATGATAAATCATGTGTTTCGCATGGATTTGAAGCTAACTCGTTTGTTTCGCATGCTGTTGAAGCTAAATCATGTATATCACAAGTATTTGAAGCTAAACCATTTGTATCGGATGGGATCGAAGATAAGCCTCCTACTTCGCATTGATTTGAAGCTAAATCATGTGTTTCGCATGGATTTGAAGCTAACTCGTTTGTATCGCATGCAGTTGTAGCTAAATCATGTATATCACAAGTATTTGAAGCTAAACCATTTGTTTCGCATGGGTTCGAAGATAAGCCTTCTACTTCGCATTGATTTTAATCTAAATCATGTCTTTCGGATGGATTTAAAGGTAACTCGTTTGTTTCGCATGCAGTTGAAGCTGAATCATGTATGTCACAAGTATTTGAAGCTAAACTATTCGTTTCGCATGGATTCGAAGATCAGCCTTCTACATCGCATTGAGTTGATGCTAAATCATGTGTTTCGCATGGATTTGAAGCTAACTCGTTTGTTTCGCATGCTGTTGAAGCTAAATCATGTATATCACAAGTATTTGAAGCTAAACCATTTGTATCGCATGGGATCGAAGATAAGCCTCCTACTTCGCATTGATTTGAAGCTAAATCATGTGTTTCGCATGGATTTGAAGCTAACTCGTTTGTTTCGCATGCTGTTGAAGATAAATCATATATATCACAAGTATTTGAAGCTAAACCATTTGTTTCGCATTTATTCGAAGCTAAGCCTTCTACTTCGCATTGATTTGAGGCTAAATCATGTGTTTCGCTCGGTTTTGAAACTAACTCGTTTGTTTCGCATGCTGTTGAAGCTAAATCATGTATATCACAAGTATTTGAAGCTATATCATACGTTTCGCATGGATTCCAAGATAACCCTTCTATTTCGCATTGATTTGAAGCTAAATCATGTGTTTCGCATGGATTTGAAGCTAACTCGTTTGTTTCGCATGCTGTTGAAGCTAAATCATGTATATCACAAGTATTTGAAGCTATATCATACGTTTCGCATGGATTCCAAGATAACCCTTCTATTTCGCATTGATTTGAAGCTAAATCATGTGTTTCGCATGGATTTGAAGCTAACTCGTTTGTTTCGCATGCTGTTGAAGCTAAATCATATATCACAAGTATTTCAATCTAAACCATTTTTACGCATGGATTCGAAGATCAGCCTTCTACTTCGCATTGATTTGATGATAAATCATGTGTTTCGCATGGATTTGAAGCTAACTCGTTTGTTTCGCATGCTGTTGAAGCTAAATCATGTATATCACAAGTATTTGAAGCTAAACCATTTGTATCGGATGGGATCGAAGATAAGCCTCCTACTTCGCATTGATTTGAAGCTAAATCATGTGTTTCGCATGGATTTGAAGCTAACTCGTTTGTATCGCATGCAGTTGTAGCTAAATCATGTATATCACAAGTATTTGAAGCTAAACCATTTGTTTCGCATGGATTCGAAGATAAGCCTTCTACTTCGCATTGATTTTAATCTAAATCATGTCTTTCGGATGGATTTAAAGGTAACTCGTTTGTTTCGCATGCAGTTGAAGCTGAATCATGTATGTCACAAGTATTTGAAGCTAAACTATTCGTTTCGCATGGATTCGAAGATCAGCCTTCTACATCGCATTGAGTTGATGCTAAATCATGTGTTTCGCATGGATTTGAAGCTAACTCGTTTGTTTCGCATGCTGTTGAAGCTAAATCATGTATATCACAAGTATTTGAAGCTAAACCATTTGTATCGCATGGGATCGAAGATAAGCCTCCTACTTCGCATTGATTTGAAGCTAAATCAGGTTTTTCGCATGGATTTGAAGCTAACTCGTTTGTTTCGCATGCTGTTGAAGCTAAATCATATATATCACAAGTATTTGAAGCTAAACCATTTGTTTCGCATTTATTCGATGCTAAGCCTTCTACTTCGCATTGATTTGAGGCTAAATCATGTGTTTCGGTCGGTTTTTAAGCTAACTCGTTTGTTTCGCATGCTGTTGAAGCTAAATCATGTATATCACAAGTATTTGAAGCTAAACCATTTGTATCGGATGGGATCGAAGATAAGCCTCCTACTTCGCATTGATTTGAAGCTAAATCATGTGTTTCGCATGGACTTGAAGCTAACTCGTTTGTGTCGCATGCAGTTGTAGCTAAATCATGTATATCACAAGTATTTGAAGCTAAACCATTTGTTTCGCATGGATTCGAAGATAAGCCTTCTACTTCGCATTGATTTTAATCTAAATCATGTCTTTCGCATGGATTTAAAGGTAACTCGTTTGTTTCGCATGCAGTTGAAGCTGAATCATGTATGTCACAAGTATTTGAAGCTAAACTATTCGTTTCGCATGGATTCGAAGTTAACTCGTTTGTTTCGCATACAGTTGAAGCTAAATCACGTATATCACAAGTATTTGCAGCTAAACCATTTGTTTCGCATCGATACGAAGATAACCCTTCTACTTCGCATTGATTTGAAGCTAAATCATGTGTTTCGCATGGATTTGAATCTAACTCGTTTATTTCGCATGCTGTTGAAGCTAAATCATGTATATCACAAGTATAAGAAGCTAATCCGTTTGTTTCGCATGGATTCGAAGATAACACTTCTAATTCGCATTGATTTGAAGCTAAATCATGTGTTTCGCTTGGATTTGAAGCTAACTCGTTTTTTTCGCTAGTAGTTGAAGCTAAATCATGCATATCACAAGTATTTGAAGCTAAACCATTTGATTCCCAAGGTTTTGAAGCCAAGCTTTCTACATCGCATTGACTTGAAGATAAATCATGTGTTTCGCTTGGATTTGAAGATAACTCATTTGTTTCGCATGCTGTTGAAGCTAAATCATGTATATCACAAGTATTTGAAGCTAAACCACTTGCTTCGCATGGATTCGATGATCAGCCTCCTACTTCGCATTGATTTGGTGCTAAATCATGTGTTTCGCATGGATTTGAAGCTAACTCGTTTGTTTCGCATGCTGTTGAAGCTAAATCATGTATATCACAAGTATTTGAAGCTATATCATACGTTTCGCATGGATTCCAAGATAACCGTTCTAATTCGCATTGATTTGAAGCTAAATCATGTGTTTCGCATGGATTTGAAGCTAACTCGTTTGTTTCGCATGCTGTTGAAGCTAAATCATGTATATCACAAGTATTTGAAGCTAAACCATTTGTATCGGATGGGATCGAAGATAAGCCTCCTACTTCGCATTGATTTGAAGCTAAATCATGTGTTTCGCATGGATTTGAAGCTAACTCGTTTGTTTCGCATGCTGTTGAAGCTAAATCATATATATCACAAGTATTTGAAGCTAAACCATTTGTTTCGCATTTATTCGATGCTAAGCCTTCTACTTCGCATTGATTTGAGGCTAAATCATGTGTTTCGCTCGGTTTTGAAGCTAACTCGTTTGTTTCGCATGCTGTTGAAGCTAAATCATGTATATCACAAGTATTTGAAGCTATATCATACGTTTCGCATGGATTCCAAGATAACCCTCCTAATTCGCATAGATTTGAAGATAAATCATGTGTTTCGCTTGGATTTGAATATAACTCATTCGTTTCGCATGCTGTTGAAGCTAAATCATGTACATCACAAGTATTTGAAGCTGAACCATTTGCTTCGCATGGATTCGAAGATCAGCCTTCTACTTCGCATTGATTTGATGCTAAATCATGTGTTTCGCATGGATTTGAAGCTAACTCGTTTGTTTCGCATGCTGTTGAAGCTAAATCATGTATACCACAAGTATTTGAAGCTATATCATACGTTTCGCATGGATTCCAAGATAACCCTTCTAATTCGCATTGATTTGAAGCTAAATCATGTGTTTCGCATGGATTTGAAGCTAACTCGTTTATTTCGCATGTTGTTGAAGCTAAATAATGTATATCACAAGTATAAGAAGCTAATCCATTTGTTTCGCATGGATTCGAAGATATGCTTACTTCTTCGCATTGATTTGAAGCTAGATCATGTGTTTCGCATGGATTTGAATCTAACTCGTTTGTTTCGCATGCTGTTGAAGCTAAATCATGTAATCACAAGTATTTGCAGCTAAACCATTTGTTACGCATGGATTCGAAGATCAGCCTTCTACTTCGCATCGATTTGAAGCTAAATCATGTGTTTCGCATGGATTTGAATCTAACTCGTTTATTTCGCATTCTGTTGAAGCTAAATCATGTATATCACAAGTATAAGAAGCTAATCCGTTTGTTTCGCATGGATTCGAAGATAAGCCTCCTACTTCGCATTGATTTGAAGCTAAATCAGGTTTTTCGCATGGATTTGAAGCTAACTCGTTTGTTTCGCATGCTGTTGAAGCTAAATCATATATATCACAAGTATTTGAAGCTAAACCATTTGTTTCGCATTTATTCGAAGCTAAGCCTTCTACTTCCCATTGATTTGAGGCTAAATCATGTGTTTCGCTCGGTTTTGAAGCCAACTCGTTTGTTTCGCATGCTGTTGAAGCTAAATCATGTATATCACAAGTATTTGAATCTATATCATACGTTTCGCATGGATTCCAAGATAACCCTTCTAATTCGCATTGATTTGAAGCTAAATCATGTGTTTCGCATGGATTTGAATCTAACTCGTTTGTTTCGGATGCTGTTGAAGTTAAATCATGCATATCACAAGTATTTGAAGCTATATCATTTGTTTCGCATGGATTCGAAGATAATACTTCTAATTCGCATTGATTTGAAGCTAAATCATGTGTTTCGCTTGGATTTGAAGCTAACTCGTTTTTTTCGCTAGTAGTTGAAGCTAAATCATGCATATCACAAGTATTCGAAGCTAAACCATTTGATTCCCATGGTTTTGAAGCCAAGCTTTCTACATCGCATTGACTTGAAGATAAATCATGTGTTTCGCATAGATTCGAAGTTAACTCGTTTGTTTCGCATACAGTTGAAGCTAAATCACGTATATCACAAGTATTTGAAGCTAAACCATTTGTATTGCATGGGATCGAAGATAAGCCTCCTACTTCGCATTGATTTGAAGCTAAATCAGGTTTTTCGCATGGATTTGAAGCTAACTCGTTTGTTTCGCATGCTGTTGAAGCTAAATCATATATATCACAAGTATTTGAAGCTAAACCATTTGTTTCGCATTTATTCGAAGCTAAGCCTTCTACTTCACATTGATTTGAGGCTAAATCATGTGTTTCGCTCGGTTTTGAAGCTAACTCGTTTGTTTCGCATGCTGTTGAAGCTAAATCATGTATATCACAAGTATTTGAAGCTATATCATACGTTTCGCATGGATTCCAAGATAACCCTTCTAATTCGCATTGATTTGAAGCTAAATCATGTGTTTCGCATGGATTTGAAGCTAACTCGTTTTTTTCGCTAGTAGTTGAAGCTAAATCATGCATATCACAAGTATTTGAAGCTAAACCATTTGATTCCCATGGTTTTGAAGCCAAGCTTTCTACATCGCATTGACTTGAAGATAAATCATGTGTTTCGCTTGGATTTGAAGATAACTCATTTGTTTCGCATGCTGTTGAAGCTAAATCATGTATATCACAAGTATTTGAAGCTAAACCACTTGCTTCGCATGGATTCGATGATCAGCCTCCTACTTCGCATTGATTTGGTGCTAAATCATGTGTTTCGCATGGATTTGAAGCTAACTCGTTTGTTTCGCATGCTGTTGAAGCTAAATCATGTATATCACAAGTATTTGAAGCTATATCATACGTTTCGCATGGATTCCAAGATAACCCTTCTAATTCGCATTGATTTGAAGCTAAATCATGTGTTTCGCATGGATTTGAAGCTAACTCGTTTGTTTCGCATGCTGTTGAAGCTAAATCATATATATCACAAGTATTTGAAGCTAAACCATTTGTTTCGCATTTATTCGAAGCTAAGCCTTCTACTTCACATTGATTTGAGGCTAAATCATGTGTTTCGCTCGGTTTTGAAGCTAACTCGTTTGTTTCGCATGCTGTTGAAGCTAAATCATGTATATCACAAGTATTTGAAGCTATATCATACGTTTCGCATGGATTCCAAGATAACCCTTCTAATTCGCATTGATTTGAAGCTAAATCATGTGTTTCGCATGGATTTGAAGCTAACTCGTTTTTTTCGCTAGTAGTTGAAGCTAAATCATGCATATCACAAGTATTTGAAGCTAAACCATTTGATTCCCATGGTTTTGAAGCCAAGCTTTCTACATCGCATTGACTTGAAGATAAATCATGTGTTTCGCTCGGTTTTGAAACTAACTCGTTTGTTTCGCATGCTGTTGAAGCTAAATCATGTATATCACAAGTATTTGAAGCTATATCATACGTTTCGCATGGATTCCAAGATAACCCTTCTATTTCGCATTGATTTGATGCTAAATCATGTGTTTCGCATGGATTTGAAGCTAACTCGTTTGTTTCGCATGCTGTTGAAGCTAAATCATATATCACAAGTATTTCAATCTAAACCATTTTTACGCATGGATTCGAAGATCAGCCTTCTACTTCGCATTGATTTGATGATAAATCATGTGTTTCGCATGGATTTGAAGCTAACTCGTTTGTTTCGCATGCTGTTGAAGCTAAATCATGTATATCACAAGTATTTGAAGCTAAACCATTTGTATCGGATGGGATCGAAGATAAGCCTCCTACTTCGCATTGATTTGAAGCTAAATCATGTGTTTCGCATGGATTTGAAGCTAACTCGTTTGTATCGCATGCAGTTGTAGCTAAATCATGTATATCACAAGTATTTGAAGCTAAACCATTTGTTTCGCATGGATTCGAAGATAAGCCTTCTACTTCGCATTGATTTTAATCTAAATCATGTCTTTCGGATGGATTTAAAGGTAACTCGTTTGTTTCGCATGCAGTTGAAGCTGAATCATGTATGTCACAAGTATTTGAAGCTAAACTATTCGTTTCGCATGGATTCGAAGATCAGCCTTCTACATCGCATTGAGTTGATGCTAAATCATGTGTTTCGCATGGATTTGAAGCTAACTCGTTTGTTTCGCATGCTGTTGAAGCTAAATCATGTATATCACAAGTATTTGAAGCTAAACCATTTGTATCGCATGGGATCGAAGATAAGCCTCCTACTTCGCATTGATTTGAAGCTAAATCAGGTTTTTCGCATGGATTTGAAGCTAACTCGTTTGTTTCGCATGCTGTTGAAGCTAAATCATATATATCACAAGTATTTGAAGCTAAACCATTTGTTTCGCATTTATTCGATGCTAAGCCTTCTACTTCGCATTGATTTGAGGCTAAATCATGTGTTTCGGTCGGTTTTTAAGCTAACTCGTTTGTTTCGCATGCTGTTGAAGCTAAATCATGTATATCACAAGTATTTGAAGCTAAACCATTTGTATCGGATGGGATCGAAGATAAGCCTCCTACTTCGCATTGATTTGAAGCTAAATCATGTGTTTCGCATGGACTTGAAGCTAACTCGTTTGTGTCGCATGCAGTTGTAGCTAAATCATGTATATCACAAGTATTTGAAGCTAAACCATTTGTTTCGCATGGATTCGAAGATAAGCCTTCTACTTCGCATTGATTTTAATCTAAATCATGTCTTTCGCATGGATTTAAAGGTAACTCGTTTGTTTCGCATGCAGTTGAAGCTGAATCATGTATGTCACAAGTATTTGAAGCTAAACTATTCGTTTCGCATGGATTCGAAGTTAACTCGTTTGTTTCGCATACAGTTGAAGCTAAATCACGTATATCACAAGTATTTGCAGCTAAACCATTTGTTTCGCATCGATACGAAGATAACCCTTCTACTTCGCATTGATTTGAAGCTAAATCATGTGTTTCGCATGGATTTGAATCTAACTCGTTTATTTCGCATGCTGTTGAAGCTAAATCATGTATATCACAAGTATAAGAAGCTAATCCGTTTGTTTCGCATGGATTCGAAGATAACACTTCTAATTCGCATTGATTTGAAGCTAAATCATGTGTTTCGCTTGGATTTGAAGCTAACTCGTTTTTTTCGCTAGTAGTTGAAGCTAAATCATGCATATCACAAGTATTTGAAGCTAAACCATTTGATTCCCAAGGTTTTGAAGCCAAGCTTTCTACATCGCATTGACTTGAAGATAAATCATGTGTTTCGCTTGGATTTGAAGATAACTCATTTGTTTCGCATGCTGTTGAAGCTAAATCATGTATATCACAAGTATTTGAAGCTAAACCACTTGCTTCGCATGGATTCGATGATCAGCCTCCTACTTCGCATTGATTTGGTGCTAAATCATGTGTTTCGCATGGATTTGAAGCTAACTCGTTTGTTTCGCATGCTGTTGAAGCTAAATCATGTATATCACAAGTATTTGAAGCTATATCATACGTTTCGCATGGATTCCAAGATAACCGTTCTAATTCGCATTGATTTGAAGCTAAATCATGTGTTTCGCATGGATTTGAAGCTAACTCGTTTGTTTCGCATGCTGTTGAAGCTAAATCATGTATATCACAAGTATTTGAAGCTAAACCATTTGTATCGGATGGGATCGAAGATAAGCCTCCTACTTCGCATTGATTTGAAGCTAAATCATGTGTTTCGCATGGATTTGAAGCTAACTCGTTTGTTTCGCATGCTGTTGAAGCTAAATCATATATATCACAAGTATTTGAAGCTAAACCATTTGTTTCGCATTTATTCGATGCTAAGCCTTCTACTTCGCATTGATTTGAGGCTAAATCATGTGTTTCGCTCGGTTTTGAAGCTAACTCGTTTGTTTCGCATGCTGTTGAAGCTAAATCATGTATATCACAAGTATTTGAAGCTATATCATACGTTTCGCATGGATTCCAAGATAACCCTCCTAATTCGCATAGATTTGAAGATAAATCATGTGTTTCGCTTGGATTTGAATATAACTCATTCGTTTCGCATGCTGTTGAAGCTAAATCATGTACATCACAAGTATTTGAAGCTGAACCATTTGCTTCGCATGGATTCGAAGATCAGCCTTCTACTTCGCATTGATTTGATGCTAAATCATGTGTTTCGCATGGATTTGAAGCTAACTCGTTTGTTTCGCATGCTGTTGAAGCTAAATCATGTATACCACAAGTATTTGAAGCTATATCATACGTTTCGCATGGATTCCAAGATAACCCTTCTAATTCGCATTGATTTGAAGCTAAATCATGTGTTTCGCATGGATTTGAAGCTAACTCGTTTATTTCGCATGTTGTTGAAGCTAAATAATGTATATCACAAGTATAAGAAGCTAATCCATTTGTTTCGCATGGATTCGAAGATATGCTTACTTCTTCGCATTGATTTGAAGCTAGATCATGTGTTTCGCATGGATTTGAATCTAACTCGTTTGTTTCGCATGCTGTTGAAGCTAAATCATGTAATCACAAGTATTTGCAGCTAAACCATTTGTTACGCATGGATTCGAAGATCAGCCTTCTACTTCGCATTGATTTGAAGCTAAATCATGTGTTTCGCATGGATTTGAATCTAACTCGTTTATTTCGCATTCTGTTGAAGCTAAATCATGTATATCACAAGTATAAGAAGCTAATCCGTTTGTTTCGCATGGATTCGAAGATAAGCCTCCTACTTCGCATTGATTTGAAGCTAAATCAGGTTTTTCGCATGGATTTGAAGCTAACTCGTTTGTTTCGCATGCTGTTGAAGCTAAATCATATATATCACAAGTATTTGAAGCTAAACCATTTGTTTCGCATTTATTCGAAGCTAAGCCTTCTACTTCCCATTGATTTGAGGCTAAATCATGTGTTTCGCTCGGTTTTGAAGCTAACTCGTTTGTTTCGCATGCTGTTGAAGCTAAATCATGTATATCACAAGTATTTGAATCTATATCATACGTTTCGCATGGATTCCAAGATAACCCTTCTAATTCGCATTGATTTGAAGCTAAATCATGTGTTTCGCATGGATTTGAATCTAACTCGTTTGTTTCGGATGCTGTTGAAGTTAAATCATGCATATCACAAGTATTTGAAGCTATATCATTTGTTTCGCATGGATTCGAAGATAATACTTCTAATTCGCATTGATTTGAAGCTAAATCATGTGTTTCGCTTGGATTTGAAGCTAACTCGTTTTTTTCGCTAGTAGTTGAAGCTAAATCATGCATATCACAAGTATTCGAAGCTAAACCATTTGATTCCCATGGTTTTGAAGCCAAGCTTTCTACATCGCATTGACTTGAAGATAAATCATGTGTTTCGCATAGATTCGAAGTTAACTCGTTTGTTTCGCATACAGTTGAAGCTAAATCACGTATATCACAAGTATTTGAAGCTAAACCATTTGTATTGCATGGGATCGAAGATAAGCCTCCTACTTCGCATTGATTTGAAGCTAAATCAGGTTTTTCGCATGGATTTGAAGCTAACTCGTTTGTTTCGCATGCTGTTGAAGCTAAATCATATATATCACAAGTATTTGAAGCTAAACCATTTGTTTCGCATTTATTCGAAGCTAAGCCTTCTACTTCACATTGATTTGAGGCTAAATCATGTGTTTCGCTCGGTTTTGAAGCTAACTCGTTTGTTTCGCATGCTGTTGAAGCTAAATCATGTATATCACAAGTATTTGAAGCTATATCATACGTTTCGCATGGATTCCAAGATAACCCTTCTAATTCGCATTGATTTGAAGCTAAATCATGTGTTTCGCATGGATTTGAAGCTAACTCGTTTTTTTCGCTAGTAGTTGAAGCTAAATCATGCATATCACAAGTATTTGAAGCTAAACCATTTGATTCCCATGGTTTTGAAGCCAAGCTTTCTACATCGCATTGACTTGAAGATAAATCATGTGTTTCGCTTGGATTTGAAGATAACTCATTTGTTTCGCATGCTGTTGAAGCTAAATCATGTATATCACAAGTATTTGAAGCTAAACCACTTGCTTCGCATGGATTCGATGATCAGCCTCCTACTTCGCATTGATTTGGTGCTAAATCATGTGTTTCGCATGGATTTGAAGCTAACTCGTTTGTTTCGCATGCTGTTGAAGCTAAATCATGTATATCACAAGTATTTGAAGCTATATCATACGTTTCGCATGGATTCCAAGATAACCCTTCTAATTCGCATTGATTTGAAGCTAAATCATGTGTTTCGCATGGATTTGAAGCTAACTCGTTTGTTTCGCATGCTGTTGAAGCTAAATCATATATATCACAAGTATTTGAAGCTAAACCATTTGTTTCGCATTTATTCGAAGCTAAGCCTTCTACTTCACATTGATTTGAGGCTAAATCATGTGTTTCGCTCGGTTTTGAAGCTAACTCGTTTGTTTCGCATGCTGTTGAAGCTAAATCATGTATATCACAAGTATTTGAAGCTATATCATACGTTTCGCATGGATTCCAAGATAACCCTTCTAATTCGCATTGATTTGAAGCTAAATCATGTGTTTCGCATGGATTTGAAGCTAACTCGTTTTTTTCGCTAGTAGTTGAAGCTAAATCATGCATATCACAAGTATTTGAAGCTAAACCATTTGATTCCCATGGTTTTGAAGCCAAGCTTTCTACATCGCATTGACTTGAAGATAAATCATGTGTTTCGCTTGGATTTGAAGATAACTCATTTGTTTCGCATGCTGTTGAAGCTAAATCATGTATATCACAAGTATTTGAAGCTAAACCACTTGCTTCGCATGGATTCGATGATCAGCCTCCTACTTCGCATTGATTTGGTGCTAAATCATGTGTTTCGCATGGATTTGAAGCTAACTCGTTTGTTTCGCATGCTGTTGAAGCTAAATCATGTATATCACAAGTATTTGAAGCTATATCATACGTTTCGCATGGATTCCAAGATAACCCTTCTAATTCGCATTGATTTGAAGCTAAATCATGTGTTTCGCATGGATTTGAAGCTAACTCGTTTGTTTCGCATGCTGTTGAAGCTAAATCATATATATCACAAGTATTTGAAGCTAAACCATTTGTTACGCATGGATTCGAAGATCAGTCTTCTACTTCGCATTGAGTTGATGCTAAATCATGTGTTTCGCATGGATTTGAAGCTAACTCGTTTGTTTCGCATGCTGTTGAAGCTAAATCATGTATATCACAAGTATTTGAAGCTAAACCATTTGTATCGCATGGGATCGAAGATAAGCCTCCTACTTCGCATTGATTTGAAGCTAAATCATGTGTTTCGCATGGATTTGAAGCTAACTCGTTTGTTTCGCATGCTGTTGAAGCTAAATCATATATATCACAAGTATTTGAAGCTAAACCATTTGTTTCGCATTTATTCGATGCTAAGCCTTCTACTTCGCATTGATTTGAGGCTAAATCATGTGTTTCGCTCGGTTTTGAAGCTAACTCGTTTGTTTCGCATGCTGTTGAAGCTAAATCATGTATATCACAAGTATTTGAAGCTATATCATACGTTCCGCATGGATTCCAAGATAACCCTTCTAATTCGCATAGATTTGAAGATAAATCATGTGTTTCGCTTGGATTTGAATATAACTCATTTGTTTCGCATGCTGTTGAAGCTAAATCATGTATATCGCAAGTATTTGAAGCTAAACCATTTGTATCGCATGGGATCGAAGATAAGCCTCCTACTTCGCATTGATTTGAAGCTAAATCATGTGTTTCGCATGGATTTGAAGCTAACTCGTTTGTTTCGCATGCTGTTGAAGCTAAATCATGTATATCACAAGTATTTGAAGCTATATCATACGTTCCGCATGGATTCCAAGATAACCCTTCTAATTCGCATAGATTTGAAGATAAATCATGTGTTTCGCTTGGATTTGAATATAACTCATTTGTTTCGCATGCTGTTGAAGCTAAATCATGTATATCACAAGTATTTGAAGCTAAACCACTTGCTTCGCATGGATTCGATGATCAGCCTCCTACTTCGCATTGATTTGGTGCTAAATCATGTGTTTCGCATGGATTTGAAGCTAACTCGTTTGTTTCGCATGCTGTTGAAGCTAAATCATGTATATCACAAGTATTTGAAGCTATATCATACGTTTCGCATGGATTCCAAGATAACTCTTCTAATTCGCATTGATTTGAAGCTAAATCATGTGTTTCGCATGAATTTGAAGCTAACTCGTTTGTTTCGCATGCTGTTGAAGCTAAATCATGTATATCACAAGTATTTGAAGCTAAACCATTTGTATCGGATGGGATCGAAGATAAGCCTCCTACTTCGCATTGATTTGAAGCTAAATCATGTGTTTCGCATGAATTTGAAGCTAACTCGTTTGTATCGCATGCAGTTGTAGCTAAATCATGTATATCACAAGTATTTGAAGCTAAACCATTTGTTTCGCATGGATTCGAAGATAAGCCTTCTACTTCGCATTGATTTTAATCTCAATCATGTCTTTCGCATGGATTTAAAGGTAACTCGTTTGTTTCGCATGCAGTTGAAGCTGAATCATGTATATCACAAGTATTTGAAGATAAATCATGTGTTTCGGTTGGATTTGAATATAACTCATTCGTTTCGCATGCTGTTGAAGCTAAATCATGTATATCACAAGTATTTGAAGCTGAACCATTTGCTTCGCATGGATTCGAAGATCAGCCTTCTACGTCGCATTGATTTGATGCTAAATCATGTGTTTCGCATGGATTTGAAGCTAACTCGTTTGTTTCGCATGCTGTTGAAGCTAAATCATGTATACCACAAGTATTTGAAGCTATATCATACGTTTCGCATGGATTCCAAGATAACCCTTCTAATTCGCATTGATTTGAAGCTAAATCATGTGTTTCGCATGGATTTGAAGCTAACTCGTTTTTTTCGCTAGTAGTTGAAGCTAAATCATGCATATCACAAGTATTTGAAGCTAAACCATTTGATTCCCATGGTTTTGAAGCCAAGCTTTCTACATCGCATTGACTTGAAGATAAATCTTGTGTTTCGCTTGGATTTGAAGATAACTCATTTGTTTCGCATGCTGTTGAAGCTAAATCATGTATATCACAAGTATTTGAAGCTAAACCACTTGCTTCGCATGGATTCGATGATCAGCCTCCTACTTCGCATTGATTTGGTGCTAAATCATGTGTTTCGCATGGATTTGAAGCTAACTCGTTTGTTTCGCATGCTGTTGAAGCTAAATCATGTATATCACAAGTATTTGAAGCTATATCATACGTTTCGCATGGATTCCAAGATAACCCTTCTAATTCGCATTGATTTGAAGCTAAATCATGTGTTTCGCATTGATTTGAAGCTAACTCGTTTGTTTCGCATGCTGTTGAAGCTAAATCATGTATATCACAAGTATTTGAAGCTAAACCATTTGTATCGCATGGGATCGAAGATAAGCCTCCTACTTCGCATTGATTTGAAGCTAAATCATGTGTTTCGCATGGATTTGAAGCTAACTCGTTTGTTTCGCATGCTGTTGAAGCTAAATCATATATATCACAAGTATTTGAAGCTAAACCATTTGTTTCGCATTTATTCGATGCTAAGCCTTCTACTTCGCATTGATTTGAGGCTAAATCATGTGTTTCGCTCGGTTTTGAAGCTAACTCGTTTGTTTCGCATGCTGTTGAGGCTAAATCATGTATATCACAAGTATTTGAAGCTATATCATACGTTCCGCATGGATTCCAAGATAACCCTTCTAATTCGCATAGATTTGAAGATAAATCATGTGTTTCGCTTGGATTTGAATATAACTCATTTGTTTCGCATGCTGTTGAAGCTAAATCATGTATATCACAAGTATTTGAAGCTAAACCATTTGTATCGCATGGGATCGAAGATAAGCCTCCTACTTCGCATTGATTTGAAGCTAAATCATGTGTTTCGCATGGATTTGAAGCTAACTCGTTTGTTTCGCATGCTGTTGAAGCTAAATCATGTATATCACAAGTATTTGAAGCTATATCATACGTTCCGCATGGATTCCAAGATAACCCTTCTAATTCGCATAGATTTGAAGATAAATCATGTGTTTCGCTTGGATTTGAATATAACTCATTTGTTTCGCATGCTGTTGAAGCTAAATCATGTATATCACAAGTATTTGAAGCTAAACCACTTGCTTCGCATGGATTCGATGATCAGCCTCCTACTTCGCATTGATTTGGTGCTAAATCATGTGTTTCGCATGGATTTGAAGCTAACTCGTTTGTTTCGCATGCTGTTGAAGCTAAATCATGTATATCACAAGTATTTGAAGCTATATCATACGTTTCGCATGGATTCCAAGATAACTCTTCTAATTCGCATTGATTTGAAGCTAAATCATGTGTTTCGCATGAATTTGAAGCTAACTCGTTTGTTTCGCATGCTGTTGAAGCTAAATCATCTATATCACAAGTATTTCAATCTAAACCATTTGTTACGCATGGATTCGAAGATCAGCCTTCTACTTCGCATTTATTTGATGATAAATCATGTGTTTCGCATGGATTTGAAGCTAACTCGTTTGTTTCGCATGCTGTTGAAGCTAAATCATGTATATCACAAGTATTTGAAGCTAAACCATTTGTATCGGATGGGATCGAAGATAAGCCTCCTACTTCGCATTGATTTGAAGCTAAATCATGTGTTTCGCATGAATTTGAAGCTAACTCGTTTGTATCGCATGCAGTTGTAGCTAAATCATGTATATCACAAGTATTTGAAGCTAAACCATTTGTTTCGCATGGATTCGAAGATAAGCCTTCTACTTCGCATTGATTTTAATCTCAATCATGTCTTTCGCATGGATTTAAAGGTAACTCGTTTGTTTCGCATGCAGTTGAAGCTGAATCATGTATATCACAAGTATTTGAAGATAAATCATGTGTTTCGGTTGGATTTGAATATAACTCATTCGTTTCGCATGCTGTTGAAGCTAAATCATGTATATCACAAGTATTTGAAGCTGAACCATTTGCTTCGCATGGATTCGAAGATCAGCCTTCTACTTCGCATTGATTTGATGCTAAATCATGTGTTTCGCATGGATTTGAAGCTAACTCGTTTGTTTCGCATGCTGTTGAAGCTAAATCATGTATACCACAAGTATTTGAAGCTATATCATACGTTTCGCATGGATTCCAAGATAACCCTTCTAATTCGCATTGATTTGAAGCTAAATCATGTGTTTCGCATGGATTTGAAGCTAACTCATTTATTTCGCATGTTGTTGAAGCTAAATAATGTATATCACAAGTATAAGAAGCTAATCCATTTGTTTCGCATGGATTCGAAGATATGCTTACTTCTTCGCATTGATTTGAAGCTAAATCATGTGTTTCGCATGGATTTGAATCTAACTCGTTTGTTTCGGATGCTGTTGAAGTTAAATCATGTATATCACAAGTATTTGAAGCTATATCATTTGTTTCGCATGGATTCGAAGATAACACTTCTAATTCGCATTGATTTGAAGCTAAATCATGTGTTTCGCATGGATTTGAAGCTAACTCGTTTGTTTCGCATGCTGTTGAAGCTAAATCATGTATATCACAAGTATTTGAAGCTATATCATACGTTTCGCATGGATTCCAAGATAACCCTTCTAATTCGCATTGATTTGAAGCTAAATCATGTGTTTCGCATGGATTTGAAGCTAACTCGTTTGTTTCGCATGCTGTTGAAGCTAAATCATATATATCACAAGTATTTGAAGCTAAACCATTTGTTACGCATGGATTCGAAGATCAGCCTTCTACTTCGCATTGAGTTGATGCTAAATCATGTGTTTCGCATGGATTTGAAGCTAACTCGTTTGTTTCGCATGCTGTTGAAGCTAAATCATGTATATCACAAGTATTTGAAGCTAAACCATTTGTATCGCATGGGATCGAAGATAAGCCTCCTACTTCGCATTGATTTGAAGCTAAATCATGTGTTTCGCAAGGATTTGAAGCTAACTCGTTTGTTTCGCATGCTGTTGAAGCTAACTCAAGTGTATCAAAAGTATTTGAAGCTAAACCATTTGATTCGCATGGATTCGAAGATCAGCCTTCTACTTCGCATTGATTTGAAGCTAAATCATGTGTTCCGCATGGATTTTAAGCTAACTCGTTTGTTTAGCATGCAGTTGAAGCTAAATCATGTATATTACAAGTATTTGAAGCTAAACCATTTGCTTCGCATGGATTCGAAGATCAGCCTTCTACTTCGCATTGATTTGATGCTAAATCATGTGTTTCGCATGGATTTGAAGCTAACTCGTTTGTTTCGCATGCTGTTGAAGCTAAATCATGTATACCACAAGTATTTGAAGCTATATCATACGTTTCGCATGGATTCCAAGATAACCCTTCTAATGCGCATTGAGTTGAAGCTAAATCATGTGTTTCGCATGGATTTGAATCTAACTCGTTTGTTTCGGATGCTGTTGAAGTTAAATCATGTATATCACAAGTATTTGAAGCTATATCATTTGTTTCGCATGGATTCGAAGATAACACTTCTAATTCGCATTGATTTGAAGCTAAATCATGTGTTTCGCATGGATTTGAAGCTAACTCGTTTGTTTCGCATGCTGTTGAAGCTAAATCATGTATATCACAAGTATTTGAAGCTATATCATACGTTTCGCATGGATTCCAAGATAACCCTTCTAATTCGCATTGATTTGAAGCTAAATCATGTGTTTCGCATGGATTTGAAGCTAACTCGTTTGTTTCGCATGCTGTTGAAGCTAAATCATATATATCACAAGTATTTGAAGCTAAACCATTTGTTTCGCATTTATTCGAAGCTAAGCCTTCTACTTCGCATTGATTTGAGGCTAAATCATGTGTTTCGCTCGGTTTTGAAGCTAACTCGTTTGTTTCGCATGCTGTTGAAGCTAAATCATGTATATCACAAGTATTTGAAGCTATATCATACGTTTCGCATGGATTCCAAGATAACCCTTCTATTTCGCATTGATTTGAAGCTAAATCATGTGTTTCGCATGGATTTGAAGCTAACTCGTTTGTTTCGCATGCTGTTGAAGCTAAATCATATATCACAAGTATTTCAATCTAAACCATTTGTTACGCATGGATTCGAAGATCAGCCTTCTACTTCGCATTGATTTGATGATAAATCATGTGTTTCGCATGGATTTGAAGCTAACTCGTTTGTTTCGCATGCTGTTGAAGCTAAATCATGTATATCACAAGTATTTGAAGCTAAACCGTTTGTATCGGATGGGATCGAAGATAAGCCTCCTACTTCGCATTGATTTGAAGCTAAATCATGTGTTTCGCATGGATTTGAAGCTAACTCGTTTGTATCGCATGCAGTTGTAGCTAAATCATGTATATCACAAGTATTTGAAGCTAAACCATTAGTTTCGCATGGATTCGAAGATAAGCCTTCTACTTCGCATTGATTTTAATCTAAATCATGTCTTTCGCATGGATTTAAAGGTAACTCGTTTGTTTCGCATGCAGTTGAAGCTGAATCATGTATGTCACAAGTATTTGAAGCTAAACTATTCGTTTCGCATGGATTCGAAGTTAACTCGTTTGTTTCGCATACAGTTGAAGCTAAATCACGTATATCACAAGTATTTGCAGCTAAACCATTTGTTTCGCATCGATACGAAGATAACCCTTCTACTTCGCATTGATTTGAAGCTAAATCATGTGTTTCGCATGGATTTGAATCTAACTCGTTTATTTCGCATGCTGTTGAAGCTAAATCATGTATATCACAAGTATAAGAAGCTAATCCGTTTGTTTCGCATGGATTCGAAGATAACACTTCTAATTCGCATTGATTTGAAGCTAAATCATGTGTTTCGCTTGGATTTGAAGCTAACTCGTTTTTTTCGCTAGTAGTTGAAGCTAAATCATGCATATCACAAGTATTTGAAGCTAATCCATTTGATTCCCATGGTTTTGAAGCCAAGCTTTCTACATCGCATTGACTTGAAGATAAATCATGTGTTTCGCTTGGATTTGAAGATAACTCATTTGTTTCGCATGCTGTTGAAGCTAAATCATGTATATCACAAGTATTTGAAGCTAAACCACTTGCTTCGCATGGATTCGATGATCAGCTTCCTACTTCGCATTGATTTGGTGCTAAATCATGTGTTTCGCATGGATTTGAAGCTAACTCGTTTGTTTCGCATGCTGTTGAAGCTAAATCATGTATACCACAAGTATTTGAAGCTATATCATACGTTTCGCATGGATTCCAAGATAACCCTTCTAATTCGCATTGATTTGAAGCTATATCATGTGTTCCGCATGGATTTGAAGCTAACTCGTTTATTTCGCATGTTGTTGAAGCTAAATAATGTATATCACAAGTATAAGAAGCTAATCCATTTGTTTCGCATGGATTCGAAAATATGCTTACTTCCTCGCATTGATTTGAAGCTAAATCATGTGTTTCGCATGGAATTGAATCTAACTCGTTTGTTTCGGATGCTGTTGAAGTTAAATCATGTATATCACAAGTATTTGAAGCTATATCATTTGTTTCGCATGGATTCGAAGATAACACTTCTAATTCGCATTGATTTGAAGCTAAATCATGTGTTTCGCATGGATTTGAAGCTAACTCGTTTGTTTCGCATGCTGTTGAAGCTAAATCATGTATATCCCAAGTATTTGAAGCTATATCATACGTTCCGCATGGATTCCAAGATAACCCTTCTAATTCGCATAGATTTGAAGATAAATCATGTGTTTCGCTTGGATTTGAATATAACTCATTTGTTTCGCATGCTGTTGAAGCTAAATCATGTATATCACAAGTATTTGAAGCTAAACCATTTGTATCGCATGGGATCGAAGATAAGCCTCCTACTTCGCATTGATTTGAAGCTAAATCATGTGTTTCGCATGGATTTGAAGCTAACTCGTTTGTTTCGCATGCTGTTGAAGCTAAATCATGTATATCACAAGTATTTGAAGCTATATCATACGTTCCGCATGGATTCCAAGATAACCCTTCTAATTCGCATTGATTTGAAGATAAATCATGTGTTTCGCTTGGATTTGAATATAACTCATTTGTTTCGCATGCTGTTGAAGCTAAATCATGTATATCACAAGTATTTGAAGCTAAACCACTTGCTTCGCATGGATTCGATGATCAGCCACCTACTTCGCATTGATTTGGTGCTAAATCATGTGTTTCGCATGGATTTGAAGCTAACTCGTTTGTTTCGCATGCTGTTGAAGCTAAATCATGTATATCACAAGTATTTGAAGCTATATCATACGTTTCGCATGGATTCCAAGATAACTCTTCTAATTCGCATTGATTTGAAGCTAAATCATGTGTTTCGCATGAATTTGAAGCTAACTCGTTTGTTTCGCATGCTGTTGAAGCTAAATCATCTATATCACAAGTATTTCAATCTAAACCATTTGTTACGCATGGATTCGAAGATCAGCCTTCTACTTCGCATTTATTTGATGATAAATCATGTGTTTCGCATGGATTTGAAGCTAACTCGTTTGTTTCGCATGCTGTTGAAGCTAAATCATGTATATCACAAGTATTTGAAGCTAAACCATTTGTATCGGATGGGATCGAAGATAAGCCTCCTACTTCGCATTGATTTGAAGCTAAATCATGTGTTTCGCATGAATTTGAAGCTAACTCGTTTGTATCGCATGCAGTTGTAGCTAAATCATGTATATCACAAGTATTTGAAGCTAAACCATTTGTTTCGCATGGATTCGAAGATAAGCCTTCTACTTCGCATTGATTTTAATCTCAATCATGTCTTTCGCATGGATTTAAAGGTAACTCGTTTGTTTCGCATGCAGTTGAAGCTGAATCATGTATATCACAAGTATTTGAAGATAAATCATGTGTTTCGGTTGGATTTGAATATAACTCATTCGTTTCGCATGCTGTTGAAGCTAAATCATGTATATCACAAGTATTTGAAGCTGAACCATTTGCTTCGCATGGATTCGAAGATCAGCCTTCTACTTCGCATTGATTTGATGCTAAATCATGTGTTTCGCATGGATTTGAAGCTAACTCGTTTGTTTCGCATGCTGTTGAAGCTAAATCATGTATACCACAAGTATTTGAAGCTATATCATACGTTTCGCATGGATTCCAAGATAACCCTTCTAATTCGCATTGATTTGAAGCTAAATCATGTGTTTCGCATGGATTTGAAGCTAACTCATTTATTTCGCATGTTGTTGAAGCTAAATAATGTATATCACAAGTATAAGAAGCTAATCCATTTGTTTCGCATGGATTCGAAGATATGCTTACTTCTTCGCATTGATTTGAAGCTAAATCATGTGTTTCGCATGGATTTGAATCTAACTCGTTTGTTTCGGATGCTGTTGAAGTTAAATCATGTATATCACAAGTATTTGAAGCTATATCATTTGTTTCGCATGGATTCGAAGATAACACTTCTAATTCGCATTGATTTGAAGCTAAATCATGTGTTTCGCATGGATTTGAAGCTAACTCGTTTGTTTCGCATGCTGTTGAAGCTAAATCATGTATATCACAAGTATTTGAAGCTATATCATACGTTTCGCATGGATTCCAAGATAACCCTTCTAATTCGCATTGATTTGAAGCTAAATCATGTGTTTCGCATGGATTTGAAGCTAACTCGTTTGTTTCGCATGCTGTTGAAGCTAAATCATATATATCACAAGTATTTGAAGCTAAACCATTTGTTACGCATGGATTCGAAGATCAGCCTTCTACTTCGCATTGAGTTGATGCTAAATCATGTGTTTCGCATGGATTTGAAGCTAACTCGTTTGTTTCGCATGCTGTTGAAGCTAAATCATGTATATCACAAGTATTTGAAGCTAAACCATTTGTATCGCATGGGATCGAAGATAAGCCTCCTACTTCGCATTGATTTGAAGCTAAATCATGTGTTTCGCATGGATTTGAAGCTAACTCGTTTGTTTCGCATGCTGTTTGAAGATAAATCATATATATCACAAGTATTTGAAGCTAAACCATTTGTTTCGCATTTGTTCGAAGCTAAGCCTTCTACTTCGCATTGATTTGAGGCTAAATCATGTGTTTCGCTCGGTTTTGAAGCTAACTCGTTTGTTTCGCATGCTGTTGAAGCTAAATCATGTATATCACAAGTATTTGAAGCTATATCATACGTTTCGCATGGATTCCAAGATAACCCTTCTATTTCGCATTGATTTGAAGCTAAATCATGTGTTTCGCATGGATTTGAAGCTAACTCGTTTGTTTCGCATGCTGTTGAAGCTAAATCATATATCACAAGTATTTCAATCTAAACCATTTGTTACGCATGGATTCGAAGATCAGCCTTCTACTTCGCATTGATTTGATGATAAATCATGTGTTTCGCATGGATTTGAAGCTAACTCGTTTGTTTCGCATGCTGTTGAAGCTAAATCATGTATATCACAAGTATTTGAAGCTAAACCATTTGTATCGGATGGGATCGAAGATAAGCCTCCTACTTCGCATTGATTTGAAGCTAAATCATGTGTTTCGCATGGATTTGAAGCTAACTCGTTTGTATCGCATGCAGTTGTAGCTAAATCATGTATATCACAAGTATTTGAAGCTAAACCATTTGTTTCGCATGGATTCGAAGATAAGCCTTCTACTTCGCATTGATTTTAATCTAAATCATGTCTTTCGGATGGATTTAAAGGTAACTCGTTTGTTTCGCATGCAGTTGAAGCTGAATCATGTATGTCACAAGTATTTGAAGCTAAATTATTCGTTTCGCATGGATTCGAAGATCAGCCTTCTACTTCGCATTGAGTTGATGATAAATCATGTGTTTCGCATGGATTTGAAGCTAACTCGTTTGTTTCGCATGCTGTTGAAGCTAAATCATGTATATCACAAGTATTTGAAGCTAAACCATTTGTATCGCATGGGATCGAAGATAAGCCTCCTACTTCGCATTGATTTGAAGCTAAATCAGGTTTTTCGCATGGATTTGAAGCTAACTCGTTTGTTTCGCATGCTGTTGAAGCTAAATCATATATATCACAAGTATTTGAAACTTAACCATTTGTTTCGCATTTATTCGATGCTAAGCCTTTTACTTCGCATTGATTTGAGGCTAAATCATGTGTTTCGGTCGGTTTTTAAGCTAACTCGTTTGTTTCGCATGCTGTTGAAGCTAAATCATGTATATCACAAGTATTTGAAGCTAAACCGTTTGTATCGGATGGGATCGAAGATAAGCCTCCTACTTCGCATTGATTTGAAGCTAAATCATGTGTTTCGCATGGATTTGAAGCTAACTCGTTTGTATCGCATGCAGTTGTAGCTAAATCATGTATATCACAAGTATTTGAAGCTAAACCATTAGTTTCGCATGGATTCGAAGATAAGCCTTCTACTTCGCATTGATTTTAATCTAAATCATGTCTTTCGCATGGATTTAAAGGTAACTCGTTTGTTTCGCATGCAGTTGAAGCTGAATCATGTATGTCACAAGTATTTGAAGCTAAACTATTCGTTTCGCATGGATTCGAAGTTAACTCGTTTGTTTCGCATACAGTTGAAGCTAAATCACGTATATCACAAGTATTTGCAGCTAAACCATTTGTTTCGCATCGATACGAAGATAACCCTTCTACTTCGCATTGATTTGAAGCTAAATCATGTGTTTCGCATGGATTTGAATCTAACTCGTTTATTTCGCATGCTGTTGAAGCTAAATCATGTATATCACAAGTATAAGAAGCTAATCCGTTTGTTTCGCATGGATTCGAAGATAACACTTCTAATTCGCATTGATTTGAAGCTAAATCATGTGTTTCGCTTGGATTTGAAGCTAACTCGTTTTTTTCGCTAGTAGTTGAAGCTAAATCATGCATATCACAAGTATTTGAAGCTAAACCATTTGATTCCCATGGTTTTGAAGCCAAGCTTTCTACATCGCATTGACTTGAAGATAAATCATGTGTTTCGCTTGGATTTGAAGATAACTCATTTGTTTCGCATGCTGTTGAAGCTAAATCATGTATATCACAAGTATTTGAAGCTAAACCACTTGCTTCGCATGGATTCGATGATCAGCTTCCTACTTCGCATTGATTTGGTGCTAAATCATGTGTTTCGCATGGATTTGAAGCTAACTCGTTTGTTTCGCATGCTGTTGAAGCTAAATCATGTATACCACAAGTATTTGAAGCTATATCATACGTTTCGCATGGATTCCAAGATAACCCTTCTAATTCGCATTGATTTGAAGCTAAATCATGTGTTCCGCATGGATTTGAAGCTAACTCGTTTATTTCGCATGTTGTTGAAGCTAAATAATGTATATCACAAGTATAAGAAGCTAATCCATTTGTTTCGCATGGATTCGAAGATATGCTTACTTCTTCGCATTGATTTGAAGCTAAATCATGTGTTTCGCATGGAATTGAATCTAACTCGTTTGTTTCGGATGCTGTTGAAGTTAAATCATGTATATCACAAGTATTTGAAGCTATATCATTTGTTTCGCATGGATTCGAAGATAACACTTCTACTTCGCATTGATTTGAGGCTAAATCATGTGTTCCGCTCGGTTTTGAAGCTAACTCGTTTGTTTCGCATGCTGTTGAAGCTAAAACATGTATATCACAAGTATTTGAAGCTATATCATACGTTCCGCATGAATTCCAAGATAACCCTTCTAATTCGCATAGATTTGAAGATAAATCATGTGTTTCGCTTGGATTTGAATATAACTCATTTGTTTCGCATGCTGTTGAAGCTAAATCATGTATATCACAAGTATTTGAAGCTAAACCATTTGTATCGCATGGGATCGAAGATAAGCCTCCTACTTCGCATTGATTTGAAGCTAAATCATGTGTTTCGCATGGATTTGAAGCTAACTCGTTTGTTTCGCATGCTGTTGAAGCTAAATCATGTATATCACAAGTATTTGAAGCTATATCATACGTTCCGCATGGATTCCAAGATAACCCTTCTAATTCGCATTGATTTGAAGATAAATCATGTGTTTCGCTTGGATTTGAATATAACTCATTTGTTTCGCATGCTGTTGAAGCTAAATCATGTATATCACAAGTATTTGAAGCTAAACCACTTGCTTCGCATGGATTCGATGATCAGCCACCTACTTCGCATTGATTTGGTGCTAAATCATGTGTTTCGCATGGATTTGAAGCTAACTCGTTTGTTTCGCATGCTGTTGAAGCTAAATCATGTATATCACAAGTATTTGAAGCTATATCATACGTTTCGCATGGATTCCAAGATAACTCTTCTAATTCGCATTGATTTGAAGCTAAATCATGTGTTTCGCATGGATTTGAAGCTAACTCGTTTGTTTCGCATGCTGTTGAAGCTAAATCATGTATATCACAAGTATTTGAAGCTATATCATACGTTTCGCATGGATTCCAAGATAACCCTTCTAATTCGCATTGATTTGAAGCTAAATCATGTGTTTCGCATGGATTTGAAGCTAACTCGTTTGTTTCGCATGCTGTTGAAGCTAAATCATATATATCACAAGTATTTGAAGCTAAACCATTTGTTACGCATGGATTCGAAGATCAGCCTTCTACTTCGCATTTAGTTGATGCTAAATCATGTGTTTCGCATGGATTTGAAGCTAACTCGTTTGTTTCGCATGCTGTTGAAGCTAAATCATGTATATCACAAGTATTTGAAGCTAAACCATTTGTATCGCATGGGATCGAAGATAAGCCTCCTACTTCGCATTGATTTGAAGCTAAATCATGTGTTTCGCATGGATTTGAAGCTAACTCGTTTGTTTCGCATGCTGTTTGAAGATAAATCATATATATCACAAGTATTTGAAGCTAAACCATTTGTTTCGCATTTATTCGAAGCTAAGCCTTCTACTTCGCATTGATTTGAGGCTAAATCATGTGTTTCGCTCGGTTTTGAAGCTAACTCGTTTGTTTCGCATGCTGTTGAAGCTAAATCATGTATATCACAAGTATTTGAAGCTATATCATACGTTTCGCATGGATTCCAAGATAACCCTTCTATTTCGCATTGATTTGAAGCTAAATCATGTGTTTCGCATGGATTTGAAGCTAACTCGTTTGTTTCGCATGCTGTTGAAGCTAAATCATATATCACAAGTATTTCAATCTAAACCATTTGTTACGCATGGATTCGAAGATCAGCCTTCTACTTCGCATTGATTTGATGATAAATCATGTGTTTCGCATGGATTTGAAGCTAACTCGTTTGTTTCGCATGCTGTTGAAGCTAAATCATGTATATCACAAGTATTTGAAGCTAAACCATTTGTATCGGATGGGATCGAAGATAAGCCTCCTACTTCGCATTGATTTGAAGCTAAATCATGTGTTTCGCATGGATTTGAAGCTAACTCGTTTGTATCGCATGCAGTTCTAGCTAAATCATGTATATCACAAGTATTTGAAGCTAAACCATTTGTTTCGCATGGATTCGAAGATAAGCCTTCTACTTCGCATTGATTTTAATCTGAATCATGTCTTTCGGATGGATTTAAAGGTAACTCGTTTGTTTCGCATGCAGTTGAAGCTGAATCATGTATGTCACAAGTATTTGAAGCTAAACTATTCGTTTCGCATGGATTCGAAGATCAGCCTTCTACTTCGCATTGAGTTGATGATAAATCATGTGTTTCGCATGGATTTGAAGCTAACTCGTTTGTTTCGCATGCTGTTGAAGCTAAATCATGTATATCACAAGTATTTGAAGCTAAACCATTTGTATCGCATGGGATCGAAGATAAGCCTCCTACTTCGCATTGATTTGAAGCTAAATCAGGTTTTTCGCATGGATTTGAAGCTAACTCGTTTGTTTCGCATGCTGTTGAAGCTAAATCATATGTATCACAAGTATTTGAAGCTAAACCATTTGTTTCGCATTTATTCGATGCTAAGCCTTTTACTTCGCATTGATTTGAGGCTAAATCATGTGTTTCGGTCGGTTTTTAAGCTAACTCGTTTGTTTCGCATGCTGTTGAAGCTAAATCATGTATATCACAAGTATTTGAAGCTAAACCGTTTGTATCGGATGGGATCGAAGATAAGCCTCCTACTTCGCATTGATTTGAAGCTAAATCATGTGTTTCGCATGGATTTGAAGCTAACTCGTTTGTATCGCATGCAGTTGTAGCTAAATCATGTATATCACAAGTATTTGAAGCTAAACCATTAGTTTCGCATGGATTCGAAGATAAGCCTTCTACTTCGCATTGATTTTAATCTAAATCATGTCTTTCGCATGGATTTAAAGGTAACTCGTTTGTTTCGCATGCTGTTGAAGCTAAATCATGTATACCACAAGTATTTGAAGCTATATCATACGTTTCGCATGGATTCCAAGATAACCCTTCTAATTCGCATTGATTTGAAGCTAAATCATGTGTTCCGCATGGATTTGAAGCTAACTCGTTTATTTCGCATGTTGTTGAAGCTAAATAATGTATATCACAAGTATTTGAAGCTATATCATACGTTCCGCATGGATTCCAAGATAACCCTTCTAATTCGCATTGATTTGAAGATAAATCATGTGTTTCGCTTGGATTTGAATATAACTCATTTGTTTCGCATGCTGTTGAAGCTAAATCATGTATATCACAAGTATTTGAAGCTATATCATTTGTTTCGCATGGATTCGAAGATAACACTTCTAATTCGCATTGATTTGAAGCTAAATCATGTGTTTCGCATGGATTTGAAGCTAACTCGTTTGTTTCGCATGCTGTTGAAGCTAAATCATGTATATCCCAAGTATTTGAAGCTATATCATACGTTCCGCATGGATTCCAAGATAACCCTTCTAATTCGCATAGATTTGAAGATAAATCATGTGTTTCGCTTGGATTTGAATATAACTCATTTGTTTCGCATGCTGTTGAAGCTAAATCATGTATATCACAAGTATTTGAGGCTAAACCATTTGTATCGCATGGGATCGAAGATAAGCCTCCTACTTCGCATTGATTTGAAGCTAAATCATGTGTTTCGCATGGATTTGAAGCTAACTCGTTTGTTTCGCATGCTGTTGAAGCTAAATCATGTATATCACAAGTATTTGAAGCTATATCATACGTTCCGCATGGATTCCAAGATAACCCTTCTAATTCGCATTGATTTGAAGATAAATCATGTGTTTCGCTTGGATTTGAATATAACTCATTTGTTTCGCATGCTGTTGAAGCTAAATCATGTATATCACAAGTATTTGAAGCTAAACCACTTGCTTCGCATGGATTCGATGATCAGCCACCTACTTCGCATTGATTTGGTGCTAAATCATGTGTTTCGCATGGATTTGAAGCTAACTCGTTTGTTTCGCATGCTGTTGAAGCTAAATCATGTATATCACAAGTATTTGAAGCTATATCATACGTTTCGCATGGATTCCAAGATAACTCTTCTAATTCGCATTGATTTGAAGCTAAATCATGTGTTTCGCATGGATTTGAAGCTAACTCGTTTGTTTCGCATGCTGTTGAAGCTAAATCATGTATATCACAAGTATTTGAAGCTAAACCATTTGTTACGCATGGATTCGAAGATCAGCCTTCTACTTCGCATTGATTTGATGCTAAATCATGTGTTTCGCATGGATTTGAAGCTAACTCGTTTGTTCCGCATGCTGTTGAAGCTAAATCATGTATATCACAAGTATTTGAAGCTAAACCATTTGTATCGCATGGGATCGAAGATAAGCCTCCTACTTCGCATTGATTTGAAGCTAAATCATGTGTTTCGCATGGATTTGAAGCTAACTCGTTTGTTTCGCATGCTGTTGAAGCTAAATCTTATATATCACAAGTATTTGAAGCTAAACCATTTGTTTCGCATTTATTCGAAGCTAAGCCTTCTACTTCGCATTGATTTGAGGCTAAATCATGTGTTTCGCTCGGTTTTGAAGCTAACTCGTTTGTTTCGCATGCTGTTGAAGCTAAATCATGTATATCACAAGTATTTGAAGCTATATCATACGTTTCGCATGGATTCCAAGATAACACTTCTAATTCGCATTGATTTGAAGCTAAATCATGTGTTTCGCATGGATTTGAAGCTAACTCGTTTGTTTCGCATGCTGTTGAAGCTAAATCTTATATATCACAAGTATTTGAAGCTAAACCATTTGTTTCGCATTTATTCGAAGCTAAGCCTTCTACTTCGCATTGATTTGAGGCTAAATCATGTGTTTCGCTCGGTTTTGAAGCTAACTCGTTTGTTTCGCATGCTGTTGAAGCTAAATCATGTATATCACAAGTATTTGAAGCTATATCATACGTTTCGCATGGATTCCAAGATAACACTTCTAATTCGCATTGATTTGAAGCTAAATCATGTGTTTCGTATGGATTTGAAGCTAACTCGTTTGTTTCGCATGCTGTTGAAGCTAAATCATGTATATCACAAGTATTTCAATCTAAACCATTTGTTACGCATGGATTCGAAGATCAGCCTTCTACTTCGCATTTATTTGATGATAAATCATGTGTTTCGCATGGATTTGAAGCTAACTCGTTTGTTTCGCATGCTGTTGAAGCTAAATCATGTATATCACAAGTATTTGAAGCTAAACCATTTGTTTCGCATGGATTCGAAGATAAGCCTTCTACTTCGCATTGATTTTAATCTCAATCATGTCTTTCGCATGGATTTAAAGGTAACTCGTTTGTTTCGCATGCAGTTGAAGCTGAATCATGTATATCACAAGTATTTGAAGATAAATCATGTGTTTCGGTTGGATTTGAATATAACTCATTCGTTTCGCATGCTGTTGAAGCTAAATCATGTATATCACAAGTATTTGAAGCTGAACCATTTGCTTCGCATGGATTCGAAGATCAGCCTTCTACTTCGCATTGATTTGATGCTAAATCATGTGTTTCGCATGGATTTGAAGCTAACTCGTTTGTTTCGCATGCTGTTGAAGCTAAATCATGTATACCACAAGTATTTGAAGCTATATCATACGTTTCGCATGGATTCCAAGATAACTCTTCTAATTCGCATTGATTTGAAGCTAAATCATGTGTTTCGCATGGATTTGAAGCTAACTCGTTTGTTTCGCATGCTGTTGAAGCTAAATCATGTATATCACAAGTATTTGAAGCTAAACCATTTGTTACGCATGGATTCGAAGATCAGCCTTCTACTTCGCATTGATTTGATGCTAAATCATGTGTTTCGCATGGATTTGAAGCTAACTCGTTTGTTTCGCATGCTGTTGAAGCTAAATCATGTATATCACAAGTATTTGAAGCTAAACCATTTGTATCGGATGGGATCGAAGATAAGCCTCCTACTTCGCATTGATTTGAAGCTAAATCATGTGTTTCGCATGGATTTGAAGCTAACTCGTTTGTATCGCATGCAGTTGTAGCTAAATCATGTATATCACAAGTATTTGAAGCTAAACCATTAGTTTCGCATGGATTCGAAGATAAGCCTTCTACTTCGCATTGATTTTAATCTAAATCATGTCTTTCGCATGGATTTAAAGGTAACTCGTTTGTTTCGCATGCAGTTGAAGCTGAATCATGTATGTCACAAGTATTTGAAGCTAAACTATTCGTTTCGCATGGATTCGAAGTTAACTCGTTTGTTTCGCATACAGTTGAAGCTAAATCACGTATATCACAAGTATTTGCAGCTAAACCATTTGTTTCGCATCGATACGAAGATAACCCTTCTACTTCGCATTGATTTGAAGCTAAATCATGTGTTTCGCATGGATTTGAATCTAACTCGTTTATTTCGCATGCTGTTGAAGCTAAATCATGTATATCACAAGTATAAGAAGCTAATCCGTTTGTTTCGCATGGATTCGAAGATAACACTTCTAATTCGCATTGATTTGAAGCTAAATCATGTGTTTCGCTTGGATTTGAAGCTAACTCGTTTTTTTCGCTAGTAGTTGAAGCTAAATCATGCATATCACAAGTATTTGAAGCTAAACCATTTGATTCCCATGGTTTTGAAGCCAAGCTTTCTACATCGCATTGACTTGAAGATAAATCATGTGTTTCGCTTGGATTTGAAGATAACTCATTTGTTTCGCATGCTGTTGAAGCTAAATCATGTATATCACAAGTATTTGAAGCTAAACCACTTGCTTCGCATGGATTCGATGATCAGCTTCCTACTTCGCATTGATTTGGTGCTAAATCATGTGTTTCGCATGGATTTGAAGCTAACTCGTTTGTTTCGCATGCTGTTGAAGCTAAATCATGTATACCACAAGTATTTGAAGCTATATCATACGTTTCGCATGGATTCCAAGATAACCCTTCTAATTCGCATTGATTTGAAGCTAAATCATGTGTTCCGCATGGATTTGAAGCTAACTCGTTTATTTCGCATGTTGTTGAAGCTAAATAATGTATATCACAAGTATAAGAAGCTAATCCATTTGTTTCGCATGGATTCGAAGATATGCTTACTTCTTCGCATTGATTTGAAGCTAAATCATGTGTTTCGCATGGAATTGAATCTAACTCGTTTGTTTCGGATGCTGTTGAAGTTAAATCATGTATATCACAAGTATTTGAAGCTATATCATTTGTTTCGCATGGATTCGAAGATAACACTTCTAATTCGCATTGATTTGAAGCTAAATCATGTGTTTCGCATGGATTTGAAGCTAACTCGTTTGTTTCGCATGCTGTTGAAGCTAAATCATGTATATCCCAAGTATTTGAAGCTATATCATACGTTCCGCATGGATTCCAAGATAACCCTTCTAATTCGCATAGATTTGAAGATAAATCATGTGTTTCGCTTGGATTTGAATATAACTCATTTGTTTCGCATGCTGTTGAAGCTAAATCATGTATATCACAAGTATTTGAGGCTAAACCATTTGTATCGCATGGGATCGAAGATAAGCCTCCTACTTCGCATTGATTTGAAGCTAAATCATGTGTTTCGCATGGATTTGAAGCTAACTCGTTTGTTTCGCCTGCTGTTGAAGCTAAATCATGTATATCACAAGTATTTGAAGCTATATCATACGTTCCGCATGGATTCCAAGATAACCCTTCTAATTCGCATTGATTTGAAGATAAATCATGTGTTTCGCTTGGATTTGAATATAACTCATTTGTTTCGCATGCTGTTGAAGCTAAATCATGTATATAACAAGTATTTGAAGCTAAACCACTTGCTTCGCATGGATTCGATGATCAGCCACCTACTTCGCATTGATTTGGTGCTAAATCATGTGTTTCGCATGGATTTGAAGCTAACTCGTTTGTTTCGCATGCTGTTGAAGCTAAATCATGTATATCACAAGTATTTGAAGCTATATCATACGTTTCGCATGGATTCCAAGATAACTCTTCTAATTCGCATTGATTTGAAGCTAAATCATGTGTTTCGCATGGATTTGAAGCTAACTCGTTTGTTTCGCATGCTGTTGAAGCTAAATCATGTATATCACAAGTATTTGAAGCTAAACCATTTGTTACGCATGGATTCGAAGATCAGCCTTCTACTTCGCATTGATTTGATGCTAAATCATGTGTTTCGCATGGATTTGAAGCTAACTCGTTTGTTTCGCATGCTGTTGAAGCTAAATCATGTATATCACAAGTATTTGAAGCTAAACCATTTGTATCGCATGGGATCGAAGATAAGCCTCCTACTTCGCATTGATTTGAAGCTAAATCATGTGTTTCGCATGGATTTGAAGCTAACTCGTTTGTTTCGCATGCTGTTGAAGCTAAATCTTATATATCACAAGTATTTGAAGCTAAACCATTTGTTTCGCATTTATTCGAAGCTAAGCCTTCTACTTCGCATTGATTTGAGGCTAAATCATGTGTTTCGCTCGGTTTTGAAGCTAACTCGTTTGTTTCGCATGCTGTTGAAGCTAAATCATATATATCACAAGTATTTGAAGCTATATCATACGTTTCGCATGGATTCCAAGATAACACTTCTAATTCGCATTGATTTGAAGCTAAATCATGTGTTTCGCATGGATTTGAAGCTAACTCGTTTGTTTCGCATGCTGTTGAAGCTAAATCATGTATATCACAAGTATTTGAAGCTAAACCATTTGTATCGGATGGGATCGAAGATAAGCCTCCTACTTCGCATTGATTTGAAGCTAAATCATGTGTTTCGCATGGATTTGAAGCTAACTCGTTTGTATCGCATGCAGTTGTAGCTAAATCATGTATATCACAAGTATTTGAAGCTAAACCATTTGTTTCGCATGGATTCGAAGATAAGCCTTCTACTTCGCATTGATTTTAATCTCAATCATGTCTTTCGCATGGATTTAAAGGTAACTCGTTTGTTTCGCATGCAGTTGAAGCTGAATCATGTATATCACAAGTATTTGAAGATAAATCATGTGTTTCGGTTGGATTTGAATATAACTCATTCGTTTCGCATGCTGTTGAAGCTAAATCATGTATATCACAAGTATTTGAAGCTGAACCATTTGCTTCGCATGGATTCGAAGATCAGCCTTCTACTTCGCATTGATTTGATGCTAAATCATGTGTTTCGCATGGATTTGAAGCTAACTCGTTTGTTTCGCATGCTGTTGAAGCTAAATCATGTATACCACAAGTATTTGAAGCTATATCATACGTTTCGCATGGATTCCAAGATAACTCTTCTAATTCGCATTGATTTGAAGCTAAATCATGTGTTTCGCATGGATTTGAAGCTAACTCGTTTGTTTCGCATGCTGTTGAAGCTAAATCATGTATACCACAAGTATTTGAAGCTATATCATACGTTTCGCATGGATTCCAAGATAACTCTTCTAATTCGCATTGATTTGAAGCTAAATCATGTGTTTCGCATGGATTTGAAGCTAACTCGTTTGTTTCGCATGCTGTTGAAGCTAAATCATGTATATCACAAGTATTTGAAGCTATATCATACGTTTCGCATGGATTCCAAGATAACTCTTCTAATTCGCATTGATTTGAAGCTAAATCATGTGTTTCGCATGGATTTGAAGCTAACTCGTTTGTTTCGCATGCTGTTGAAGCTAAATCATGTATATCACAAGTATTTGAAGCTAAACCATTTGTTACGCATGGATTCGAAGATCAGCCTTCTACTTCGCATTGATTTGATGCTAAATCATGTGTTTCGCATGGATTTGAAGCTAACTCGTTTGTTTCGCATGCTGTTGAAGCTAAATCATGTATATCACAAGTATTTGAAGCTAAACCATTTGTATCGCATGGGATCGAAGATAAGCCTCCTACTTCGCATTGATTTGAAGCTAAATCATGTGTTTCGCATGGATTTGAAGCTAACTCGTTTGTTTCGCATGCTGTTGAAGCTAAATCTTATATATCACAAGTATTTGAAGCTAAACCATTTGTTTCGCATTTATTCGAAGCTAAGCCTTCTACTTCGCATTGATTTGAGGCTAAATCATGTGTTTCGCTCGGTTTTGAAGCTAACTCGTTTGTTTCGCATGCTGTTGAAGCTAAATCATGTATATCACAAGTATTTGAAGCTATATCATACGTTTCGCATGGATTCCAAGATAACACTTCTAATTCGCATTGATTTGAAGCTAAATCATGTGTTTCGTATGGATTTGAAGCTAACTCGTTTGTTTCGCATGCTGTTGAAGCTAAATCATGTATATCACAAGTATTTCAATCTAAACCATTTGTTACGCATGGATTCGAAGATCAGCCTTCTACTTCGCATTTATTTGATGATAAATCATGTGTTTCGCATGGATTTGAAGCTAACTCGTTTGTTTCGCATGCTGTTGAAGCTAAATCATGTATATCACAAGTATTTAAGGCTAAACCATTTGTTTCGCATGGATTCGAAGATAAGCCTTCTACTTCGCATTGATTTTAATCTCAATCATGTCTTTCGCATGGATTTAAAGGTAACTCGTTTGTTTCGCATGCAGTTGAAGCTGAATCATGTATATCACAAGTATTTGAAGATAAATCATGTGTTTCGGTTGGATTTGAATATAACTCATTCGTTTCGCATGCTGTTGAAGCTAAATCATGTATATCACAAGTATTTGAAGCTGAACCATTTGCTTCGCATGGATTCGAAGATCAGCCTTCTACTTCGCATTGATTTGATGCTAAATCATGTGTTTCGCATGGATTTGAAGCTAACTCGTTTGTTTCGCATGCTGTTGAAGCTAAATCATGTATACCACAAGTATTTGAAGCTATATCATACGTTTCGCATGGATTCCAAGATAACTCTTCTAATTCGCATTGATTTGAAGCTAAATCATGTGTTTCGCATGGATTTGAAGCTAACTCGTTTGTTTCGCATGCTGTTGAAGCTAAATCATGTATATCACAAGTATTTGAAGCTAAACCATTTGATACGCATGGATTCGAAGATCAGCCTTCTACTTCGCATTGATTTGATGCTAAATCATGTGTTTCGCATGGATTTGAAGCTAACTCGTTTGTTTCGCATGCTGTTGAAGCTACATCATGTATATCACAAGTATTTGAAGCTAAACCATTTGTATCGGATGGGATCGAAGATAAGCCTCCTACTTCGCATTGATTTGAAGCTAAATCATGTGTTTCGCATGGATTTGAAGCTAACTCGTTTGTATCGCATGCAGTTGCAGCTAAATCATGTATATCACAAGTATTTGAAGCTAAACCATTAGTTTCGCATGGATTCGAAGATAAGCCTTCTACTTCGCATTGATTTTAATCTAAATCATGTCTTTCGCATGGATTTAAAGGTAACTCGTTTGTTTCGCATGCAGTTGAAGCTGAATCATGTATGTCACAAGTATTTGAAGCTAAACTATTCGTTTCGCATGGATTCGAAGTTAACTCGTTTGTTTCGCATACAGTTGAAGCTAAATCACGTATATCACAAGTATTTGCAGCTAAACCATTTGTTTCGCATCGATACGAAGATAACCCTTCTACTTCGCATTGATTTGAAGCTAAATCATGTGTTTCGCATGGATTTGAATCTAACTCGTTTATTTCGCATGCTGTTGAAGCTAAATCATGTATATCACAAGTATAAGAAGCTAATCCGTTTGTTTCGCATGGATTCGAAGATAACACTTCTAATTCGCATTGATTTGAAGCTAAATCATGTGTTTCGCTTGGATTTGAAGCTAACTCGTTTTTTTCGCTAGTAGTTGAAGCTAAATCATGCATATCACAAGTATTTGAAGCTAAACCATTTGATTCCCATGGTTTTGAAGCCAAGCTTTCTACATCGCATTGACTTGAAGATAAATCATGTGTTTCGCTTGGATTTGAAGATAACTCATTTGTTTCGCATGCTGTTGAAGCTAAATCATGTATATCACAAGTATTTGAAGCTAAACCACTTGCTTCGCATGGATTCGATGATCAGCTTCCTACTTCGCATTGATTTGGTGCTAAATCATGTGTTTCGCATGGATTTGAAGCTAACTCGTTTGTTTCGCATGCTGTTGAAGCTAAATCATGTATACCACAAGTATTTGAAGCTATATCATACGTTTCGCATGGATTCCAAGATAACCCTTCTAATTCGCATTGATTTGAAGCTAAATCATGTGTTCCGCATGGATTTGAAGCTAACTCGTTTATTTCGCATGTTGTTGAAGCTAAATAATGTATATCACAAGTATAAGAAGCTAATCCATTTGTTTCGCATGGATTCGAAGATATGCTTACTTCTTCGCATTGATTTGAAGCTAAATCATGTGTTTCGCATGGAATTGAATCTAACTCGTTTGTTTCGGATGCTGTTGAAGTTAAATCATGTATATCACAAGTATTTGAAGCTATATCATTTGTTTCGCATGGATTCGAAGATAACACTTCTAATTCGCATTGATTTGAAGCTAAATCATGTGTTTCGCATGGATTTGAAGCTAACTCGTTTGTTTCGCATGCTGTTGAAGCTAAATCATGTATATCCCAAGTATTTGAAGCTATATCATACGTTCCGCATGGATTCCAAGATAACCCTTCTAATTCGCATAGATTTGAAGATAAATCATGTGTTTCGCTTGGATTTGAATATAACTCATTTGTTTCGCATGCTGTTGAAGCTAAATCATGTATATCACAAGTATTTGAGGCTAAACCATTTGTATCGCATGGGATCGAAGATAAGCCTCCTACTTCGCATTGATTTGAAGCTAAATCATGTGTTTCGCATGGATTTGAAGCTAACTCGTTTGTTTCGCCTGCTGTTGAAGCTAAATCATGTATATCACAAGTATTTGAAGCTATATCATACGTTCCGCATGGATTCCAAGATAACCCTTCTAATTCGCATTGATTTGAAGATAAATCATGTGTTTCGCTTGGATTTGAATATAACTCATTTGTTTCGCATGCTGTTGAAGCTAAATCATGTATATCACAAGTATTTGAAGCTAAACCACTTGCTTCGCATGGATTCGATGATCAGCCACCTACTTCGCATTGATTTGGTGCTAAATCATGTGTTTCGCATGGATTTGAAGCTAACTCGTTTGTTTCGCATGCTGTTGAAGCTAAATCATGTATATCACAAGTATTTGAAGCTATATCATACGTTTCGCATGGATTCCAAGATAACTCTTCTAATTCGCATTGATTTGAAGCTAAATCATGTGTTTCGCATGGATTTGAATCTAACTCGTTTGTTTCGCATGCTGTTGAAGCTAAATCATGTATATCACAAGTATTTGAAGCTAAACCATTTGTTACGCATGGATTCGAAGATCAGCCTTCTACTTCGCATTGATTTGATGCTAAATCATGTGTTTCGCATGGATTTGAAGCTAACTCGTTTGTTTCGCATGCTGTTGAAGCTAAATCATGTATATCACAAGTATTTGAAGCTAAACCACTTGCTTCGCATGGATTCGATGATCAGCCACCTACTTCGCATTGATTTGGTGCTAAATCATGTGTTTCGCATGGATTTGAAGCTAACTCGTTTGTTTCGCATGCTGTTGAAGCTAAATCATGTATATCACAAGTATTTGAAGCTATATCATACGTTTCGCATGGATTCCAAGATAACTCTTCTAATTCGCATTGATTTGAAGCTAAATCATGTGTTTCGCATGGATTTGAATCTAACTCGTTTGTTTCGCATGCTGTTGAAGCTAAATCATGTATATCACAAGTATTTGAAGCTAAACCATTTGTTTCGCATGGATTCGAAGATAAGCCTTCTACTTCGCATTGATTTTAATCTCAATCATGTCTTTCGCATGGATTTAAAGGTAACTCGTTTGTTTCGCATGCAGTTGAAGCTGAATCATGTATATCACAAGTATTTGAAGATAAATCATGTGTTTCGGTTGGATTTGAATATAACTCATTCGTTTCGCATGCTGTTGAAGCTAAATCATGTATATCACAAGTATTTGAAGCTAAACCATTTGTATCGCATGGGATCGAAGATAAGCCTCCTACTTCGCATTGATTTGATGCTAAATCATGTGTTTCGCATGGATTTGAAGCTAACTCGTTTGTTTCGCATGCTGTTGAAGCTAAATCATGTATACCACAAGTATTTGAAGCTATATCATACGTTTCGCATGGATTCCAAGATAACTCTTCTAATTCGCATTGATTTGAAGCTAAATCATGTGTTTCGCATGGATTTGAAGCTAACTCGTTTGTTTCGCATGCTGTTGAAGCTAAATCATGTATATCACAAGTATTTGAAGCTAAACCATTTGTTACGCATGGATTCGAAGATCAGCCTTCTACTTCGCATTGATTTGATGCTAAATCATGTGTTTCGCATGGATTTGAAGCTAACTCGTTTGTTTCGCATGCTGTTGCAGCTAAATCATGTATATCACAAGTATTTGAAGCTATATCATACGTTTCGCATGGATTCCAAGATAACTCTTCTAATTCGCATTGATTTGAAGCTAAATCATGTGTTTCGCATGGATTTGAAGCTAACTCGTTTGTTTCGCATGCTGTTGAAGCTAAATCATGTATATCACAAGTATTTGAAGCTAAACCATTTGTTACGCATGGATTCGAAGATCAGCCTTCTACTTCGCATTGATTTGATGCTAAATCATGTGTTTCGCATGGATTTGAAGCTAACTCGTTTGTTTCGCATGCTGTTGAAGCTAAATCATGTATATCACAAGTATTTGAAGCTAAACCATTTGTATCGCATGGGATCGAAGATAAGCCTCCTACTTCGCATTGATTTGAAGCTAAATCATGTGTTTCGCATGGATTTGAAGCTAACTCGTTTGTTTCGCATGCTGTTGAAGCTAAATCTTATATATCACAAGTATTTGAAGCTAAACCATTTGTTTCGCATTTATTCGAAGCTAAGCCTTCTACTTCGCATTGATTTGAGGCTAAATCATGTGTTTCGCTCGGTTTTGAAGCTAACTCGTTTGTTTCGCATGCTGTTGAAGCTAAATCATGTATATCACAAGTATTTGAAGCTATATCATACGTTTCGCATGGATTCCAAGATAACACTTCTAATTCGCATTGATTTGAAGCTAAATCATGTGTTTCGCATGGATTTGAAGCTAACTCGTTTGTTTCGCATGCTGTTGAAGCTAAATCATGTATATCACAAGTATTTCAATCTAAACCATTTGTTACGCATGGATTCGAAGATCAGCCTTCTACTTCGCATTTATTTGATGATAAATCATGTGTTCCGCATGGATTTGAAGCTAACTCGTTTGTTTCGCATGCTGTTGAAGCTAAATCATGTATATCACAAGTATTTGAAGCTAAACCATTTGTTTCGCATGGATTCGAAGATAAGCCTTCTACTTCGCATTGATTTTAATCTCAATCATGTCTTTCGCATGGATTTATAGGTAACTCGTTTGTTTCGCATGCAGTTGAAGCTGAATCATGTATATCACAAGTATTTGAAGATAAATCATGTGTTTCGGTTGGATTTGAATATAACTCATTCGTTTCGCATGCTGTTGAAGCTAAATCATGTATATCACAAGTATTTGAAGCTGAACCATTTGCTTCGCATGGATTCGAAGATCAGCCTTCTACTTCGCATTGATTTGAAGCTAAATCATGTGTTTCGCATGGATTTGAAGCTAACTCGTTTGTTTCGCATGCTGTTGAAGCTAAATCTTATATATCACAAGTATTTGAAGCTAAACCATTTGTTTCGCATTTATTCGAAGCTAAGCCTTCTACTTCGCATTGATTTGAGGCTAAATCATGTGTTTCGCTCGGTTTTGAAGCTAACTCGTTTGTTTCGCATGCTGTTGAAGCTAAATCATGTATATCACAAGTATTTGAAGCTATATCATACGTTTCGCATGGATTCCAAGATAACACTTCTAATTCGCATTGATTTGAAGCTAAATCATGTGTTTCGCATGGATTTGAAGCTAACTCGTTTGTTTCGCATGCTGTTGAAGCTAAATCATGTATATCACAAGTATTTGAAGCTAAACCATTTGTATCGGATGGGATCGAAGATAAGCCTCCTACTTCGCATTGATTTGAAGCTAAATCATGTGTTTCGCATGGATTTGAAGCTAACTCGTTTGTATCGCATGCAGTTGTAGCTAAATCATGTATATCACAAGTATTTGAAGCTAAACCATTTGTTACGCATGGATTCGAAGATCAGCCTTCTACTTCGCATTGATTTGATGCTAAATCATGTGTTTCGCATGGATTTGAAGCTAACTCGTTTGTTTCGCATGCTGTTGAAGCTAAATCATGTATATCACAAGTATTTGAAGCTAAACCATTTGTATCGCATGGGATCGAAGATAAGCCTCCTACTTCGCATTGATTTGAAGCTAAATCATGTGTTTCGCATGGATTTGAAGCTAACTCGTTTGTTTCGCATGCTGTTGAAGCTAAATCTTATATATCACAAGTATTTGAAGCTAAACCATTTGTTTCGCATTTATTCGAAGCTAAGCCTTCTACTTCGCATTGATTTGAGGCTAAATCATGTGTTTCGCTCGGTTTTGAAGCTAACTCGTTTGTTTCGCATGCTGTTGAAGCTAAATCATGTATATCACAAGTATTTGAAGCTATATCATACGTTTCGCATGGATTCCAAGATAACACTTCTAATTCGCATTGATTTGAAGCTAAATCATGTGTTTCGCATGGATTTGAAGCTAACTCGTTTGTTTCGCATGCTGTTGAAGCTAAATCATGTATATCACAAGTATTTCAATCTAAACCATTTGTTACGCATGGATTCGAAGATCAGCCTTCTACTTCGCATTGATTTTAATCTCAATCATGTCTTTCGCATGGATTTAAAGGTAACTCGTTTGTTTCGCATGCAGTTGAAGCTGAATCATGTATATCACAAGTATTTGAAGATAAATCATGTGTTTCGGTTGGATTTGAATATAACTCATTCGTTTCGCATGCTGTTGAAGCTAAATCATGTATATCACAAGTATTTGAAGCTGAACCATTTGCTTCGCATGGATTCGAAGATCAGCCTTCTACTTCGCATTGATTTGATGCTAAATCATGTGTTTCGCATGGATTTGAAGCTAACTCGTTTGTTTCGCATGCTGTTGAAGCTAAATCATGTATACCACAAGTATTTGAAGCTATATCATACGTTTCGCATGGATTCCAAGATAACTCTTCTAATTCGCATTGATTTGAAGCTAAATCATGTGTTTCGCATGGATTTGAAGCTAACTCGTTTGTTTCGCATGCTGTTGAAGCTAAATCATGTATATCACAAGTATTTGAAGCTAAACCATTTGTTACGCATGGATTCGAAGATCAGCCTTCTACTTCGCATTGATTTGATGCTAAATCATGTGTTTCGCATGGATTTGAAGCTAACTCGTTTGTTTCGCATGCTGTTGAAGCTAAATCATGTATATCACAAGTATTTGAAGCTAAACCATTTGTATCGCATGGGATCGAAGATAAGCCTCCTACTTCGCATTGATTTGAAGCTAAATCATGTGTTTCGCATGGATTTGAAGCTAACTCGTTTGTTTCGCATGCTGTTGAAGCTAAATCTTATATATCACAAGTATTTGAAGCTAAACCATTTGTTTCGCATTTATTCGAAGCTAAGCCTTCTACTTCGCATTGATTTGAGGCTAAATCATGTGTTTCGCTCGGTTTTGAAGCTAACTCGTTTGTTTCGCATGCTGTTGAAGCTAAATCATGTATATCACAAGTATTTGAAGCTATATCATACGTTTCGCATGGATTCCAAGATAACACTTCTAATTCGCATTGATTTGAAGCTAAATCATGTGTTTCGCATGGATTTGAAGCTAACTCGTTTGTTTCGCATGCTGTTGAAGCTAAATCATGTATATCACAAGTATTTCAATCTAAACCATTTGTTACGCATGGATTCGAAGATCAGCCTTCTACTTCGCATTTATTTGATGATAAATCATGTGTTTCGCATGGATTTGAAGCTAACTCGTTTGTTTCGCATGCTGTTGAAGCTAAATCATGTATATCACAAGTATTTGAAGCTAAACCATTTGTATCGGATGGGATCGAAGATAAGCCTCCTACTTCGCATTGATTTGAAGCTAAATCATGTGTTTCGCATGGATTTGAAGCTAACTCGTTTGTATCGCATGCAGTTGTAGCTAAATCATGTATATCACAAGTATTTGAAGCTAAACCATTTGTTTCGCATGGATTCGAAGATAAGCCTTCTACTTCGCATTGATTTTAATCTCAATCATGTCTTTCGCATGGATTTAAAGGTAACTCGTTTGTTTCGCATGCAGTTGAAGCTGAATCATGTATATCACAAGTATTTGAAGATAAATCATGTGTTTCGGTTGGATTTGAATATAACTCATTCGTTTCGCATGCTGTTGAAGCTAAATCATGTATATCACAAGTATTTGAAGCTGAACCATTTGCTTCGCATGGATTCGAAGATCAGCCTTCTACTTCGCATTGATTTGATGCTAAATCATGTGTTTCGCATGGATTTGAAGCTAACTCGTTTGTTTCGCATGCTGTTGAAGCTAAATCATGTATACCACAAGTATTTGAAGCTATATCATACGTTTCGCATGGATTCCAAGATAACTCTTCTAATTCGCATTGATTTGAAGCTAAATCATGTGTTTCGCATGGATTTGAAGCTAACTCGTTTGTTTCGCATGCTGTTGAAGCTAAATCATGTATATCACAAGTATTTGAAGCTAAACCATTTGTTACGCATGGATTCGAAGATCAGCCTTCTACTTCGCATTGATTTGATGCTAAATCATGTGTTTCGCATGGATTTGAAGCTAACTCGTTTGTTTCGCATGCTGTTGAAGCTAAATCATGTATATCACAAGTATTTGAAGCTAAACCATTTGTATCGCATGGGATCGAAGATAAGCCTCCTACTTCGCATTGATTTGAAGCTAAATCATGTGTTTCGCATGGATTTGAAGCTAACTCGTTTGTTTCGCATGCTGTTGAAGCTAAATCTTATATATCACAAGTATTTGAAGCTAAACCATTTGTTTCGCATTTATTCGAAGCTAAGCCTTCTACTTCGCATTTATTTGAGGCTAAATCATGTGTTTCGCTCGGTTTTGAAGCTAACTCGTTTGTTTCGCATGCTGTTGAAGCTAAATCATGTATATCACAAGTATTTGAAGCTATATCATACGTTTCGCATGGATTCCAAGATAACACTTCTAATTCGCATTGATTTGAAGCTAAATCATGTGTTTCGCATGGATTTGAAGCTAACTCGTTTGTTTCGCATGCTGTTGAAGCTAAATCATGTATATCACAAGTATTTCAATCTAAACCATTTGTTACGCATGGATTCGAAGATCAGCCTTCTACTTCGCATTTATTTGATGATAAATCATGTGTTTCGCATGGATTTGAAGCTAACTCGTTTGTTTCGCATGCTGTTGAAGCTAAATCATGTATATCACAAGTATTTGAAGCTAAACCATTTGTATCGGATGGGATCGAAGATAAGCCTCCTACTTCGCATTGATTTGAAGCTAAATCATGTGTTTCGCATGGATTTGAAGCTAACTCGTTTGTATCGCATGCAGTTGTAGCTAAATCATGTATATCACAAGTATTTGAAGCTAAACCATTTGTTTCTCATGGATTCGAAGATAAGCCTTCTACTTCGCATTGATTTTAATCTCAATCATGTCTTTCGCATGGATTTAAAGGTAACTCGTTTGTTTCGCATGCAGTTGAAGCTGAATCATGTATATCACAAGTATTTGAAGATAAATCATGTGTTTCGGTTGGATTTGAATATAACTCATTCGTTTCGCATGCTGTTGAAGCTAAATCATGTATATCACAAGTATTTGAAGCTGAACCATTTGCTTCGCATGGATTCGAAGATCAGCCTACTACTTCGCATTGATTTGATGCTAAATCATGTGTTTCGCATGGATTTGAAGCTAACTCGTTTGTTTCGCATGCTGTTGAAGCTAAATCATGTATACCACAAGTATTTGAAGCTATATCATACGTTTCGCATGGATTCCAAGATAACCCTTCTAATTCGCATTGATTTGAAGCTAAATCATGTGTTTCGCATGGATTTGAAGCTAACTCGTTTATTTCGCATGTTGTTGAAGCTAAATAATGTATATCACAAGTATAAGAAGCTAATCCATTTGTTTCGCATGGATTCGAAGATATGCTTACTTCTTCGCATTGATTTGAAGCTAAATCATGTGTTTCGCATGGATTTGAATCTAACTCGTTTGTTTCGGATGCTGTTGAAGTTAAATCATGTATATCACAAGTATTTGAAGCTATATCATTTGTTTCGCATGGATTCGAAGATAACACTTCTAATTCGCATTGATTTGAAGCTAAATCATGTGTTTCGCATGGATTTGAAGCTAACTCGTTTGTTTCGCATGCTGTTGAAGCTAAATCATATATATCACAAGTATTTGAAGCTAAACCATTTGTATCGCATGGGATCGAAGATAAGCCTCTTACTTCGCATTGATTTGAAGCTAAATCATGTGTTTCGCATGGATTTGAATCTAACACGTTTGTTTCGGATGATGTTGAAGTTAAATCATGTATATCACAAGTATTTGAAGCTATATCATTTGTTTCGCATTTATTCGAAGCTAAGCCTTCTACTTCGCATTGGTTTGAGGCTAAATCATGTGTTTCGATTGGTTTTGAAGCTAACTCGTTTTTTTCGCATGCAGTTGTAGCTAAATCATGTATATCAGAAGAATTTGAAGCTAAACCATTTGTTTCGCATGGATTCGAAGAAGAGCCTTCTACTTCGCATTGATTTTAATCTAAATCATGTCTTTCGCATGGATTTAAAGGTAACTCGTTAGTTTCGCATGCAGTTGAAGCTGAATCATGTATATCACAAGTATTTGAAGCTAAACTATTCGTTTCGCATGGATTCGAAGTTAACTCGTTTGTTTCGCATACAGTTGAAGCTAAATCACGTATATCACAAGTATTTGCAGCTAAACCATTTGTTTCGCATCGATACGAAGATAACCCTTCTACTTCGCATTGATTTGAAGCTAAATAATGTGTTTCGCATGGATTTGAATCTAACTCGTTTATTTCGCATGCTGTTGAAGCTAAATCATGTATATCAAAAGTATAAGAAGCTATATCATACGTTTCGCATGGATTCCAAGATAACCCTTCTAATTCGTATTGATTTGAATCTAAATAATGTGTTTCGCATGGATTTGGAGCTAACTCGTTTATTTCGCATGCTGTTGAAGCTAAATCATGTAATCACAAGTATTTGCAGCTAAAACATTTGTATCGCATGGGATCGAAGATAAGCCTCCTACTTCGCATTGATTTGAAGCTAAATCATGTGTTTCGCATGGATTTGAAGCTAACTCGTTTGTTTCGCATGCTGTTGAAGCTAAATCATATATATCACAAGTATTTGAAGCTAAACCATTTGTTTCGCATTTATTCGATGCTAAGCCTTCTACTTCGCATTGATTTGAGGCTAAATCATGTGTATCGCTCGGTTTTTAAGCTAACTCGTTTGTTTCGCATGCTGTTGAAGCTAAATCATGTATATCACAAGTATTTGAAGCTATATCATACGTTTCGCATGGATTCCAAGATAACCCTTCTAATTCGCATAGATTTGAAGATAAATCATGTGTTTCGCTTGGATTTGAATATAACTCATTTGTTTCGCAAGCTGTTGAAGCTAAATCATGTATATCACAAGTATTTGAAGCTAAACCATTTGTATCGCATGGGATCGAAGATAAGCCTCCTACATCGCATTGATTTGAAGCTAAATCATGTGTTTCGCTTGGTTTTGAAGCTAACTCGTTTTTTTCGCATGCAGTTGTAGCTAAATCATGTATATCACAAGTATTTGAAGCTAAACTATTCGTTTCGCATGGATTCGAAGTTAACTCGTTTGTTTCGCATACAGTTGAAGATAAATCACGTATATCACAAGTATTTGCAGCTAAACCATTTGTTTCGCATCGATACGAAGATAACCCTTCTACTTCGCATTGATTTGAAGCTAAATAATGTGTTTCGCATGGATTTGAATCTACCTCGTTTATTTCGCATACTGTTGAAGCTAAATCATGTATATCACAAGTATAAGAAGCTATATCATACGTTTCGCATGGATTCCAAGATAACCCTTCTAATTCGCATTGATTTGAATCTAAATAATGTGTTTCGCATGGATTTGAAGCTAACTCGTTTATTTCGCATGCTGTTGAAGCTAAATCATGTAATCACAAGTATTTGCAGCTAAACCATTTGTTTCGCATCGATACGAAGATAACCCTTCTACTTCGCATTGATTTGAAGCTAAATAATGTGTTTCGCATGGATTTGAATCTACCTCGTTTATTTCGCATACTGTTGAAGCTAAATCATGTATATCACAAGTATAAGAAGCTATATCATACGTTTCGCATGGGATTCCAAGATAACCCTTCTAATTCGCATTGATTTGAATCTAAATAATGTGTTTCGCATGGATTTGAAGCTAACTCGTTTATTTCGCATGCTGTTGAAGCTAAATCATGTAATCACAAGTATTTGCAGCTAAACCATTTGTTACGCATGGATTCGAAGATAAGCCTTCTACTTCGCATTGATTTTAATCTAAATCATGTCTTTCGCATGGATTTAAAGGTAACTCGTTTGTTTCGCATGCAGTTGAAGCTGAATCATGTATGTCACAAGTATTTGAAGCTAAACTATTCGTTTCGCATGGATTCGAAGTTAACTCGTTTGTTTCGCATACAGTTGGAGCTAAATCACGTATATCACAAGTATTTGCAGCTAAACCATTTGTTTCGCATCGATACGAAGATAACCCTTCTACTTCGCATTGATTTGAAGCTAAATCATGTGTTTCGCATGGATTTGAATCTAACTCGTTTATTTCGCATGCTGTTGAAGCTAAATCATGTATATCACAAGTATAAGAAGCTAATCCGTTTGTTTCGCATGGATTCGAAGATAAGCCTTCTACTTCGCATTGATTTGAAGCTAAATCAGGTTTTTCGCATGGATTTGAAGCTAACTCGTTTGTTTCGCATGCTGTTGAAGCTAAATCATATATATCACAAGTATTTGAAGCTAAACCATTTGTTTCGCATTTATTCGAAGGTAAGCCTTCTACTTCACATTGATTTGAGGCTAAATCATGTGTTTCGCTCGGTTTTGAAGCTAACTCGTTTGTTTCGCATGCTGTTGAAGCTAAATCATGTATATCACAAGTATTTGAAGCTATATCATACGTATCGCATGGATTCCAAGATAACCCTTCTAATTCGCATTGATTTGAAGCTAAATCATGTGTTTCGCATGGATTTGAATCTAACTCGTTTGTTTCGGATGCTGTTGAAGTTAAATCATGTATATCACAAGTATTTGAAGCTATATCATTTGTTTCGCATGGATTCGAAGATAACACTTCTAATTCGCATTGATTTGAAGCTAAGTCATGTGTTTCGCTTGGATTTGAAGCTAACTCGTTTTTTTCGCTAGTAGTTGAAGCTAAATCATGCATATCACAAGTATTTGAAGCTAAACCATTTGATTCCCATGGTTTTGAAGCCAAGCTTTCTAGATCGCATTGACTTGAAGATAAATCATGTGTTTCGCTTGGATTTGAAGATAACTCATTTGTTTCGCATGCTGTTGAATCTAAATCATGAATATCACAAGTATTTGAAGCTAAACCACTTGCTTCGCATGGATTCGATGATCAGCCTCCTACTTCGCATTGATTTGGTGCTAAATCACGTGTTTCGCATGGATTTGAAGCTAACTCGTTTGTTTCGCATGTTGTTGAAGCTAAATCATGTATATCACAAGTATTTGAAGCTATATCATACGTTTCGCATGGATTCCAAGATAACCCTTCTAATTCGCATTGATTTGAAGCTAAATCATGTGTTTCGCATGGATTTGAAGCTAACTCGTTTGTTTCGCATGCTGTTGAAGCTAAATCATATATATCACAAGTATTTGAAGCTAAACCATTTGTTACGCATGGATTCGAAGATCAGCCTTCTACTTCGCATTGAGTTGATGCTAAATCATGTGTTTCGCATGGATTTGAAGCTAACTCGTTTGTTTCGCATGCTGTTGAAGCTAAATCATGTATATCACAAGTATTTGAAGCTAAACCATTTGTATCGCATGGGATCGAAGATAAGCCTCCTACTTCGCATTGTTTTGAAGCTAAATCAGGTTTTTCGCATGGATTTGAAGCTAACTCGTTTGTTTCGCATGCTGTTGAAGCTAAATCATATATATCACAAGTATTTGAAGCTAAACCATTTGTTTCGCATTTATTCGATGCTAAGCCTTCTACTTCGCATTGATTTGAGGCTAAATCATGTGTTTCGCTCGGTTTTTAAGCTAACTCGTTTGTTTCGCATGCTGTTGAAGCTAAATCATGTATATCACAAGTATTTGAAGCTAAACCATTTGTATCGGATGGGATCGTAGATAAGCCTCCTACTTCGCATTGATTTGAAGCTAAATCATGTGTTTCGCATGGATTTGAAGCTAACTCGTTTGTATCGCATGCAGTTGTAGCTAAATCATGTATATCACAAGTATTTGAAGCTAAACCATTTGTTTCGCATGGAATTCGAAGATAAGCCTTCTACTTCGCATTGATTTTAATCTAAATCATGTCTTTCGCATGGATTTAAAGGTAACTCGTTTGTTTCGTATGCAGTTGAAGCTGAATCATGTATGTCACAAGTATTTGAAGCTAAACTATTCGTTTCGCATGGATTCGAAGTTAACTCGTTTGTTTCGCATACAGTTGAAGCTAAATCACGTATATCACAAGTATTTGCAGCTAAACCATTTGTTTCGCATCGATACGAAGATAACCCTTCTACTTCGCATTGATTTGAAGCTAAATCGTGTGTTTCGCATGGATTTGAATCTAACTCGTTTATTTCGCATGCTGTTGAAGCTAAATCATGTATATCACAAGTATAAGAAGCTAATCCGTTTGTTTCGCATGGATTCGAAGATAAGCCTTCTACTTCGCATTGATTTGAAACTAAATCAGGTTTTTCGCATGGATTTGAAGCTAACTCGTTTGTTTCGCATGCTGTTGAAGCTAAATCATATATATCACAAGCCTTCTACTTCACATTGATTTGAGGCTAAATCATGTGTTTCGCTCGGTTTGAAGCTAACTCGTTTGTTTCGCATGCTGTTGAAGCTAAATCATGTATATCACAAGTATGTGAAGCTATATCATACGTTTCGCATGGATTCCAAGATAACCCTTCTAATTCGCATTGATTTGAAGCTAAATCATGTGTTTCGCATGGATTTGAATCTAACTCGTTTGTTTCGGATGCTGTTGAAGTTAAATCATGTATATCACAAGTATTTGAAGCTATATCATTTGTTTCGCATGGATTCGAAGATAACACTTCTAATTCGCATTGATTTGAAGCTCAACCATTTGATTCCATGGTTTTGAAGCCAAGCTTTCTACATCGCATTGACTTGAAGATAAATCATGTGTTTCGCTTGGATTTGAAGATAACTCATTTGTTTCGCATGCTGTTGAAGCTAAATCATGTATATCACAAGTATTTGAAGCTAAACCACTTGCTTCGCATGGATTCGATGATCAGCCTCCTACTTCGCATTGATTTGGTGCTAAATCATGTGTTTCGCATGGATTTGAAGCTAACTCGTTTGTTTCGCATGCTGTTGAAGCTAAATCATGTATATCACAAGTATTTGAAGCTATATCATACGTTTCGCATGGATTCCAAGATAACCCTTCTAATTCGCATTGATTTGAAGCCAAATCATGTGTTTCGCATGGATTTGAAGCTAACTCGTTTGTTTCGCATACAGTTGAAGCTAAATCACGTATATCACAAGTATTTGCAGCTAAACCATTTGTTTCGCATCGATACGAAGATAACCCTTCTACTTCGCATTGATTTGAAGCTAAATCATGTGTTTCGCATGGATTTGAATCTAACTCGTTTGTTTCGCATGCTGTTGAAGCTAAATCATATATATCACAAGTATTTGAAGCTAAACCATTTGTTACGCATGGATTCGAAGATCAGCCTTCTACTTCGCATTGAGTTGATGCTAAATCATGTGTTTCGCATGGATTTGAAGCTAACTCGTTTGTTTCGCATGCTGTTGAAGCTAAATCATGTATATCACAAGTATTTGAAGCTAAACCATTTGTATCGCATGGGATCGAAGATAAGCCTCCTACTTCGCATTGATTTGAAGCTAAATCATGTGTTTCGCATGGATTTGAAGCTAACTCGTTTGTTTCGCATGCTGTTGAAGCTAAATCATATATATCACAAGTATTTGAAGCTAAACCATTTGTTTCGCATTTATTCGATGCTAAGCCTTCTACTTCGCATTGATTTGAGGCTAAATCATGTGTTTCGCTCGGTTTTGAAGCTAACTCGTTTGTTTCGCATGCTGTTGAAGCTAAATCATGTATGTCACAAGTATTTGAAGCTAAACTATTCGTTTCGCATGGATTCGAAGTTAACTCGTTTGTTTCGCATACAGTTGAAGCTAAATCACGTATATCACAAGTATTTGCAGCTAAACCATTTGTTTCGCATCGATACGAAGATAACCCTTCTACTTCGCATTGATTTGAAGCTAAATCATGTGTTTCGCATGGATTTGAATCTAACTCGTTTATTTCGCATGCTGTTGAAGCTAAATCATGTATATCACAAGTATAAGAAGCTAATCCGTTTGTTTCGCATGGATTCGAAGATAAGCCTTCTACTTCGCATTGATTTGAAGCTAAATCAGGTTTTTCGCATGGATTTGAGGCTAACTCGTTTGTTTCGCATGCTGTTGAAGCTAAATCATCTATATCACAAGTATTTGAAGCTAAACCATTTGTTTCGCATTTATTCGAAGCTAAGCCTTCTACTTCACATTGATTTGAGGCTAAATCATGTGTTTCGCTCGGTTTTGAAGCTAACTCGTTTGTTTCGCATGCTGTTGAAGCTAAATCATGTATATCACAAGTATTTGAAGCTATATCATACGTTTCGCATGGATTCCAAGATAACCCTTCTAATTCGCATTGATTTGAAGCTAAATCATGTGTTTCGCATGGATTTGAATCTAACTCGTTTGTTTCGGATGCTGTTGAAGTTAAATCATGTATATCACAAGTATTTGAAGCTATATCATTTGTTTCGCATGGATTCGAAGATAACACTTCTAATTCGCATTGATTTGAAGCTAAATCATGTGTTTCGCTTGGATTTGAAGCTAACTCGTTTTTTTCGCTAGTAGTTGAAGCTAAATCATGCATATCACAAGTATTTGAAGCTAAACCATTTGATTCCCATGGTTTTGAAGCCAAGCTTTCTACATCGCATTGACTTGAAGATAAATCATGTGTTTCGCTTGGATTTGAAGATAACTCATTTGTTTCGCATGCTGTTGAAGCTAAATCATGTATATCACAAGTATTTGAAGCTAAACCACTTGCTTCGCATGGATTCGATGATCAGCCTCCTACTTCGCATTGATTTGGTGCTAAATCATGTGTTTCGCATGGATTTGAAGCTAACTCGTTTGTTTCGCATACAGTTGAAGCTAAATCACGTATATCACAAGTATTTGCAGCTAAACCATTTGTTTCGCATCGATACGAAGATAACCCTTCTACTTCGCATTGATTTGAAGCTAAATCATGTGTTTCGCATGGATTTGAATCTAACTCGTTTATTTCGCATGCTGTTGAAGCTAAATCATGTATATCACAAGTATAAGAAGCTAATCCGTTTGTTTCGCATGGATTCGAAGATAAGCCTTCTACTTCGCATTGATTTGAAGCTAAATCAGGTTTTTCGCATGGATTTGAGGCTAACTCGTTTGTTTCGCATGCTGTTGAAGCTAAATCATCTATATCACAAGTATTTGAAGCTAAACCATTTGTTTCGCATTTATTCGAAGCTAAGCCTTCTACTTCACATTGATTTGAGGCTAAATCATGTGTTTCGCTCGGTTTTGAAGCTAACTCGTTTGTTTCGCATGCTGTTGAAGCTAAATCATGTATATCACAAGTATTTGAAGCTATATCATACGTTTCGCATGGATTCCAAGATAACCCTTCTAATTCGCATTGATTTGAAGCTAAATCATGTGTTTCGCATGGATTTGAATCTAACTCGTTTGTTTCGGATGCTGTTGAAGTTAAATCATGTATATCACAAGTATTTGAAGCTATATCATTTGTTTCGCATGGATTCGAAGATAACACTTCTAATTCGCATTGATTTGAAGCTAAATCATGTGTTTCGCTTGGATTTGAAGCTAACTCGTTTTTTTCGCTAGTAGTTGAAGCTATATCATGCATATCACAAGTATTTGAAGCTAAACCATTTGATTCCCATGGTTTTGAAGCCAAGCTTTCTACATCGCATTGACTTGAAGATAAATCATGTGTTTCGCTTGGATTTGAAGATAACTCATTTGTTTCGCATGCTGTTGAAGCTAAATCATGTATATCACAAGTATTTGAAGCTAAACCACTTGCTTCGCATGGATTCGATGATCAGCCTCCTACTTCGCATTGATTTGGTGCTAAATCATGTGTTTCGCATGGATTTGAAGCTAACTCGTTTGTTTCGCATGCTGTTGAAGCTAAATCATGTATATCACAAGTATTTGAAGCTATATCATACGTTTCGCATGGATTCCAAGATAACCCTTCTAATTCGCATTGATTTGAAGCTAAATCATGTGTTTCGCATGGATTTGAAGCTAACTCGTTTGTTTCGCATGCTGTTGAAGCTAAATCATATATATCACAAGTATTTGAAGCTAAACCATTTGTTACGCATGGATTCGAAGATCAGCCTTCTACTTCGCATTGAGTTGATGCTAAATCATGTGTTTCGCATGGATTTGAAGCTAACTCGTTTGTTTCGCATGCTGTTGAAGCTAAATCATGTATATCACAAGTATTTGAAGCTAAACCATTTGTATCGCATGGGATCGAAGATAAGCCTCCTACTTCGCATTGATTTGAAGCTAAATCATGTGTTTCGCATGGATTTGAAGCTAACTCGTTTGTTTCGCATGCTGTTGAAGCTAAATCATATATATCACAAGTATTTGAAGCTAAACCATTTGTTTCGCATTTATTCGATGCTAAGCCTTCTACTTCGCATTGATTTGAGGCTAAATCATGTGTTTCGCTCGGTTTTGAAGCTAACTCGTTTGTTTCGCATGCTGTTGAAGCTAAATCATGTATGTCACAAGTATTTGAAGCTAAACTATTCGTTTCGCATGGATTCGAAGTTAACTCGTTTGTTTCGCATACAGTTGAAGCTAAATCACGTATATCACAAGTATTTGCAGCTAAACCATTTGTTTCGCATCGATACGAAGATAACCCTTCTACTTCGCATTGATTTGAAGCTAAATCATGTGTTTCGCATGGATTTGAATCTAACTCGTTTATTTCGCATGCTGTTGAAGCTAAATCATGTATATCACAAGTATAAGAAGCTAATCCGTTTGTTTCGCATGGATTCGAAGATAAGCCTTCTACTTCGCATTGATTTGAAGCTAAATCAGGTTTTTCGCATGGATTTGAGGCTAACTCGTTTGTTTCGCATGCTGTTGAAGCTAAATCATCTATATCACAAGTATTTGAAGCTAAACCATTTGTTTCGCATTTATTCGAAGCTAAGCCTTCTACTTCACATTGATTTGAGGCTAAATCATGTGTTTCGCTCGGTTTTGAAGCTAACTCGTTTGTTTCGCATGCTGTTGAAGCTAAATCATGTATATCACAAGTATTTGAAGCTATATCATACGTTTCGCATGGATTCCAAGATAACCCTTCTAATTCGCATTGATTTGAAGCTAAATCATGTGTTTCGCATGGATTTGAATCTAACTCGTTTGTTTCGGATGCTGTTGAAGTTAAATCATGTATATCACAAGTATTTGAAGCTATATCATTTGTTTCGCATGGATTCGAAGATAACACTTCTAATTCGCATTGATTTGAAGCTAAATCATGTGTTTCGCTTGGATTTGAAGCTAACTCGTTTTTTTCGCTAGTAGTTGAAGCTAAATCATGCATATCACAAGTATTTGAAGCTAAACCATTTGATTCCCATGGTTTTGAAGCCAAGCTTTCTACATCGCATTGACTTGAAGATAAATCATGTGTTTCGCTTGGATTTGAAGATAACTCATTTGTTTCGCATGCTGTTGAAGCTAAATCATGTATATCACAAGTATTTGAAGCTAAACCACTTGCTTCGCATGGATTCGATGATCAGCCTCCTACTTCGCATTGATTTGGTGCTAAATCATGTGTTTCGCATGGATTTGAAGCTAACTCGTTTGTTTCGCATACAGTTGAAGCTAAATCACGTATATCACAAGTATTTGCAGCTAAACCATTTGTTTCGCATCGATACGAAGATAACCCTTCTACTTCGCATTGATTTGAAGCTAAATCATGTGTTTCGCATGGATTTGAATCTAACTCGTTTATTTCGCATGCTGTTGAAGCTAAATCATGTATATCACAAGTATAAGAAGCTAATCCGTTTGTTTCGCATGGATTCGAAGATAAGCCTTCTACTTCGCATTGATTTGAAGCTAAATCAGGTTTTTCGCATGGATTTGAGGCTAACTCGTTTGTTTCGCATGCTGTTGAAGCTAAATCATCTATATCACAAGTATTTGAAGCTAAACCATTTGTTTCGCATTTATTCGAAGCTAAGCCTTCTACTTCACATTGATTTGAGGCTAAATCATGTGTTTCGCTCGGTTTTGAAGCTAACTCGTTTGTTTCGCATGCTGTTGAAGCTAAATCATGTATATCACAAGTATTTGAAGCTATATCATACGTTTCGCATGGATTCCAAGATAACCCTTCTAATTCGCATTGATTTGAAGCTAAATCATGTGTTTCGCATGGATTTGAATCTAACTCGTTTGTTTCGGATGCTGTTGAAGTTAAATCATGTATATCACAAGTATTTGAAGCTATATCATTTGTTTCGCATGGATTCGAAGATAACACTTCTAATTCGCATTGATTTGAAGCTAAATCATGTGTTTCGCTTGGATTTGAAGCTAACTCGTTTTTTTCGCTAGTAGTTGAAGCTATATCATGCATATCACAAGTATTTGAAGCTAAACCATTTGATTCCCATGGTTTTGAAGCCAAGCTTTCTACATCGCATTGACTTGAAGATAAATCATGTGTTTCGCTTGGATTTGAAGATAACTCATTTGTTTCGCATGCTGTTGAAGCTAAATCATGTATATCACAAGTATTTGAAGCTAAACCACTTGCTTCGCATGGATTCGATGATCAGCCTCCTACTTCGCATTGATTTGGTGCTAAATCATGTGTTTCGCATGGATTTGAAGCTAACTCGTTTGTTTCGCATGCTGTTGAAGCTAAATCATGTATATCACAAGTATTTGAAGCTATATCATACGTTTCGCATGGATTCCAAGATAACCCTTCTAATTCGCATTGATTTGAAGCTAAATCATGTGTTTCGCATGGATTTGAAGCTAACTCGTTTGTTTCGCATGCTGTTGAAGCTAAATCATATATATCACAAGTATTTGAAGCTAAACCATTTGTTACGCATGGATTCGAAGATCAGCCTTCTACTTCGCATTGAGTTGATGCTAAATCATGTGTTTCGCATGGATTTGAAGCTAACTCGTTTGTTTCGCATGCTGTTGAAGCTAAATCATGTATATCACAAGTATTTGAAGCTAAACCATTTGTATCGCATGGGATCGAAGATAAGCCTCCTACTTCGCATTGATTTGAAGCTAAATCATGTGTTTCGCATGGATTTGAAACTAACTCGTTTGTTTCGCATGCTGTTGAAGCTAAATCATATATATCACAAGTATTTGAAGCTAAACCATCTGTTTCGCATTTATTCGAAGCTAAGCCTTCTACTTCGCATTGATTTGAGGCTAAATCATGTGTTTCGCTCGGTTTTGAAGCTAACTCGTTTGTTTCGCATGCTGTTGAAGCTAAATCATGTATATCACAATTATTCGAAGCTATATCATACGTTTCGCATGGATTCCAAGATAACCCTTCTAATTCGCATAGATTTGAAGATAAATCATGTGTTTCGCTTGGATTTGAATATAACTCATTTGTTTCGCATGCTGTTGAAGCTAAATCATGTATATCACAAGTATTTGAAGCTAAACCATTTGTATCGCATGGGATCGAAGATAAGCCTCCTACTTCGCATTGATTTGAAGCTAAATCAGGTTTTTCGCATGGATTTGAAGCTAACTCGTTTGTTTCGCATGCTGTTGAAGCTAAATCATATATATCACAATTATTTGAAGCTAAACCATCTGTTTCGCATTTATTCGAAGCTAAGCCTTCTACTTCGCATTGATTTGAGGCTAAATCATGTGTTTCGCTCGGTTTTGAAGCTAACTCGTTTGTTTCGCATGCTGTTGAAGCTAAATCATGTATATCACAAGTATTTGAAGCTATATCATACGTTTCGCATGGATTCCAAGATAACCCTTCTAATTCGCATTGATTTGAATCTAAATAATGTGTTTCGCATGGATTTGAAGCTAACTCGTTTATTTCGCATGCTGCTGAAGCTAAATCATGTAATCACAAGTATTTGCAGCTAAACCATTTGTTACGCATGGATTCGAAGATCAGCCTTCTACTTCGCATTGATTTGAAGCTAAATCATGTGTTTCGCATGGATTTGAAGCTAACTCGTTTGTTTCGCATGCTGTTGAAGCTAAATCATATATATCACAAGTATTTGAAGCTAAACCATTTGTTTCGCATTTATTCGATGCTAAGCCTTCTACTTCGCATTGATTTGAGGCTAAATCATGTGTTTCGCTCGGTTTTGAAGCTAACTCGTTTGTTTCGCATGCTGTTGAAGCTAAATCATGTATGTCACAAGTATTTGAAGCTAAACTATTCGTTTCGCATGGATTCGAAGTTAACTCGTTTGTTTCGCATACAGTTGAAGCTAAATCACGTATATCACAAGTATTTGCAGCTAAACCATTTGTTTCGCATCGATACGAAGATAACCCTTCTACTTCGCATTGATTTGAAGCTAAATCATGTGTTTCGCATGGATTTGAATCTAACTCGTTTATTTCGCATGCTGTTGAAGCTAAATCATGTATATCACAAGTATAAGAAGCTAATCCGTTTGTTTCGCATGGATTCGAAGATAAGCCTTCTACTTCGCATTGATTTGAAGCTAAATCAGGTTTTTCGCATGGATTTGAGGCTAACTCGTTTGTTTCGCATGCTGTTGAAGCTAAATCATCTATATCACAAGTATTTGAAGCTAAACCATTTGTTTCGCATTTATTCGAAGCTAAGCCTTCTACTTCACATTGATTTGAGGCTAAATCATGTGTTTCGCTCGGTTTTGAAGCTAACTCGTTTGTTTCGCATGCTGTTGAAGCTAAATCATGTATATCACAAGTATTTGAAGCTATATCATACGTTTCGCATGGATTCCAAGATAACCCTTCTAATTCGCATTGATTTGAAGCTAAATCATGTGTTTCGCATGGATTTGAATCTAACTCGTTTGTTTCGGATGCTGTTGAAGTTAAATCATGTATATCACAAGTATTTGAAGCTATATCATTTGTTTCGCATGGATTCGAAGATAACACTTCTAATTCGCATTGATTTGAAGCTAAATCATGTGTTTCGCTTGGATTTGAAGCTAACTCGTTTTTTTCGCTAGTAGTTGAAGCTAAATCATGCATATCACAAGTATTTGAAGCTAAACCATTTGAATCCCATGGTTTTGAAGCCAAGCTTTCTACATCGCATTGACTTGAAGATAAATCATGTGTTTCGCTTGGATTTGAAGATAACTCATTTGTTTCGCATGCTGTTGAAGCTAAATCATGTATATCACAAGTATTTGAAGCTAAACCACTTGCTTCGCATGGATTCGATGATCAGCCTCCTACTTCGCATTGATTTGGTGCTAAATCATGTGTTTCGCATGGATTTGAAGCTAACTCGTTTGTTTCGCATGCTGTTGAAGCTAAATCATGTATATCACAAGTATTTGAAGCTATATCATACGTTTCGCATGGATTCCAAGATAACCCTTCTAATTCGCATTGATTTGAAGCTAAATCATGTGTTTCGCATGGATTTGAAGCTAACTCGTTTGTTTCCCATGCTGTTGAAGCTAAATCATATATATCACAAGTATTTGAAGCTAAACCATTTGTTACGCATGGATTCGAAGATCAGCCTTCTACTTCGCATTGAGTTGATGCTAAATCATGTGTTTCGCATGGATTTGAAGCTAACTCGTTTGTTTCGCATGCTGTTGAAGCTAAATCATGTATATCACAAGTATTTGAAGCTAAACCATTTGTATCGCATGGGATCGAAGATAAGCCTCCTACTTCGCATTGATTTGAAGCTAAATCATGTGTTTCGCATGGATTTGAAGCTAACTCGTTTGTTTCGCATGCTGTTGAAGCTAAATCATATATATCACAAGTATTTGAAGCTAAACCATTTGTTTCGCATTTATTCGATGCTAAGCCTTCTACTTCGCATTGATTTGAGGCTAAATCATGTGTTTCGCTCGGTTTTGAAGCTAACTCGTTTGTTTCGCATGCTGTTGAAGCTAAATCATGTATATCACAATTATTCGAAGCTATATCATACGTTTCGCATGGATTCCAAGATAACCCTTCTAATTCGCATAGATTTGAAGATAAATCAGGTTTTTCGCATGGATTTGAAGCTAACTCGTTTGTTTCGCATGCTGTTGAAGCTAAATCATATATATCACAATTATTTGAAGCTATATCATACGTTTCGCATGGATTCCAAGATAACCCTTCTAATTCGCATTGATTTGAATCTAAATAATGTGTTTCGCATGGATTTGAAGCTAACTCGTTTATTTCGCATGCTGCTGAAGCTAAATCATGTAATCACAAGTATTTGCAGCTAAACCATTTGTTACGCATGGATTCGAAGATCAGCCTTCTACTTCGCATTGATTTGAAGCTAAATCATGTGTTTCGCATGGATTTGAATCTAACTCGTTTATTTCGCATTCTGTTGAAGCTAAATCATGTATATCACAAGTATAAGAAGCTAATCCGTTTGTTTCGCATGGATTCGAAGATAAGCCTTCTACTTCGCATTGATTTGAAGCTAAATCAGGTTTTTCGCATGGATTTGAAGCTAACTCGTTTGTTTCGCATGCTGTTGAAGCTAAATCATATATATCACAAGTATTTGAAGCTAAACCATTTGTTTCGCATGGATTCCAAGATAACCCTTCTAATTCGCATTGATTTGAAGCTAAATCATGTGTTTCGCATGGATTTGAATCTAACTCGTTTGTTTCGGATGCTGTTGAAGTTAAATCATGTATATCACAAGTATTTGAAGCTATATCATTTGTTTCGCATGGATTCGAAGATAACACTTCTAATTCGCATTGATTTGAAGCTAAATCATGTGTTTCGCTTGGATTTGAAGCTAACTCGTTTTTTTCGCTAGTAGTTGAAGCTAAATCATGCATATCACAAGTATTTGAAGCTAAACCATTTGATTCCCATGGTTTTGAAGCCAAGCTTTCTACATCGCATTGACTTGAAGATAAATCATGTGTTTCGCTTGGATTTGAAGATAACTCATTTGTTTCGCATGCTGTTGAAGCTAAATCATGTATATCACAAGTATTTGAAGCTAAACCACTTGCTTCGCATGGATTCGATGATCAGCCTCCTACTTCGCATTGATTTGGTGCTAAATCATGTGTTTCGCATGGATTTGAAGCTAACTCGTTTGTTTCGCATGCTGTTGAAGCTAAATCATGTATATCACAAGTATTTGAAGCTATATCATACGTTTCGCATGGATTCCAAGATAACCCTTCTAATTCGCATTGATTTGAAGCTAAATCATGTGTTTCGCATGGATTTGAAGCTAACTCGTTTGTTTCGCATGCTGTTGAAGCTAAATCATATATATCACAAGTATTTGAAGCTAAACCATTTGTTACGCATGGATTCGAAGATCAGCCTTCTACTTCGCATTGAGTTGATGCTAAATCATGTGTTTCGCATGGATTTGAAGCTAACTCGTTTGTTTCGCATGCTGTTGAAGCTAAATCATGTATATCACAAGTATTTGAAGCTAAACCATATGTATCGCATGGGATCGAAGATAAGCCTCCTACTTCGCATTGATTTGAAGCTAAATCATGTGTTTCGCATGGATTTGAAGCTAACTCGTTTGTTTCGCATGCTGTTGAAGCTAAATCATATATATCACAAGTATTTGAAGCTAAACCATTTGTTTCGCATTTATTCGATGCTAAGCCTTCTACTTCGCATTGATTTGAGGCTAAATCATGTGTTTCGCTCGGTTTTGAAGCTAACTCGTTTGTTTCGCATGCTGTTGAAGCTAAATCATGTATATCACAAGTATTTGAAGCTATATCATACGTTTCACATGGATTCCAAGATAACCCTTCTAATTCGCATAGATTTGAAGATAAATCATGTGTTTCGCTTGGATTTGAATATAACTCATTTGTTTCGCATGCTGTTGAAGCTAAATCATGTATATCACAAGTATTTGAAGCTAAACCATTTGTATCGCATGGGATCGAAGATAAGCCTCCTACTTAGCATTGATTTGAAGCTAAATCAGGTTTTTCGCATGGATTTGAAGCTAACTCGTTTGTTTCGCATGCTGTTGAAGCTAAATCATATATATCACAAGTATTTGAAGCTAAACCATCTGTTTCGCATTTATTCGAAGCTAAGCCTTCTACTTCGCATTGATTTGAGGCTAAATCATGTGTTTCGCTCGGTTTTGAAGCTAACTCGTTTGTTTCGCATGCTGTTGAAGCTAAATCATGTATATCACAAATATTTGAAGCTATATCATACGTTTCGCATGGATTCCAAGATAACCCTTCTAATTCGCATTGATTTGAATCTAAATAATGTGTTTCGCATGGATTTGAAGCTAACTCGTTTATTTCGCATGCTGTTGAAGCTAAATCATGTAATCACAAGTATTTGCAGCTAAACCATTTGTATCGCATGGGATCGAAGATAAGCCTCCTACTTCGCATTGATTTGAAGATAAATCATGTGTTTCGCATGGATTTGAAGCTAACTCGTTTGTTTCGCATGCTGTTGAAGCTAAATCATATATATCACAAGTATTTGAAGCTAAACCATTTGTTTCGCATGGATTTGAATCTAACTCGTTTATTTCGCATTCTGTTGAAGCTAAATCATGTATATCACAAGTATAAGAAGCTAATCCGTTTGTTTCGCATGGATTCGAAGATAAGCCTTCTACTTCGCATTGATTTGAAGCTAAATCATGTGTTTCGCATGGATTTGATTCAAACTCGTTTGTTTCGATTTCTGTTGAAGCTAAATTATGTATATCACAAGTATTTGAAGCTATATCATTTGTTTCGCATGGATTCGAAGATAACCCTTCTAATTCGCATTGATTTGAGGCTAAATCATGTGTTTCGCTTGGATTTGGAGCTAACTCGTTTTTTTCGCTAGTACTTGAAGCTAAATCATGCTTATCACAAGTATTTGAAGCTAAACTATTTGGTTCGCATTTATTCGAAGCTAAGCTTTCTACTTCGCATTGATTTGAGGCTAAATCATGTGTTTCGCGTGGTTTTGAAGCTAACTCGTTTTTTTCGCATGCAGTTGTAGCTAAATCATATATATCACAAGTATTTGAAGCTAAACCATTTGTTTCGCATTTATTCGATGCTAAGCCTTCTACTTCGCATTGATTTGAGGCTAAATCATGTGTTTCGCTCGGTTTTGAAGCTAACTCGTTTGTTTCGCATGCTGTTGAAGCTAAATCATGTATATTACAAGTATTTGAAGCTATATCATACGTTTCGCATGGATTCCAAGATAACCCTTCTAATTCGCATAGATTTGAATATAAATCATGTGTTTCGCTTGGATTTGAATATAACTCATTTGTTTCGCATGCTGTTGAAGCTAAATCATGTATATCACAAGTATTTGAAGCTAAACCATTTGTATCGCATGGGATCGAAGATAAGCCTCCTACTTCGCATTGATTTGATGCTAAATCATGTGTTTCGCATGGATTTAAAGGTAACTCGTTTGTTTCGCATGCAGTTGAAGCTAAATCACGTATATCACAAGTATTTGCAGCTAAACCATTTGTTTCGCATTGATACGAAGATAACCCTTCTACTTCGCGTTGATTTGAAGCTAAATCATGTGTTTCGTATGGATTTGAATCTAACTCGTTTAATTCGCATGCTGTTGAAGCTAAATCATGTATATCACAAGTATAAGAAGCTATATCATACGTTTCGCATGGATTCCAAGATAACCCTTCTAATTCGCATTGATTTGAATCTAAATCATGTGTTTCGCATGGATTTGAAGCTAACTCGTTTATTTCGCATGCTGTTGAAGCTAAATCATGTAATCACAAGTATTTGCAGCTAAACCATTTGTTACGCATGGATTCGAAGATCAGCCTTCTACTTCGCATTGATTTGAAGCTAAATCATGTGTTTCGCATGGATTTGAATCTAACTCGTTTATTTCGCATTCTGTTGAAGCTAAATCATGTATATCACAAGTATAAGAAGCTAATCCGTTTGTTTTGCATGGATTCGAAGATAAGCCTTCTACTTCGCATTGATTTGAAGCTAAATCAGGTTTTTCGCATGGATTTGAAGCTAACTCGTTTGCTTCGCATGCTGTTGAAGCTAAATCATATATATCACAAGTATTTGAAGCTAAACCATTTGTTTCGCATTTATTCGAAGCTAAGCCTTCTACTTCACATTGATTTGAGGCTAAATCATGTGTTTCGCTCGGTTTTGAAGCTAACTCGTTTGTTTCGCATGCTGTTGAAGCTAAATCATGTATATCACAAGTATTTGAATCTAAACCATTTGTTACGCATGGATTCGAAGATCAGCCTTCTACTTAGCATTGATTTGGTGCTAAATCATGTGTTTCGCATGGATTTGAAGCTAACTCGTTTGTTTCGCATGCTGTTGAAGCTAAATCATATATATCACAAGTATTTGAAGCTAAACCATTTGTATCGCATGGAATCGAAAATAAGCCTCCTACTTCGCATTGTTTGGAGCTACATCATGTGTTCCGCATGGATTTGAAGCTAACTCGTTTGTTTCGCATGCAGTTGAAGCTGAATCATGTAGATCACAAGTATTTGAAGCTAAACTATTCGTTTCGCATGGATTCGAAGATAAGCCTTCCACTTCTCATTGATTTGAAGATAAATCATGTGTTTCGCTTGGATTTGAATATAACTCATTTGTTTCGCATGCTGTTGAAGCTAAATCATGTATATCACAAGTATTTGAAGCTAAACCATTTGTTTCGCATGGATTCGAAGATCAGCCTTCTACTTCGCATTGATTTGATGTTAAATCATGTGTTTCGCATGGATTTGAAGCTTACTCGTTTGTTTCGCATGCTGTTGAAGCTAAATCATGTATATCACAAGTATTTGAAGCTATATCATACGTTTCGCATGGATTCCAAGATAACCCTTCTAATTCGCATTGATTTGAATCTAAATCATGTGTTTCGCATGGATTATAAGCTAACTCGTTTGTTTCGCATGCAGTTGAAGCTAAATCATGTATATCACAAGTATTTGAAGCTAAACCATTTGTTTCGCATGGATTCGAAGATAATCCTTCTACTTCGCATTGATTTTAATCTAAATCATGTGTTTCGCATGGATTTGAAGCTAACTCGTTTGTTTCGCATGCAGTTGAAGCTAAATCATGTATATCACATGTATATGAATCTGATCCATTTGTTTTGCATGGATTCGAAGACAAGCCTTCCACTTCGCATTGATTTGATGCTAAATCATGTGTTTCGCATGGATTTGAAGCTAACTCGTTTTTTTCGCATGCTTTTGAAGCTAAATCATGTACATCACATATATTTGAAGCTAAACCATTTGTATCGCATGGAACCGAAGTCAACTCTTCTAATTCGCATTGATTTGAAGCTAAATCATGTGTTTCGCATGGATTTGAAGCTAACTCGTTTGTTTCGCATGCTGTTGAAGCTAAATCATGTATATCACAAGTATTTGAAGCTAAACCATTTGTTACGCATGGATTCGAAGATCAGCCTTCTACTTAGCATTGATTTGATGCTAAATCATGTGTTTCGCATGGATTTGAAGCTAACTCGTTTGTTTCGCATGCTGTTGAAGCTAAATCATATATATCACAAGTATTTGAAGCTAAACCATTTGTATCGCATGGAATCGAAAATAAGCCTCCTACTTCGCATTGTTTGGAGCTACATCATGAGTTCCGCATGGATTTGAAGCTAACTCGTTTGTTTCGCATGCAGTTGAAGCTGAATCATGTAGATCACAAGTATTTGAAGCTAAACTATTCGTTTCGCATGGATTCGAAGATAAGCCTTCCACTTCTCGTTGATTTGAAGATAAATCATGTGTTTCGCTTGGATTTGAATATAACTCACTTGTTTCGCATGCTGTTGAAGCTAAATCATGTATATCACAAGTATTTGAAGCTAAACCATTTGTTACGCATGGATTCGAAGATCAGCCTCCTACTTCGCATTGATTTGATGCTAAATCATGTGTTTCGCATGGATTTGAAGCTAACTCGTTTGTTTCGCATGCTGTTGAAGCTAAATCATGTATATCACAAGTATTTGAAGCTAAACCATTTGTATTGCATGGGATCGAAGATAAGCCTCCTACTTCGCATTGATTTGAAGCTAAATCATGTTTTTCGCATGGATTTGAAGCTAACTCGTTTGTTTCGCATGCTGTTGAAGCTAAATCATGTATACCACAAGTATTTGAAGCTATATCATACGTTTCGCATGGATTCCAAGATAACCCTTCTAATTCGCATTGATTTGAAGCTAAATCATGTGTTTCGCATGGATTTGAAGCTAACTCGTTTATTTCGCATGTTGTTGAAGCTAAATAATGTATATCACAAGTATAAGAAGCTAATCCATTTGTTTCGCATGGATTCGAAGATATGCTTACTTCTTCGCATTGATTTGAAGCTAAATCATGTGTTTCGAATGGATTTGAATCTAACTCGTTTGTTTCGGATGCTGTTGAAGTTAAATCATGTATATCACAAGTATTTGAAGCTATATCATTTGTTTCGCATGGATTCGAAGATAACACTTCTAATTCGCATTGATTTGATGCTAAATCATGTGTTTCGCATGGATTTGAAGCTAACTCGTTTGTTTCGCATGCTGTTGAAGCTAAATCATGTATATCACAAGTATTTGAAGCTAAACCATTTGTATTGCATGGGATCCAAGATAAGCCTCCTACTTCGCATTGATTTGAAGCTAAATCATGTGTTTCGCATGGATTTGAAGCTAACTCGTTTATTTCGCATGTTGTTGAAGCTAAATAATGTATATCACAAGTATAAGAAGCTAATCCATTTGTTTCGCATGGATTCGAAGATATGCTTACTTCTTCGCATTGATTTGAAGCTAAATCATGTGTTTCGCATGGATTTGAATCTAACTCGTTTGTTTCGGATGCTGTTGAAGTTAAATCATGTATATCACAAGTATTTGAAGCTATATCATTTGTTTCGCATGGATTCGAAGATAACACTTCTAATTCGCATTGATTTGAAGCTAAATCATGTGTTTCGCATGGATTTGAAGCTAACTCGTTTGTTTCGCATGCTGTTGAAGCTAAATCATGTATATCACAAGTATTTGAAGCTATATCATACGTTTCGCATGGATTCCACGATAACCCTTCTAATTCGCATTGATTTGAAGCTAAATCATGTGTTTCGCATGGATTTGAAGCTAACTCGTTTGTTTCGCATGCTGTTCAAGCTAAATCATATATATCACAAGTATTTGAAGCTATACCATTTGTTACGCATGGATTCGAAGATCAGCCTTCTACTTCGCATTGAGTTGATGCTAAATCATGTGTTTCGCATGGATTTGAAGCTAACTCGTTTGTTTCGCATGCTGTTGAAGCTAAATCATGTATATCACAAGTATTTGAATCTATATCATACGTTTCGCATGGATTCCAAGATAACCCTTCTAATTCGCATAGATTTGAAGATAAATCATGTGTTTCGCTTGGATTTGAATATAACTCATTTGTTTCGCATGCTGTTGAAGCTAAATCATGTATATCACAAGTATTTGAAGCTAAACCATTTGTATCGCATGGGATCGAAGATAAGCCTCCTACTTCGCATTGATTTGAAGCTAAATCATGTGTTTCGCATGGATTTGAAGCTAACTCGTTTGTTTCGCATGCTGTTGAAGCTAAATCATATATATCACAAGTATTTGAAGCTAAACCATTTGTTTCGCATTTATTCGAAGCTAAGCCTTCTACTTCGCATTGATTTGAGGCTAAATCATGTGTTTCGCTCGGTTTTGAAGCTAACTCGTTTGTTTCGCATGCTGTTGAAGCTAAATCATGTATATCACAAGTATTTGAAGCTATATCATACGTTTCGCATGGATTCCAAGATAACCCTTCTAATTCGCACTGATTTGAAGCTAAATCATGTGTTTCGCATGGATTTGAAGCTAACTCGTTTGTTTCGCATGCTCTTGAAGCTAAATCATATATCACAAGTATTTCAATCTAAACCATTTGTTACGCATGGATTCGAAGATCAGCCTTCTACTTCGCATTGATTTGATGCTAAATCATGTGTTTCGCATGGATTTGAAGCTTACTCGTTTGTTTCGCATGCTGTTGAAGCTAAATCATGTATATCACAAGTATTTGAAGCTAAACCATTTGTTTCGCATGGATTCGAAGATAAGCCTTCTACTCGCATTGATTTTAATCTAAATCATGTCTTTCGCATGGATTTAAAGGTAACTCGTTTGTTTCGCATGCAGTTGAAGCTGAATCATGTATATCACAAGTATTTGAAGCTAAACTATTCGTTTCGCATGGATTCGAAGTTAACTCGTTTGTTTCGCATACAGTTGAAGCTAAATCACGTATATCACAAGTATTTGCAGCTAAACCATTTGTTTCGCATCGATACGAAGATAACCCTTCTACTTCGCATTGATTTGAAGCTAAATCATGTGTTTCGCATGGATTTGAAGCTAACTCGTTTGTTTCGCATGCTGTTCAAGCTAAATCATATATATCACAAGTATTTGAAGCTAAACCATTTGTTATGCATGGATTCGAAGATCAGCCTTCTACTTCGCATTGAGTTGATGCTAAATCATGTGTTTCGCATGGATTTGAAGCTAACTCGTTTGTTTCGCATGCTGTTGAAGCTAAATCATGTATATCACAAGTATTTGAAGCTAAACCATTTGTATCGCATGGGATCGAAGATAAGCCTCCTACTTCGCATTGATTTGAAGCTAAATCATGTGTTTCGCATGGATTTGAAGCTAACTCGTTTGTTTCGCATGCTGTTGAAGCTAAATCATATATATCACAAGTATTTGAAGCTAAACCATTTGTTTCGCATTTATTCGATGCTAAGCCTTCTACTTCGCATTGATTTGAGGCTAAAACATGTGTTTCGCTCGGTTTTGAAGCTAACTCGTTTGTTTCGCATGCTGTTGAAGCTAAATCATGTATATCACAAGTATTTGAAGCTATATCATACGTTTCGCATGGATTCCAAGATAACCCTTCTAATTCGCATAGATTTGAAGATAAATCATGTGTTTCGCTTGGATTTGAATATAACTCATTTGTTTCGCATGCTGTTGAAGCTAAATCATGTATATCACAAGTATTTGAAGCTAAACCATTTGTATCGCATGGGATCGAAGATAAGCCTCCTACTTCGCATTGATTTGAAGCTAAATCTTGTGTTTCGCATGGATTTGAAGCTAACTCGTTTGTTTCGCATGCTGTTGAAGCTAAATCATATATATCACAAGTATTTGAAGCTAAACCATTTGTTTCGCATTTATTCGAAGCTAAGCCTTCTACTTCGCATTGATTTGAGGCTAAATCATGTGTTTCGCACGGTTTTGAAGCTAACTCGTTTGTTTCGCATGCTGTTGAAGCTAAATCATGTATATCACAAGTATTTGAAGCTATATCATACGTTTCGCATGGATTCGAAGATAAGCCTTCTACTTCGCATTGATTTGAAGCTAAATCATGTGTTTCGCATAGATTTGAATCTAACTCGTTTGTTTCGGATGCTGTTGAAGCTAAATCATGTATATCACAAGTATTTGAAGCTATATCATTTGTTTCGCATGGATTCGAAGATAAACCTTCTAATTCGCATTGATTTGAAGCTAAATCATGTGTTTCGCATGGATTTGAAGCTAAATCATGTGTTTCGCATGGATTTGAAGCTAATTCGTTTGTTTCGCATGCTGTTGAAGCTAAATCATGTGTATGACAAGTATTTGAAGCTAAACCATTTGTTACGCATGGATTCGAAGATCAGCCTTCTACTTCGCATTGATTTGATGCTAAATCATGTGTTTCGCATGGATTTGAAGCTAACTCGTTTGTTTCGCATGCTGTTGAAGCTAAATCATGTATATCACAAGTATAAGAAGCTAATCCAATTGTTTCGCATGGATTCGAAGATATGCTTACTTCTTCGCATTGATTTGAAGCTAAATCATGTGTTTCGCATGGATTTGAATCTAACTCGTTTGTTTCGGATGCTGTTGAAGTTAAATCATGTATATCACAAGTATTTGAAGCTATATCATTTGTTTCGCATGGATTCGAAGATAACACTTCTAATTCGCATTGATTTGAAGCTAAATCATGTGTTTCGCATGGATTTGAAGCTAACTCGTTTAATTCGCATGCTGTTGAAGCTAAATCATGTATATCACAAGTATTTGAAGCTATATCATACGTTTCGCATGGATTCCAAGTTAACCCTTCTAATTCGCATTGATTTGAAGCTAAATCATGTGTTTCGCATGGATTTGAAGCTAACTCGTTTGTTTCGCATGCTGTTCAAGCTAAATCATATATATCACAAGTATTTGAAGCTAAACCATTTGTTACGCATGGATTCGAAGATCAGCCTTCTACTTCGCATTGAGTTGATGCTAAATCATGTATATCACAAGTATAAGAAGCTAATCCATTTGTTTCGCATGGATTCGAAGATATGCTTACTTCTTCGCATTGATTTGAAGCTAAATCATGTGTTTCGCATGGATTTGAATCTAACTCGTTTGTTTCGGATGCTGTTGAAGTTAAATCATGTATGTCACTAGTATTTGAAGCTATATCATTTGTTTCGCATGGATTCGAAGATAACACTTCTAATTCGCATTGATTTGAAGCTAAATCATGTGTTTCGCATGGATTTGAAGCTAACTCGTTTGTTTCGCATGCTGTTGAAGCTAAATCATGTATATCACAAGTATTTGAAGCTATATCATACGTTTCGCATGGATTCCAAGATAACCCTTCTAATTCGCATTGATTTGAAGCTAAATCATGTGTTTCGCATGGATTTGAAGCTAACTCGTTTGTTTCGCATGCTGTTGAAGCTAAATCATGTATATCACAAGTATTTGAAGCTAAACCATTTGTATCGCACGGGATCGAAGATAAGCCTCCTACTTCGCATTGATTTGAAGCTAAATCATGTGTTTCGCATGGATTTGAAGCTAACTCGTTTGTTTCGCATGCTGTTGAAGCTAAATCATATATATCACAAGTATTTGAAGCTAAACCATTTGTTTCGCACGGGATCGAAGATAAGCCTCCTACTTCGCATTGATTTGAGGCTAAATCATGTGTTTCGCTCGGTTTTGAAGCTAACTCGTTTGTTTCGCATGCTGTTGAAGCTAAATCATGTATATCACACGTATTTGAAGCTATATCATACGTTTCGCATGGATTCCAAGATAACCCTTCTAATTCGCATAGATTTGAAGATAAATCACGTGTTTCGCTTGGATTTGAATATAACTCATTTGTTTCGCATGCTGTTGAAGCTAAATCATATATATCACAAGTATTTGAAGCTAAACCATTTGTTACGCATGGATTCGAAGATCAGCCTCCTACTTCGCATTGATTTGATGCTAAATCATGTGTTTCGCATGGATTTGAAGCTAACTCGTTTGTTTCGCATGCTGTTGAAGCTAAATCATGTATATCACAAGTATTTGAAGCTATATCATACGTTTCGCATGGATTCCAAGATAACCCTTCTAATTCGCATTGATTTGAAGCTAAATCATGTGTTTCGCATGGATTTGAAGCTAACTCGTTTGTTTCGCATGCTGTTGAAGCTAAATCATGTATATCACAAGTATTTGAAGCTAAACCATTTGCTTCGCATGGATTCGAAGATCAGCCTTCTACTTCGCATTGATTTGATGCTTATTCATGTGTTTCGCATGGATTTGAAGCTAACTCGTTTGTTTCGCATGCTGTTGAAGCTAAATCATGTATACCACAAGTATTTGAAGCTATATCATACGTTTCGCATGGATTCCAAGATAACCCTTCTAATTCGCATTGAGTTGAAGCTAAATCATGTGTTTCGCATGGATTTGAAGCTAACTCGTTTATTTCGCATGCTGTTGAAGCTAAATCATGTATATCACAAGTATAAGAAGCTAAACCACTTGCTTCGCATGGATTCGATGATCAGCCTCCTACTTAGCATTGATTTGATGCTAAATCATGTGTTTCGCATGGATTTGAAGCTAACTCGTTTGTTTCGCATGCTGTTGAAGCTAAATCATGTATACCACAAGTATTTGAAGCTATATCATACGTTTCGCATGGATTCTAAGATAACCCTTCTAATTCGCATTGAGTTGATGCTAAATCATGTGTTTCGCATGGATTTGAAGCTAACTCGTTTATTTCGCATGCTGTTGAAGCTAAATCATGTATATCACAAGTATAAGAAGCTAATCCATTTGTTACGCATGGATTCGAAGATATGCCTACTTCTTCGCATTGTTTTGAAGCTAAATCATGTGTTTCGCATGGATTTGAATCTAGCTCGTTTGTTTCGGATGCTGTTGAAGTTAAATCATGTATATCACAAGTATTTGAAGCTATATCATTTGTTTCGCATGGATTCGAAGATAACCTTTCTAATTCGCATTGATTTCAAGCTAAATCATGTGTTTCGCTTGGATTTGAAGATAACTCATTTGTTTCGCATGCTGTTGAAGCTAAATCATGTATATCACAAGTATTTGAAGCTAAACCACTTGCTTCGCATGGATTCGATGATCAGCCTCCTTCTTCGCATTGATTTGATGCTAAATCATGTGTTTCGCATGGATTTGAAGCTAACTCGTTTGTTTCGCATGCTGTTGAAGCTAAATCATGTATATCACATGTATTTGAAGCTATATCATACGTTTCGCATGGATTCCAAGATAACCCTTCTAATTCGCATTGATTCGAAGCTAAGCCTTCTACTTCGCATTGATTTGAGGCTAAATCATGTGTTTCGCTCGGTTTTGAAGCTAACTCGTTTGTTTCGCATGCTGTTGAAGCTAAATCATGTATATCACAAGTATTTGAAGCTATATCATACGTTTCGCATGGATTCCAAGATAACCCTTCTAATTCGCATTGATTTGAAGCTAAATCATGTGTTTCGCATGGATTTGAAGCTAACTCGTTTGTTTCGCATGCTGTTGAAGCTAAATCATGTATATCACAAGTACTTGAAGCTAAACCATTTGCTTCGCATGGATTCGAAGATCAGCCTTCTACTTCGCATTGATTTGATGCTAAATCATGTGTTTCGCATGGATTTGAAGCTAACTCGTTTGTTTCGCATGCTATTGAAGCTAAATCATGTATACCACAAGTATTTGAAGCTATATCATACGTTTCGCATGGATACCAAGATAACCCTTCTAATTCGCATTGATTTGAAGCTAAAGCATGTGTTTCTCATGGATTTGAAGCTAACTAGTTTATTTCGCATGCTGTTGAAGCTAAATCATGTATATCACAAGTATAAGAAGCCAATCCATTTGTTTCGCATGGATTCGAAGATATGCCTACTTCTTCGCATTGATTTGAAGCTAAATCATGTGTTTCGCATGGATTTGAATCTAACTCGTTTGTTTCGGATGCTGTTGAAGTTAAATCATGTATATCACAAGTATTTGAAGCTATATCATTTGTTTCGCATGGATTCGAAGATAACCCTTCTAATTCGCATTGATTTGAAGCTAAATCATGTGTTTCGCTTGGATTTGAAGCTAACTCGTTTTTTTCGCTAGTAGTTGAAGCTAAATCATGCATATCACAAGTATTAGAAGCTAAACCATTTGTTACGCATGGATTCGAAGATATGCCTACTTCTTCGCATTGTTTTGAAGCTAAATCATGTGTTTCGCATGGATTTGAATCTAACTCGTTTGTAACGGATGCTGTTGAAGTTAAATCATGTATATCACAAGTATTTGAAGCTATATCATTTGTTTCGCATGGATTCGAAGATAACCCTTCTAATTCGCATTGATTTGAAGCTAAATCATGTGTTTCGCTTGGATTTGAAGATAACTCATTTGTTTCGCATGCTGTTGAAGCTAAATCATGTATATCACAAGTATTTGAAGCTAAACCATTTGTTTCGCATTTATTCGAAGCTAAGCCTTCTACTTCGCATTGATTTGAGGCTAAATCATGTGTTTCGCTTGGTTTTGAAGCTAACTCGTTTTTTTTCGCATGCAGTTGTAGCTAAATCATGTATATCACAAGTATTCGAAGCAAAACCATTTGTTTCGCATGGATTCGAAGATAAGCCTTCTACTTCGCATTGATTTTAATCTAAATCATGTGTTTCGCATGGATTTAAAGCTAACTCGTTTGTTTCGCATGCAGTTGAAGCTGAATCATGTATATCACAAGTATTTGAAGCTAAACTATTCGTTTCGCATGGATTCGAAGCTAAGCTTTCTACTTCGCATAGATTTGAAGATAAATCATGTGTTTCGCTTGGATTTGAAGCTAACTCGTTTGTTTCGCATGCTGTTGAAGCTAAATCATGTATATCACAAGTATTTGAAGCTAAACCATTTGTTACGCATGGATTCGAAGATCAGCCTTCTACTTCGCATTGATTTAATGCTAAATCATGTGTTTCGCATGGATTTGAAGCTAACTCGTTTGTTTCGCATGCTGTTGAAGCTAAATCATGTATATCACAAGTATTTGAAGCTAAACCATTTGTATCGCATGGGATCGAAGATAAGCCTCCTACTTCGCATTGATTTGAAGCTAAATCATGTGTTTCGCATGGATTTGAAGCTAACTCGTTTGTTTCGCATGCTGTTGAAGCTAAATCATATATATCACAAGTATTTGAAGCTAAACCATTTGTTTCGCATTTATTCGATGCTAAGCCTTCTACTTCGCATTGATTTGAGGCTAAATCATGTGTTTCGCTCGGTTTTGAAGCTAACTCGTTTGTTTCGCATGCTGTTGAAGCTAAATCATGTATATCACAAGTATTTGAAGCTATATCATACGTTTCGCATGGATTCCAAGATAACCCTTCTAATTCGCATAGATTTGAAGATAAATCATGTGTTTCGCTTGGATTTGAAGATAACTCATTTGTTTCGCATGCTGTTGAAGCTAAATCATGTATATCACAAGTATTTGGAGCTAAACCACTTGCTTCGCATGGATTCGATGATCAGCCTCCTACTTCGCATTGATTTGATGCTAAATCATGTGTTTCGCATGGATTTGAAGCTAACTCGTTTGTTTCGCATGCTGTTGAAGCTAAATCATGTATATCACAAGTATTTGAAGCTATATCATACGTTTCGCATGGATTCCAAGATAACCCTTCTAATTCGCATTGATTTGAAGCTAAATCATGTGTTTCGCATGGATTTGAAGCTAACTCGTTTGTTTCGCATGCTGTTGAAGCTAAATCATGTATATCACAAGTATTTGAAGCTAAACCATTTGCTTCGCATGGATTCGAAGATCAGCCTTCTACTTCGCATTGATTTGATGCTAAATCATGTGTTTCGCATGGATTTGAAGCTAACTCGTTTGTTTCGCATGCTGTTGAAGCTAAATCATGTATACCACAAGTATTTGAAGCTATATCATACGTTTCGCATGGATTCCAAGATAACCCTTCTAATTCGCATTGAGTTGAAGCTAAATCATGTGTTTCGCATGGATTTGAAGCTAACTCGTTTATTTCGCATGCTGTTGAAGCTAAATCATGTATATCACAAGTATAAGAAGCTAAACCACTTGCTTCGCATGGATTCGATGATCAGCCTCCTACTTCGCATTGATTTGATGCTAAATCATGTGTTTCGCATGGATTTGAAGCTAACTCGTTTGTTTCGCATGCTGTTGAAGCTAAATCATGTATATCACAAGTATTTGAAGCTATATCATACGTTTCGCATGGATTCCAAGATAACCCTTCTAATTCGCATTGATTTGAAGCTAAATCATGTGTTTCGCTTGGATTTGAAGCTAACTCGTTTGTTTCGCATGCTGTTGAAGCTAAATCATGTATATCACAAGTATTTGAAGCTAAACCATTTGCTTCGCATGGATTCGAAGATCAGCCTTCTACTTCGCATTGATTTGAAGATAAATCATGTGTTTCGCTTGGATTTGAAGATAACTCATTTGTTTCGCATGCTGTTGAAGCTAAATCATGTATATCACAAGTATTTGGAGCTAAACCACTTGCTTCGCATGGATTCGATGATCAGCCTCCTACTTCGCATTGATTTGATGCTAAATCATGTGTTTCGCATGGATTTGAAGCTAACTAGTTTATTTCGCATGCTGTTGAAGCTAAATCATGTATATCACAAGTATAAGAAGCCAATCCATTTGTTTCGCATGGATTAGAAGATATGCCTACTTCTTCGCATTGATTTGAAGCTAAATCATGTGTTTCGCATGGATTTGAATCTAACTCGTTTGTTTCGGATGCTGTTGAAGTTAAATCATGTATATCACAAGTATTTGAAGCTATATCATTTGTTTCGTATGGATTCGAAGATAACCCTTCTAATTCGCATTGATTTGAAGCTAAATCATGTGTTTCGCTTGGATTTGAAGCTAACTCGTTTTTTTCGCTAGTAGTTGAAGCTAAATCATGCATATCACAAGTATTTGAAGCTAAACCATTTGATTCCCATGGTTTTGAAGCCAAGCTTTCTACATCGCATTGACTTGAAGATAAATCATGTGTTTCGCTTGGATTTGAAGATAACTCATTTGTTTCGCATGCTGTTGAAGCTAAATCATGTATATCGCAAGTATTTGAAGCTAAACCACTTGCTTCGCATGGATTCGATGATCAGCCTCCTACTTCGCATTGATTTGATGCTAAATCATGTGTTTCGCATGGATTTGAAGCTAACTCGTTTGTTTCGCATGCTGTTGAAGCTAAATCATGTATATCACAAGTATTTGAAGCTATATCATACGTTACGCATGGATTCGAAGATAAGCCTTCTAGTTCGCATTGATTTTAATCTAAATCATGTGTTTCGCATGGATTTAAAGCTAACTCGTTTGTTTCGCATGCAGTTGAAGCTGAATCATGTATATCACAAGTATTTGAAGCTAAACTATTCGTTTCGCATGGATTCGAAGATAAGTCTTCCACTTCGCATTGATTTGATGCAAAATCATGTGTTTCGCAAGGATTTGAAGCTAACTCGTTTGTTTCGCATGCTGTTGAAGCTAACTCAAGTGTATCAAAAGTATTTGAAGCTAAACCATTTGATTCGCATGGATTCGAAGATCAGCCTTCTACTTCGCATTGATTTGATGCTAAATCATGTGTTTCGCATGGATTTGAAGCTAACTCGTTTGTTTCGCATGCTGTTGAAGCTAAATCATATATATCACAAGTATTTGAAGCTAAACCATTTGTTTCGCATTTATTCGATGCTAAGCCTTCTACTTCGCATTGATTTGAGGCTAAATCATGTGTTTCGCTCGGTTTTGAAGCTAACTCGTTTGTTTCGCATGCTGTTGAAGCTAAATCATGTATATCACAAGTATTTGAAGCTATATCATACGTTCCGCATGGATTCCAAGATAACCCTTCTAATTCGCATAGATTTGAAGATAAATCATGTGTTTCGCTTGGATTTGAAGATAACTCATTTGTTTCGCATGCTGTTGAAGCTAAATCATGTATATCACAAGTATTTGAAGCTAAACCACTTGCTTCGCATGGATTCGATGATCAGCCTCCTACTTCGCATTGATTTGATGCTAAATCATGTGTTTCGCATGGATTTGAAGCTAACTCGTTTGTTTCGCATGCTGTTGAAGCTAAATCATGTATATCACAAGTATTTGAAGCTATATCATACGTTTCGCATGGATTCCAAGATAACCCTTCTAATTCGCATTGATTTGAAGCTAAATCATGTGTTTCGCATGGATTTGAAGCTAACTCGTTTGTTTCGCATGCTGTTGAAGCTAAATCATGTATATCACAAGTATTTGAAGCTAAACCATTTGCTTCGCATGGATTCGAAGATCAGCCTTCTACTTCGCATTGATTTGATGCTAAATCATGTGTTTCGCATGGATTTGAAGCTAACTCGTTTATTTCGCATGCTGTTGAAGCTAAATCATGTATATCACAAGTATAAGAAGCTAAACCACTTGCTTCGCATGGATTCGATGATCAGCCTCCTACTTCGCATTGATTTGATGCTAAATCATGTGTTTCGCATGGATTTGAAGCTAACTCGTTTGTTTCGCATGCTGTTGAAGCTAAATCATGTATATCACAAGTATTTGAAGCTATATCATACGTTTCGCATGGATTCCAAGATAACCCTTCTAATTCGCATTGATTTGAAGCTAAATCATGTGTTCCGCTTGGATTTGAAGCTAACTCGTTTGTTTCGCATGCTGTTGAAGCTAAATCATGTATATCACAAGTATTTGAAGCTAAACCATTTGCTTCGCATGGATTCGAAGATCAGCCTTCTACTTCGCATTGATTTGATGCTAAATCATGTGTTTCGCATGGATTTGAAGCTAACTCGTTTGTTTCGCATGCTATTGAAGCTAAATCATGTATACCACAAGTATTTGAAGCTATATCATACGTTTCGCATGGATTCCAAGATAACCCTTCTAATTCGCATTGATTTGAAGCTAAAGCATGTGTTTCGCATGGATTTGAAGCTAACTAGTTTATTTCGCATGCTGTTGAAGCTAAATCATGTATATCACAAGTATAAGAAGCCAATCCATTTGTTTCGCATGGATTCGAAGATATGCCTACTTCTTCGCATTGATTTGAAGCTAAATCATGTGTTTCGCATGGATTTGAATCTAACTCGTTTGTTTCGGATGCTGTTGAAGTTAAATCATGTATATCACAAGTATTTGAAGCTATATCATTTGTTTCGTATGGATTCGAAGATAACCCTTCTAATTCGCATTGATTTGAAGCTAAATCATGTGTTTCGCTTGGATTTGAAGCTAACTCGTTTTTTTCGCTAGTAGTTGAAGCTAAATCATGCATATCACAAGTATTTGAAGCTAAACCATTTGATTCCCATGGTTTTGAAGCCAAGCTTTCTACATCGCATTGACTTGAAGATAAATCATGTGTTTCGCTTGGATTTGAAGATAACTCATTTGTTTCGCATGCTGTTGAAGCTAAATCATGTATATCGCAAGTATTTGAAGCTAAACCACTTGCTTCGCATGGATTCGATGATCAGCCTCCTACTTCGCATTGATTTGATGCTAAATCATGTGTTTCGCATGGATTTGAAGCTAACTCGTTTGTTTCGCATGCTGTTGAAGCTAAATCATGTATATCACAAGTATTTGAAGATATATCATACGTTACGCATGGATTCGAAGATATGCCTTCTAGTTCGCATTGATTTTAATCTAAATCATGTGTTTCGCATGGATTTAAATCTAACTCGTTTGTTTCGCATGCAGTTGAAGCTGAATCATGTATATCACAAGTATTTGAAGCTAAACTATTCGTTTCGCATGGATTCGAAGATAAGTCTTCCACTTCGCATTGATTTGATGCAAAATCATGTGTTTCGCAAGGATTTGAAGCTAACTCGTTTGTTTCGCATGCTGTTGAAGCTAACTCAAGTGTATCAAAAGTATTTGAAGCTAAACCATTTGATTCGCATGGATTCGAAGATCAGCCTTCTACTTCGCATTGATTTGAAGCTAAATCATGTGTTCCGCATGGATTTTAAGCTAACTCGTTTGTTTAGCATGCAGTTGAAGCTAAATCATGTATATTACAAGTATTTGAAGCTAAACCATTTGCTTCGCATGGATTCGAAGATCAGCCTTCTACTTCGCATTGATTTGATGCTAAATCATGTGTTTCGCATGGATTTGAAGCTAACTCGTTTGTTTCGCATGCTGTTGAAGCTAAATCATGTATACCACAAGTATTTGAAGCTATATCATACGTTTCGCATGGATTCCAAGATAACCCTTCTAATGCGCATTGAGTTGAAGCTAAATCATGTGTTTCGCATGGATTTGAATCTAACTCGTTTGTTTCGGATGCTGTTGAAGTTAAATCATGTATATCACAAGTATTTGAAGCTATATCATTTGTTTCGTATGGATTCGAAGATAACCCTTCTAATTCGCATTGATTTGAAGCTAAATCATGTGTTTCGCTTGGATTTGAAGCTAACTCGTTTTTTTCGCTAGTAGTTGAAGCTAAATCATGCATATCACAAGTATTTGAAGCTAAACCATTTGATTCCCATGGTTTTGAAGCCAAGCTTTCTACATCGCATTGACTTGAAGATAAATCATGTGTTTCGCTTGGATTTGAAGATAACTCATTTGTTTCGCATGCTGTTGAAGCTAAATCATGTATATCGCAAGTATTTGAAGCTAAACCACTTGCTTCGCATGGATTCGATGATCAGCCTCCTACTTCGCATTGATTTGATGCTAAATCATGTGTTTCGCATGGATTTGAAGCTAACTCGTTTGTTTCGCATGCTGTTGAAGCTAAATCATGTAATATCACAAGTATTTGAAGCTATATCATACGTTACGCATGGATTCGAAGATAAGCCTTCTAGTTCGCATTGATTTTAATCTAAATCATGTGTTTCGCATGGATTTAAAGCTAACTCGTTTGTTTCGCATGCAGTTGAAGCTGAATCATGTATATCACAAGTATTTGAAGCTAAACTATTCGTTTCGCATGGATTCGAAGATAAGTCTTCCACTTCGCATTGATTTGATGCAAAATCATGTGTTTCGCTAGGATTTGAAGCTAACTCGTTTGTTTCGCATGCTGTTGAAGCTAACTCAAGTGTATCAAAAGTATTTGAAGCTAAACCATTTGATTCGCATGGATTCGAAGATCTGCCTTCTACTTCGCATTGATTTGAAGCTAAATCATGTGTTCCGCATGGATTTTAAGCTAACTCGTTTGTTTAGCATGCAGTTGAAGCTAAATCATGTATATTACAAGTATTTGAAGCTAAACCATTTGCTTCGCATGGATTCGAAGATCAGCCTTCTACTTCGCATTGATTTGATGCTAAATCATGTGTTTCGCATGGATTTGAAGCTAACTCGTTTGTTTCGCATGCTGTTGAAGCTAAATCATGCATACCACAAGTATTTGAAGCTATATCATACGTTTCGCATGGATTCCAAGATAACCCTTCTAATTCGCATTGAGTTGAAGCTAAATCATGTGTTTCGCATGGATTTGAAGCTAACTCGTTTATTTCGCATGCTCTTGAAGCTAAATCATGTATATCACAAGTATAAGAAGCTAAACCACTTGCTTCGCATGGATTCGATGATCAGCCTCCTACTTCGCATTGATTTGATGCTAAATCATGTGTTTCGCATGGATTTGAAGCTAACTCGTTTGTTTCGCATGCTGTTGAAGCTAAATCATGTATATCACAAGTATTTGAAGCTATATCATACGTATCGCATGGATTCCAAGATAACCCTTCTAATTCGCATTGATTTGAAGCTAAATCATGTGTTTCGCATGGATTTGAAGCTAAATCATGTGTTTCGCATGGATTTGAAGCTAACTCGTTTGTTTCGCATGCTGTTGAAGCTAAATCATGTATATCACAAGTATTTGAAGCTAAACCATTTGTTACGCATGGATTCGAAGATAAGCCTTCTAGTTCGCATCGATTTTAATCTAAATCATGTGTTTCGCATGGATTTAAAGCTAACTCGTTTGTTTCGCATGCAGTTGAAGCTGAATCATGTATATCACAAGTATTTGAAGCTAAACTATTCGTTTCGCATGGATTCGAAGATAAGTCTTCCACTTCGCATTGATTTGATGCAAAATCATGTGTTTCGCAAGGATTTGAAGCTAACTCGTTTGTTTCGCATGCTGTTGAAGCTAACTCAAGTGTATCAAAAGTATTTGAAGCTAAACCATTTGATTCGCATGGATTCGAAGATCAGCCTTCTACTTCGCATTGATTTGAAGCTAAATCATGTGTTCCGCATGGATTTTAAGCTAACTCGTTTGTTTAGCATGCAGTTGAAGCTAAATCATGTATATTACAAGTATTTGAAGCTAAACCATTTGATTCCCATGGTTTTGAAGCTAAGCTTTCTACTTCGCATAGATTTCAAGATAAATCATGTGTTTCGCTTGGATTTGAATATAACTCATTTGTTTCGCATGCTGTTGAAGCTAAATCATGTATATCCGAAGTATTTGAAGCTAAACCATTTGCTTCGCATTGATTTGAAGCTAAATCATGTGTTTCGCATGGATTTGAAGCTAACTCGTTTGTTTCGCATGCTGTTGAAGCTAAATCATATATATCACAAGTATTTGAAGCTAAACCATTTGATTCGCATGGATTCGAAGATAAGCCTTCTACTTCGCATTGATTTTAATCTAAATCATGTGTTTCGCATGGATTTAAAGCTAACTCGTTTGTTTCGCATGCAGTTGAAGCTGAATCATGTATATCACAAGTATTTGAAGCTAAACTATTCGTTTCGCATGGATTCGAAGATAAGTCTTCCACTTCGCATTGATTTGATGCAAAATCATGTGTTTCGCAAGGATTTGAAGCTAACTCGTTTTTTTCGCATGCAGTTGTAGCTAACTCAAGTGTATCAAAAGTATTTGAAGCTAAACCATTTGCTTCGCATGGATTCGAAGATCAGCCTTCTACTTCGCATTGATTTGAAGCTAAATCATGTGTTCCGCATGGATTTTAAGCTAACTCGTTTGCTTCGCATGCAGTTGAAGCTAAATCATGTATATCACTAGTATTTGAAGCTAAACCATTTCATTCCCATGGTTTTGAAGCTAAGCTTTCTACTTCGCATAGATTTCAAGATAAATCATGTGTTTCGCTTGGATTTGAATATAACTCATTTGTTTCGCATGCTGTTGAAGCTAAATCATGTATATCACAAGTATTTGAAGCTAAACCATTTGCTTCGCATGGATTCGAAGATAAGCCTTCTACTTCGCATTGATTTTAATCTAAATCATGTGTTTCGCATGGATTTGAAGCTAACTCGTTTGTTTCGCATGCAGTTGAAGCTAAATCATGTATATCACAAGTATTTGCAGCTAAACCATTTGTTACGCATTGATTCGAAGATCAGCCTTCTACTTCGCATTGATTTGATGCTAAATCATGTGTTTCGCATGGATTTGAAGCTAACTCGTTTGTTTCGCATGCTGTTGAAGCTAAATCATGTATATCACAAGTATTTGAAGCTAAACCATTTGCTTCGCATGGATTCGAAGATCAGCCTTCTACTTCGCATTGATTTGATGCTAAATCATGTGTTTCGCATGGATTTGAAGCTAACTCGTTTGTTTCGCATGCTGTTGAAGCTAAATCATGTATACCACAAGTATTTGAAGCTATATCATACGTTTCGCATGGATTCCAAGATAACCCTTCTAATTCGCATTGATTTGAAGCTAAAGCATGTGTTTCGCATGGATTTGAAGCTAACTCGTTTATTTCGCATGCTGTTGAAGCTAAATCATGTATATCACAAGTATAAGAAGCCAATCCATTTGTTTCGCATGGATTCGAAGATATCCCTACTTCTTCGCATTGATTTGAAGCTAAATCATGTGTTTCGCATGGATTTGAATCTAACTCGTTTGTTTCGGATGCTGTTGAAGTTAAATCATGTATATCACAAGTATTTGAAGCTATATCATTTGTTTCGCATGGATTCGAAGATAACCCTTCTAATTCGCATTGATTTGAAGCTAAATCATGTGTTTCGCTTGGATTTGAAGCTAACTCGTTTTTTTCGCTAGTAGTTGAAGCTAAATCATGCATATCACAAGTATTTGAAGCTAAACCATTTGATTCCCATGGTTTTGAAGCCAAGCTTTCTACATCGCATTGACTTCAAGATAAATCATGTGTTTCGCTTGGATTTGAAGATAACTCATTTGTTTCGCATGCTGTTGAAGCTAAATCATGTATATCGCAAGTATTTGAAGCTAAACCACTTGCTTCGCATGGATTCGATGATCAGCCTCCTACTTCGCATTGATTTGATGCTAAATCATGTGTTTCGCATGGATTTGAAGCTAACTCGTTTGTTTCGCATGCTGTTGAAGCTAAATCATGTATATCACAAGTATTTGAAGCTATATCATACGTTACGCATGGATTCGAAGATAAGCCTTCTAGTTCGCATTGATTTTAATCTAAATCATGTGTTTCGCATGGATTTAAAGCTAACTCGTTTGTTTCGCATGCAGTTGAAGCTGAATCATGTATATCACAAGTATTTGAAGCTAAACTATTCGTTTCGCATGGATACGAAGATAAGTCTTCCACTTCGCATTGATTTGATGCAAAATCATGTGTTTCGCAAGGATTTGAAGCTAACTCGTTTGTTTCGCATGCTGTTGAAGCTAACTCAAGTGTATCAAAAGTATTTGAAGCTAAACCATTTGATTCGCATGGATTCGAAGATCAGCCTTCTACTTCGCATTGATTTGAAGCTAAATCATGTGTTCCGCATGGATTTTAAGCTAACTCGTTTGTTTAGCATGCAGTTGAAGCTAAATCATGTATATTACAAGTATTTGAAGCTAAACCATTTGATTCCCATGGTTTTGAAGCTAAGCTTTCTACTTCGCATAGATTTCAAGATAAATCATGTATTTCGCTTGGATTTGAATATAACTCATTTGTTTCGCATGCTGTTGAAGCTAAATCATGTATATCCGAAGTATTTGAAGCTAAACCATTTGCTTCGCATTGATTTGAAGCTAAATCATGTGTTTCGCATGGATTTGAAGCTAACTCGTTTGTTTCGCATGCTGTTGAATCTAAATCATATATATCACAAGTATTTGAAGCTAAACCATTTGATTCGCATGGATTCGAAGATAAGCCTTCTACTTCGCATTGATTTTAATCTAAATCATGTGTTTCGCATGGATTTAAAGCTAACTCGTTTGTTTCGCATGCAGTTGAAGCTGAATCATGTATATCACAAGTATTTGAAGCTAAACTATTCGTTTCGCATGGATTCGAAGATAAGTCTTCCACTTCGCATTGATTTGATGCAAAATCATGTGTTTCGCAAGGATTTGAAGCTAACTCGTTTTTTTCGCATGCAGTTGTAGCTAACTCAAGTGTATCAAAAGTATTTGAAGCTAAACCATTTGCTTCGCATGGATTCGAAGATCAGCCTTCTACTTCGCATTGATTTGAAGCTAAATCATGTGTTCCGCATGGATTTTAAGCTAACTCGTTTGCTTCGCATGCAGTTGAAGCTAAATCATGTATATCACTAGTATTTGAAGCTAAACCATTTGATTCCCATGGTTTTGAAGCTAAGCTTTCTACTTCGCATAGATTTCAAGATAAATCATGTGTTTCGCTTGGATTTGAATATAACTCATTTGTTTCGCATGCTGTTGAAGCTAAATCATGTATATCACAAGTATTTGAAGCTAAACCATTTGCTTCGCATGGATTCGAAGATAAGCCTTCTACTTCGCATTGATTTTAATCTAAATCATGTGTTTCGCATGGATTTGAAGCTAACTCGTTTGTTTCGCATGCAGTTGAAGCTAAATCATGTATATCACAAGTATTTGCAGCTAAACCATTTCTTACGCATTGATTCGAAGATCAGCCTTCTACTTCGCATTGATTTGATGCTAAATCATGTGTTTCGCATGGATTTGAAGCTAACTCGTTTGTTTCGCATGCTGTTGAAGCTAAATCATGTATATCACAAGTATTTGAAGCTAAACCATTTGCTTCGCATGGATTCGAAGATCAGCCTTCTACTTCGCATTGATTTGATGCTAAATCATGTGTTTCGCATGGATTTGAAGCTAACTCGTTTGTTTCGCATGCTGTTGAAGCTAAATCATGTATACCACAAGTATTTGAAGCTATATCATACGTTACGCATGGATTCGAAGATAAGCCTTCTACTTCGCATTGATTTTAATCTAAATCATGTGTTTCGCATGGATTTAAAGCTAACTCGTTTGTTTCGCATGCAGTTGAAGCTGAATCATGTATATCACAAGTATTTGAAGCTAAACTATTCGTTTCGCATGGATTCGAAGATAAGTCTTCCACTTCGCATTGATTTGATGCAAAATCATGTGTTTCGCAAGGATTTGAAGCTAACTCGTTTTTTTCGCATGCAGTTGTAGCTAACTCAAGTGTATCAAAAGTATTTGAAGCTAAACCATTTGCTTCGCATGGATTCGAAGATCAGCCTTCTACTTCGCATTGATTTGAAGCTAAATCATGTGTTCCGCATGGATTTTAAGCTAACTCGTTTGTTTCGCATGCTGTTGAAGCTAAATCATGTATATCACAAGTATTTGAAGCTAAACCATTTGTATCGCATGGGATCGAAGATAAGCCTCCTACTTCGCATTGATTTGAAGCTAAATCATGTGTTTCGCATGGATTTGAAGCTAACTCGTTTGCTTCGCATGCAGTTGAAGCTAAATCATGTATATCACTAGTATTTGAAGCTAAACCATTTCATTCCCATGGTTTTGAAGCTAAGCTTTCTACTTCGCATAGATTTCAAGATAAATCATGTGTTTCGCTTGGATTTGAATATAACTCATTTGTTTCGCATGCTGTTGAAGCTAAATCATGTATATCACAAGTATTTGAAGCTAAACCATTTGCTTCGCATGGATTCGAAGATAAGCCTTCTACTTCGCATTGATTTTAATCTAAATCATGTGTTTCGCATGGATTTGAAGCTAACTCGTTTGTTTCGCATGCAGTTGAAGCTAAATCATGTATATCACAAGTATTTGCAGCTAAACCATTTGTTACGCATTGATTCGAAGATCAGCCTTCTACTTCGCATTGATTTGATGCTAAATCATGTGTTTCGCATGGATTTGAAGCTAACTCGTTTGTTTCGCATGCTGTTGAAGCTAAATCATGTATATCACAAGTATTTGAAGCTAAACCATTTGCTTCGCATGGATTCGAAGATCAGCCTTCTACTTCGCATTGATTTGATGCTAAATCATGTGTTTCGCATGGATTTGAAGCTAACTCGTTTGTTTCGCATGCTGTTGAAGCTAAATCATGTATACCACAAGTATTTGAAGCTATATCATACGTTTCACATGGATTCCAAGATAACCCTTCTAATTCGCATTGATTTGAAGCTAAAGCATGTGTTTCGCATGGATTTGCAGCTAACTCGTTTATTTCGCATGCTGTTGAAGCTAAATCATGTATATCACAAGTATAAGAAGCCAATCCATTTGTTTCGCATGGATTCGAAGATATCCCTACTTCTTCGCATTGATTTGAAGCTAAATCATGTGTTTCGCATGGATTTGAATCTAACTCGTTTGTTTCGGATGCTGTTGAAGTTAAATCATGTATATCACAAGTATTTGAAGCTATATCATTTGTTTCGCATGGATTCGAAGATAACCCTTCTAATTCGCATTGATTTGAAGCTAAATCATGTGTTTCGCTTGGATTTGAAGCTAACTCGTTTTTTTCGCTAGTAGTTGAAGCTAAATCATGCATATCACAAGTATTTGAAGCTAAACCATTTGATTCCCATGGTTTTGAAGCCAAGCTTTCTACATCGCATTGACTTGAAGATAAATCATGTGTTTCGCTTGGATTTGAAGATAACTCATTTGTTTCGCATGCTGTTGAAGCTAAATCATGCATATCACAAGTATTTGAAGCTAAACCATTTGATTCCCATGGTTTTGAAGCCAAGCTTTCTACATCGCATTGACTTGAAGATAAATCATGTGTTTCGCTTGGATTTGAAGATAACTCATTTGTTTCGCATGCTGTTGAAGCTAAATCATGTATATCGCAAGTATTTGAAGCTAAACCACTTGCTTCGCATGGATTCGATGATCAGCCTCCTACTTCGCATTGATTTGATGCTAAATCATGTGTTTCGCATGGATTTGAAGCTAACTCGTTTGTTTCGCATGCTGTTGAAGCTAAATCATGTATATCACAAGTATTTGAAGCTATATCATACGTTACGCATGGATTCGAAGATAAGCCTTCTAGTTCGCATTGATTTTAATCTAAATCATGTGTTTCGCATGGATTTAAAGCTAACTCGTTTGTTTCGCATGCAGTTGAAGCTGAATCATGTATATCAAAAGTATTTGAAGGTAAACCATTTGATTCGCATGGATTCGAAGATCAGCCTTCTACTTCGCATTGATTTGAAGCTAAATCATGTGTTCCGCATGGATTTGAAGCTAACTCGTTTGTTTCGCATGCTGTTGAAGCTAAATCATGTATACCACAAGTATTTGAAGCTATATCATACGTTACGCATGGATTCGAAGATAAGCCTTCTACTTCGCATTGATTTTAATCTAAATCATGTGTTTCGCATGGATTTAAAGCTAACTCGTTTGTTTCGCATGCAGTTGAAGCTGAATCATGTATATCACAAGTATTTGAAGCTAAACTATTCGTTTCGCATGGATTCGAAGATAAGTCTTCCACTTCGCATTGATTTGATGCAAAATCATGTGTTTCGCAAGGATTTGAAGCTAACTCGTTTTTTTCGCATGCAGTTGTAGCTAACTCAAGTGTATCAAAAGTATTTGAAGCTAAACCATTTGCTTCGCATGGATTCGAAGATCAGCCTTCTACTTCGCATTGATTTGAAGCTAAATCATGTGTTCCGCATGGATTTTAAGCTAACTCGTTTGCTTCGCATGCAGTTGAAGCTAAATCATGTATATCACTAGTATTTGAAGCTAAACCATTTCATTCCCATGGTTTTGAAGCTAAGCTTTCTACTTCGCATAGATTTCAAGATAAATCATGTGTTTCGCTTGGATTTGAATATAACTCATTTGTTTCGCATGCTGTTGAAGCTAAATCATGTATATCACAAGTATTTGAAGCTAAACCATTTGCTTCGCATGGATTCGAAGATAAGCCTTCTACTTCGCATTGATTTTAATCTAAATCATGTGTTTCGCATGGATTTGAAGCTAACTCGTTTGTTTCGCATGCAGTTGAAGCTAAATCATGTATATCACAAGTATTTGCAGCTAAACCATTTGTTACGCATTGATTCGAAGATCAGCCTTCTACTTCGCATTGATTTGATGCTAAATCATGTGTTTCGCATGGATTTGAAGCTAACTCGTTTGTTTCGCATGCTGTTGAAGCTAAATCATGTATATCACAAGTATTTGAAGCTAAACCATTTGCTTCGCATGGATTCGAAGATCAGCCTTCTACTTCGCATTGATTTGATGCTAAATCATGTGTTTCGCATGGATTTGAAGCTAACTCGTTTGTTTCGCATGCTGTTGAAGCTAAATCATGTATACCACAAGTATTTGAAGCTATATCATACGTTTCGCATGGATTCCAAGATAACCCTTCTAATTCGCATTGATTTGAAGCTAAAGCATGTGTTTCGCATGGATTTGAAGCTAACTCGTTTATTTCGCATGCTGTTGAAGCTAAATCATGTATATCACAAGTATAAGAAGCCAATCCATTTGTTTCGCATGGATTCGAAGATATCCCTACTTCTTCGCATTGATTTGAAGCTAAATCATGTGTTTCGCATGGATTTGAATCTAACTCGTTTGTTTCGGATGCTGTTGAAGTTAAATCATGTATATCACAAGTATTTGAAGCTATATCATTTGTTTCGCATGGATTCGAAGATAACCCTTCTAATTCGCATTGATTTGAAGCTAAATCATGTGTTTCGCTTGGATTTGAAGCTAACTCGTTTTTTTCGCTAGTAGTTGAAGCTAAATCATGCATATCACAAGTATTTGAAGCTAAACCATTTGATTCCCATGGTTTTGAAGCCAAGCTTTCTACATCGCATTGACTTGAAGATAAATCATGTGTTTCGCTTGGATTTGAAGATAACTCATTTGTTTCGCATGCTGTTGAAGCTAAATCATGCATATCACAAGTATTTGAAGCTAAACCATTTGATTCCCATGGTTTTGAAGCCAAGCTTTCTACATCGCATTGACTTGAAGATAAATCATGTGTTTCGCTTGGATTTGAAGATAACTCATTTGTTTCGCATGCTGTTGAAGCTAAATCATGTATATCGCAAGTATTTGAAGCTAAACCACTTGCTTCGCATGGATTCGATGATCAGCCTCCTACTTCGCATTGATTTGATGCTAAATCATGTGTTTCGCATGGATTTGAAGCTAACTCGTTTGTTTCGCATGCTGTTGAAGCTAAATCATGTATATCACAAGTATTTGAAGCTATATCATACGTTACGCATGGATTCGAAGATAAGCCTTCTAGTTCGCATTGATTTTAATCTAAATCATGTGTTTCGCATGGATTTAAAGCTAACTCGTTTGTTTCGCATGCAGTTGAAGCTGAATCATGTATATCACAAGTATTTGAAGCTAAACTATTCGTTTCGCATGGATACGAAGATAAGTCTTCCACTTCGCATTGATTTGATGCAAAATCATGTGTTTCGCAAGGATTTGAAGCTAACTCGTTTGTTTCGCATGCTGTTGAAGCTAACTCAAGTGTATCAAAAGTATTTGAAGGTAAACCATTTGATTCGCATGGATTCGAAGATCAGCCTTCTACTTCGCATTGATTTGAAGCTAAATCATGTGTTCCGCATGGATTTGAAGCTAACTCGTTTGTTTCGCATGCAGTTGAAGCTAAATCATGTATATTACAAGTATTTGAAGCTAAACCATTTGATTCCCATGGTTTTGAAGCTAAGCTTTCTACTTCGCATAGATTTCAAGATAAATCATGTGTTTCGCTTGGATTTGAATATAACTCATTTGTTTCGCATGCTGTTGAAGCTAAATCATGTATATCCGAAGTATTTGAAGCTAAACCATTTGCTTCGCATTGATTTGAAGCTAAATCATGTGTTTCGCATGGATTTGAAGCTAACTCGTTTGTTTCGCATGCTGTTGAATCTAAATCATATATATCACAAGTATTTGAAGCTAAACCATTTGATTCGCATGGATTCGAAGATAAGCCTTCTACTTCGCATTGATTTTAATCTAAATCATGTGTTTCGCATGGATTTAAAGCTAACTCGTTTGTTTCGCATGCAGTTGAAGCTGAATCATGTATATCACAAGTATTTGAAGCTAAACTATTCGTTACGCATGGATTCGAAGATAAGTCTTCCACTTCGCATTGATTTGATGCAAAATCATGTGTTTCGCAAGGATTTGAAGCTAACTTGTTTGTTTCGCATGCTGTTGAAGCTAACTCAAGTGTATCAAAAGTATTTGAAGCTAAACCATTTGCTTCGCATGGATTCGAAGATCAGCCTTCTACTTCGCATTGATTTGAAGCTAAATCATGTGTTCCGCATGGCTTTTAAGCTAACTCGTTTGTTTCGCATGCAGTTGAAGCTAAATCATGTATATCACAAGTATTTGAAGCTAAACCATTTGATTCCCATGGTTTTGAAGCTAAGCTTTCTCCTTCGCATAGATTTCAAGATAAATCATGTGTTTCGCTTGGATTTGAATATAACTCATTTGTTTCGCATGCTGTTGAAGCTAAATCATGTATATCACAGGTATTTGAAGCTAAACCATTTGCTTCGCATGGATTCGAAGATAAGCCTTCTACTTCGCATTGATTTTAATCTAAATCATGTGTTTCGCATGGATTTGAAGCTAACTCGTTTGTTTCGCATGCAGTTGAAGCTAAATCATGTATATCACAAGTATTTGAAGCTAAACCATTTGTTACGCATGGATTCGAAGATCAGCCTTCTACTTCGCATTGACTTGATGCTAAATCATGTGTTTCGCATGGATTTGAAGCTAACTCGTTTGTTTCGCATGCTGTTGAAGCTAAATCATGTATATCACAAGTATTTGAAGCTAAACCATTTGTATCGCATTGATTTGAAGCTAAATCATGTGTTTCGCATGGATTTGAAGCTAACTCGTCTGTTTCGCATGCTGTTGAAGCTAAATCATATATATCACAAGTATTTGAAGCTAAACTATTTGTTTCACATTTATTCGAAGCTAAGCCTTCTACTTCGCATTGATTTGAGGCTAAATCATGTGTTTCGCTTGGTTTTGAAGCTAACTCGTTTGTTTCGCATGCTGTTGAAGCTAAATCATGTATATCACAAGTATTTGAAGCTATATCATACGTTTCGCATGGATTCCAAGATAACCCTTCTAATTCGCATAGATTTGAAGATAAATCATGTGTTTCGCTTGGATTTGAATATAACTCATTTGTTTCGCATGCTGTTGAAGCTAAATCATGTATATCACAAGTATTTGAAGCTAAACCATTTGTTTCGCATGGATTCGAAGATAAGCCTTCTACTTCGCATTGATTTTAATCTAAATCATGTGTTTCGCATGGATTTAAAGCTAACTCGTTTGTTTCGCATGCAGTTGAAGCTGAATCATGTATATCACAAGTATTTTAAGCTGAACTATTCGTTTCGCATGGATTCGAAGATAAGCCTTCCACTTGGCATTGATTTGATGCTAAATCATGTGTTCCGCATGGATTTTAAGCTAACTCGTTTGTTTCGCATGCAGTTGAAGCTAAATCATGTATATCACAAGTATTTGAAGCTAAACCATTTGCTTCGCATGGATTCGAAGATCAGCCTTCTACTTCGCATTGATTTGATGCTAAATAATGTGTTTCGCATGGATTTGAAGCTAACTCGTCTGTTTCGCATGCTGTTGAAGCTAAATCATGTATATCACAAGTATTTGAAGCTATATCATACGTTTCGCATGCATTCCAAGATAACCCTTCTAATTCGCATTGATTTGAAGATAAATCATGTGTTTCGCTTGGATTTGAAGCTAACTCGTTTGTATCGCATGCTGTTGAAGCTAAATCAAGTGTATCAAAAGTATTTGAAGCTAAACCATTTGCTTCGCATGGATTCGAAGATCAGCCTTCTACTTCGCATTGATTTGAAGCTAAATCATGTGTTCCGCATGGATTTTAAGCTCACTCGTTTGTATCGCATGCAGTTGAAGCTAAATCATGTATATCACAAGTATTTGAAGCTAAACCATTTGTTTCGCATGGATTCGAAGATAAGCCTTCTACTTCGCATTGATTTTAATCTAAATCATGTGTTTCGCATGGATTTAAAGCTAACTCGTTTGTTTCGCATGCAGTTGAAGCTGAATCATGTATATCACAAGTATTTGAAGCTAAACTATTCGTTACGCATGGATTCGAAGATAAGTCTTCCACTTCGCATTGATTTGATGCAAAATCATGTGTTTCGCAAGGATTTGAAGCTAACTTGTTTGTTTCGCATGCTGTTGAAGCTAACTCAAGTGTATCAAAAGTATTTGAAGCTAAACCATTTGCTTCGCAAGGATTCGAAGATCAGCCTTCTACTTCGCATTGATTTGAAGCTAAATCATGTGTTCCGCATGGCTTTTAAGCTAACTCGTTTGTTTCGCATGCAGTTGAAGCTAAATCATGTATATCACAAGTATTTGAAGCTCAACCATTTGATTCCCATGGTTTTGAAGCTAAGCTTTCTCCTTCGCATAGATTTCAAGATAAATCATGTGTTTCGCTTGGATTTGAATATAACTCATTTGTTTCGCATGCTGTTGAAGCTAAATCATGTATATCACAAGTATTTGAAGCTAAACCATTTGCTTCGCATGGATTCGAAGATAATCCTTCTACTTCGCATTGAATTTAATCTAAATCATGTTTTTCGCATGGATTTGAAGCTAACTCGTTTGTTTCGCATGCAGTTGAAGCTAAATCATGTATATCACAAGTATTTGAAGCTAAACCATTTGTATCGCATTGATTTGAAGCTAAATCATGTGTTTCGCATGGATTTGAAGCTAACTCGTCTGTTTCGCATGCTGTTGAAGCTAAATCATATATATCACAAGTATTTGAAGCTAAACTATTTGTTTCGCATTTATTCGAAGCTAAGCCTTCTACTTCGCATTGATTTGAGGCTAAATCATGTGTTTCGCTTGGTTTTGAAGCTAACTCGTTTGTTTCGCATGCTGTTGAAGCTAAATCATGTATATCACAAGTATTTGAAGCTATATCATACGTTTCGCATGGATTCCAAGATAACCCTTCTAATTCGCATAGATTTGACGATAAATCATGTGTTTCGCTTGGATTTGAATATAACTCATTTGTTTCGCATGCTGTTGAAGCTAAATCACGTATATCACAAGTATTTGAAGCTAAACCATTTGCTTCGCATGGATTCGAAGATCAGCCTTCTACTTCGCATTGATTTGATGCTAAATCATGTGTTTCGCATGGATTTGAAGCTAACTCGTTTGTTTCGCATGCTGTTGAAGCTAAATCATGTATATCACAAGTATTTGAAGCTAAACCATTTGCTTCGCATGGATTCGAAGATAACCCTTCCAATTCGCATTGATTTGAAGCTAAATCATGTGTTTCGCTTGGATTTGAAGCTAACTCGTTTTTTTCGCATGCAGTTGTAGCTGAATCATGTATATCACAAGTATTTGAAGCTAAACCATTTGTTTCGCATGGATTCGAAGATAAGCCTTCTACTTCGCATTGATTTTAATCTAAATCATGTTTTCCGCATGGATTTGAAGCTAACTCGTTTGTTTCGCATGCAGTTGAAGCTAAATCATGTATATCACAAGTATTTGAAGCTAAACCATTTGTTACGCATGGATTCGAAGATCAGCCTTCTACTTCGCATTGACTTGATGCTAAATCATGTGTTTCGCATGGATTTGAAGCTAACTCGTTTGTTTCGCATGCTGTTGAAGCTAAGTCATGTATATCACAAGTATTTGAAGCTAAACCATTTGTATCGCATTGATTTGAAGCTAAATCATGTGTTCGCATGGATTTGAAGCTAACTCGTCTGTTTCGCATGCTGTTGAAGCTAAATCATATATATCACAAGTATTTGAAGCTAAACTATTTGTTTCACATTTATTCGAAGCTAAGCCTTCTACTTCGCATTGATTTGAGGCTAAATCATGTGTTTCGCTTGGTTTTGAAGCTAACTCGTTTGTTTCGCATGCTGTTGAAGCTAAATCATGTATATCACAAGTATTTGAAGCTATATCATACGTTTCGCATGGATTCCAAGATAACCCTTCTAATTCGCATAGATTTGAAGATAAATCATGTGTTTCGCTTGGATTTGAATATAACTCATTTGTTTCGCATGCTGTTGAAGCTAAATCACGTATATCACAAGTATTTGAAGCTAAACTATTTGCTTCGCATGGATTCGAAGATCAGCCTTCTACTTCGCATTGATTTGATGCTAAATCATGTGTTTCGCATGGATTTGAAGCTAACTCGTTTGTTTCGCATGCTGTTGAAGCTAAATCATGTATATCACAAGTATTTGAAGCTATATCATACGTTTCGCATGCATTCCAAGATAACCCTTCTAATTCGCATTGATTTGAAGATAAATCATGTGTTCCGCATGGATTTTAAGCTAACTCGTTTGTTTCGCATGCAGTTGGAGCTAAATCATGTATATCACAAGTATTTGAAGCTAAACCATTTGCTTCGCATGGATTCGAAGATCAGCCTTCTACTTCGCATTGATTTGATGCTAAATCATGTGTTTCGCATGGATTTGAAGCTAACTCGTCTGTTTCGCATGCTGTTGAAGCTAACTCGTCTGTTTCGCATGCTGTTGAAGCTAAATCATGTATATCACAAGTATTTGAAGCTATATCATACGTTTCGCATGCATTCCAAGATAACCCTTCTAATTCGCATTGATTTGAAGATAAATCATGTGTTTCGCTTGGATTTGAAGCTAACTCGTTTGTTTCGCATGCTGTTGAAGCTAAATCAAGTGTATCAAAAGTATTTGAAGCTAAACCATTTGCTTCGCATGGATTCGAAGATCAGCCTTCTACTTCGCATTGATTTGAAGCTAAATCATGTGTTCCGCATGGATTTTAAGCTCACTCGTTTGTATCGCATGCAGTTGAAGCTAAATCATGTATATCACAAGTATTTGAAGCTAAACCATTTGTTTCGCATGGATTCGAAGATAAGCCTTCTACTTCGCATTGATTTTAATCTAAATCATGGGTTTCGCATGGATTTAAAGCTAACTCGTTTGTTTCGCATGCAGTTGAAGCTGAATCATGTATATCACAAGTATTTGAAGCTAAACTATTCGTTACGCATGGATTCGAAGATAAGTCTTCCACTTCGCATTGATTTGATGCAAAATCATGTGTTTCGCAAGGATTTGAAGCTAACTTGTTTGTTTCGCATGCTGTTGAAGCTAACTCAAGTGTATCAAAAGTATTTGAAGCTAAACCATTTGCTTCGCAAGGATTCGAAGATCAGCCTTCTACTTCGCATTGATTTGAAGCTAAATCATGTGTTCCGCATGGCTTTTAAGCTAACTCGTTTGTTTCGCATGCAGTTGAAGCTAAATCATGTATATCACAAGTATTTGAAGCTCAACCATTTGATTCCCATGGTTTTGAAGCTAAGCTTTCTCCTTCGCATAGATTTCAAGATAAATCATGTGTTTCGCTTGGATTTGAATATAACTCATTTGTTTCGCATGCTGTTGAAGCTAAATCATGTATATCACAAGTATTTGAAGCTAAACCATTTGCTTCGCATGGATTCGAAGATCAGCCTTCTACTTCGCATTGATTTGATGCTAAATCATGTGTTTCGCATGGATTTGAAGCTAACTCGTTTGTTTCGCATGCTGTTGAAGCTAAATCATGTATATCACAAGTATTTGAAGCTATATCATACGTTTCGCATGCATTCCAAGATAACCCTTCTAATTCGCATTGATTTGAAGATAAATCATGTGTTTCGCTTGGATTTGAATATAACTCATTTGTTTCGCATGCTGTTGAAGCTAAATCATGTATATCACAAGTATTTGAAGCTAAACCATTTGCTTCGCATGGATTCGAAGATAACCCTTCCAATTCGCATTGATTTGAAGCTAAATCATGTGTTTCGCTTGGATTTGAAGCTAACTCGTTTTTTTCGCATGCAGTTGTAGCTGAATCATGTATATCACAAGTATTTGAAGCTAAACCATTTGTTTCGCATGGATTCGAAGATAAGCCTTCCACTTCGCATTGATTTGATGCTAAATCATGTGTTCCGCATGGATTTTAAGCTAACTCGTTTGTTTCGCATGCAGTTGAAGCTGAATCATGTATATCACAAGTATTTGAAGCTGAACTATTCGTTTCGCATGGATTCGAAGATAAGCCTTCCACTTCGCATTGATTTGATGCTAAATCATGTGTTCCGCATGGATTTTAAGCTAACTCGTTTGTTTCGCATGCAGTTGAAGCTAAATCATGTATATCACAAGTATTTGAAGCTAAACCATTTGCTTCGCATGGATTCGAAGATCAGCCTTCTACTTCGCATTGATTTGATGCTAAATCATGTGTTTCGCATGGATTTGAAGCTAACTCGTCTGTTTCGCATGCTGTTGAAGCTAAATCATGTATATCACAAGTATTTGAAGCTATATCATACGTTTCGCATGCATTCCAAGATAACCCTTCTAATTCGCATTGATTTGAAGATATATCATGTGTTTCGCTTGGATTTGAAGCTAACTCGTTTGTTTCGCATGCTGTTGAAGCTAAATCAAGTGTATCAAAAGTATTTGAAGCTAAACCATTTGCTTCGCATGGATTCGAAGATCAGCCTTCTACTTCGCATTGATTTGAAGCTAAATCATGTGTTCCGCATGGATTTTAAGCTCACTCGTTTGTATCGCATGCAGTTGAAGCTAAATCATGTATATCACAAGTATTTGAAGCTAAACCATTTGTTTCGCATGGATTCGAAGATAAGCCTTCTGCTTCGCATTGATTTTAATCTAAATCATGTGTTTCGCATGGATTTGAAGCTAACTAGTTTGTTTCGCATGCTGTTGAAGCTAAATCATATATATCACAAGTATTTGAAGCTAAACCATTTGTTTCGCATTTATTCGAAGCTAAGCCTTCTACTTCGCATTGATTTGAGGCTAAATCATGTGTTTCGCTTGGTTTTGAAGCTAACTCGTTTGTTTCGCATGCTGTTGAAGCTAAATCATGTATATCACAAGTATTTGAAGCTAAACCCTTTGTTACGCATGGATTCGAAGATCAGCCTTCTACTTCGCATTGATTTGATGCTAAATCATGTGTTTCGCATGGATTTGAAGCTAACTCGTTTGTTTCGCATGCTGTTGTAGCTAAATCATGTATATCACAAGTATTTGAAGCTAAACCATTTGTATCGCATGGGATCGAAGATAAGCCTCCTACTTCGCATTGATTTGAATCTAAATCATGTGTTTCGCATGGATTTGAAGCTAACTCGTTTGTTTCGCATGCTGTTGAAGCTAAATCATATATATCACAAGTATTTGAAGCTAAACCATTTGTTTCGCATTTATTCGAAGCTAAGCCTTCTACTTCGCATTGATTTGAGGCTAAATCATGTGTTTCGCTCGGTTTTGAAGCTAACTCGTTTGTTTCGCATGCTGTTGACGCTAAATCATGTATATCACAAGTATTTGAAGCTATATCATACGTTTCGCATGGATTCCAAGATAACCCTTCTAATTCGCATAGATTTGAAGATAATTCATGTGTTTCGCTTGGATTTGAATATAACTCATTTGTTTCGCATGCTGTTGAAGCTAAATCATGTATATCACAAGTATTTGAAGCTAAACCATTTGCTTCGCATGGATTCGAAGATCAGCCTTCTACTTCGCATTGATTTGATGATAAATCATGTGTTTCGCATGGATTTGAAGCTAACTCGATTGTTTCGCATGCTGTTGAAGCTAAATCATGTATACCACAAGTATTTGAAGCTATATCATGCGTTTCGCATGGATTCCAAGATAACCCTTCTAATTCGCATTGATTTGAAGCTAAATCATGTGTTTCGCAAGGATTTGAAGCTAACTCGTTTATTTCGCATGCTGTTGAAGCTAAATCATGTATATCACAAGTATAAGAAGCTAATCCATTTGTTTCGCATGGATTCGAAGATATGCCTACTTCTTCGCATTGATTTGAAGCTAAATCATGTGTTTCGCTTGGATTTGAAGCTAACTCGTTTTTTGCGCTAGTAGTTGAAGCTAAATCATGCATATCACAAGTATTTGAAGCTAAACCATTTGATTCCCATGGTTTTGAAGCCAAGCTTTCTACATCGCATTGACTTGAAGATAAATCATGTGTTTCGCTTGGATTTGAAGATAACTCATTTGTTTCGCATGCTGTTGAAGCTAAATCATGTATATCACAAGTATTTGAAGCTAAACCATTTGTTACGCATGAATTCGAAGATCAGCCTTCTAATTCGCATTGATTTGAAGCTAAATCATGTGTTTCGCATGGATTTGAAGCTAACTCGTTTGTTTCGCATGCTGTTGAAGCTAAATCATGTATATCACAAGTATTTGAAGCTAAACCATTTGTTACGCATGGATTCGAAGATCAGCCTTCTACTTCGCATTGATTTGATGCTAAATCATGTGTTTCGCATGGATCTGAAGCTAACTCGTTTGTTTCGCATGCTGATGAAGCTAAATCATGTATATCACAAGTATTTGAAGCTAAACCATTTGTATCGCATGGGATCGAAGATAAGCCTCCTACTTCGCATTGATTTGAAGCTAAATCATGTGTTTCGCATGGATTTGAAGCTAACTCGTTTGTTTCGCATGCTGTTGAAGCTAAATCATATATATCACAAGTATTTGAAGCTAAACCATTTGTTTCGCATTTATTCGAAGCTAAGCCTTCTACTTCGCATTGATTTGAGGCTAAATCATGTGTTTCGCTCGGTTTTGAAGCCAACTCGTTTGTTTCGCATGCTGTAGAATCTAAATCATGTATATCACAAGTATTTGAAGCTATATCATACGTTTCGCATGGATTCCAAGATAACCCTTCTAATTCGCATAGATTTGAAGATAAATCATGTGTTTCGCTTGGATTTGAATATAACTCATTTGTTTCGCATGCTGTTGAAGCTAAATCACGTATATCACAAGTATTTGAAGCTAAACCATTTGCTTCGCATGGATTCGAAGATCAGCCTTCTACTTCGCATTGATTTGATGCTAAATCATGTGTTTCGCATGGATTTGAAGCTAACTCGTTTGTTTCGCATGCTGTTGAAGCTAAATCATGTATATCACAAGTATTTGAAGCTATATCATACGTTTCGCATGCATTCCAAGATAACCCTTCTAATTCGCATTGATTTGAAGATAAATCATGTGTTTCGCTTGGATTTGAATATAACTCATTTGTTTCGCATGCTGTTGAAGCTAAATCATGTATATCAAAAGTATTTGAAGCTAAACCATTTGCTTCGCATGGATTCGAAGATAACCCTTCCAATTCGCATTGATTTGAAGCTAAATCATGTGTTTCGCTTGGATTTGAAGCTAACTCGTTTTTTTCGCATGCAGTTGTAGCTGAATCATGTATATCACAAGTATTTGAAGCTAAACCATTTGTTTCGCATGGATTCGAAGATAAGCCTTCTACTTCGCATTGATTTTAATCTAAATCATGTGTTTCGCATGGATTTAAAGCTAACTCGTTTGTTTCGCATGCAGTTGAAGCTGAATCATGTATATCACAAGTATTTGAAGCTGAACTATTCGTTTCGCATGGATTCGAAGATAAGCCTTCCACTTCGCATTGATTTGATGCTAAATCATGTGTTCCGCATGGATTTTAAGCTAACTCGTTTGTTTCGCATGCAGTTGAAGCTAAATCATGTATATCACAAGTATTTGAAGCTAAACCATTTGCTTCGCATGGATTCGAAGATCAGCCTTCTACTTCGCATTGATTTGATGCTAAATCATGTGTTTCGCATGGATTTGAAGCTAACTCGTCTGTTTCGCATGCTGTTGAAGCTAAATCATGTATATCACAAGTATTTGAAGCTATATCATACGTTTCGCATGCATTCCAAGATAACCCTTCTAATTCGCATTGATTTGAAGATATATCATGTGTTTCGCTTGGATTTGAAGCTAACTCGTTTGTTTCGCATGCTGTTGAAGCTAAATCAAGTGTATCAAAAGTATTTGAAGCTAAACCATTTGCTTCGCATGGATTCGAAGATCAGCCTTCTACTTCGCATTGATTTGAAGCTAAATCATGTGTTCCGCATGGATTTTAAGCTCACTCGTTTGTATCGCATGCAGTTGAAGCTAAATCATGTATATCACAAGTATTTGAAGCTAAACCATTTGTATCGCATGGATTCGAAGATAAGCCTTCTGCTTCGCATTGATTTTAATCTAAATCATGTGTTTCGCATGGATTTGAAGCTAACTAGTTTGTTTCGCATGCTGTTGAAGCTAAATCATATATATCACAAGTATTTGAAGCTAAACCATTTGTTTCGCATTTATTCGAAGCTAAGCCTTCTACTTCGCATTGATTTGAGGCTAAATCATGTGTTTCGCTTGGTTTTGAAGCTAACTCGTTTGTTTCGCATGCTGTTGAAGCTAAATCATGTATATCACAAGTATTTGAAGCTAAACCCTTTGTTACGCATGGATTCGAAGATCAGCCTTCTACTTCGCATTGATTTGATGCTAAATCATGTGTTTCGCATGGATTTGAAGCTAACTCGTTTGTTTCGCATGCTGTTGTAGCTAAATCATGTATATCACAAGTATTTGAAGCTAAACCATTTGTATCGCATGGGATCGAAGATAAGCCTCCTACTTCGCATTGATTTGAATCTAAATCATGTGTTTCGCATGGATTTGAAGCTAACTCGTTTGTTTCGCATGCTGTTGAAGCTAAATCATATATATCACAAGTATTTGAAGCTAAACCACTTGTTTCGCATTTATTCGAAGCTAAGCCTTCTACTTCGCATTGATTTGAGGCTAAATCATGTGTTTCGCTCGGTTTTGAAGCTAACTCGTTTGTTTCGCATGCTGTTGATGCTAAATCATGTATATCACAAGTATTTGAAGCTATATCATACGTTTCGCATGGATTCCAAGATAACCCTTCTAATTCGCATAGATTTGAAGATAATTCATGTGTTTCGCTTGGATTTGAATATAACTCATTTGTTTCGCATGCTGTTGAAGCTAAATCATGTATATCACAAGTATTTGAAGCTAAACCATTTGCTTCGCATGGATTCGAAGATCAGCCTTCTACTTCGCATTGATTTGATGATAAATCATGTGTTTCGCATGGATTTGAAGCTAACTCGATTGTTTCGCATGCTGTTGAAGCTAAATCATGTATACCACAAGTATTTGAAGCTATATCATGCGTTTCGCATGGATTCCAAGATAACCCTTCTAATTCGCATTGATTTGAAGCTAAATCATGTGTTTCGCAAGGATTTGAAGCTAACTCGTTTATTTCGCATGCTGTTGAAGCTAAATCATATATATCACAAGTATTTGAAGCTAAACCACTTGTTTCGCATTTATTCGAAGCTAAGCCTTCTACTTCGCATTGATTTGAGGCTAAATCATGTGTTTCGCATGGATTTGAAGCTAACTCGTTTGTTTCGCATGCTGTTGAAGCTAAATCATGTATATCACTAGTATTTGAAGCTAAACCATTTGATTCCCATGGTTTTGAAGCTAAGCTTTCTACTTCGCATAGATTTCAAGATAAATCATGTGTTTCGCTTGGATTTGAATATAACTCATTTGTTTCGCATGCTGTTGAAGCTAAATCATGTATATCACAAGTATTTGAAGCTAAACCATTTGCTTCGCATGGATTCGAAGATAAGCCTTCTACTTCGCATTGATTTTAATCTAAATCATGTGTTTCGCATGGATTTGAAGCTAACTCGTTTGTTTCGCATGCAGTTGAAGCTAAATCATGTATATCACAAGTATTTGCAGCTAAACCATTTGTTACGCATTGATTCGAAGATCAGCCTTCTACTTCGCATTGATTTGATGCTAAATCATGTGTTTCGCATGGATTTGAAGCTAACTCGTTTGTTTCGCATGCTGTTGAAGCTAAATCATGTATATCACAAGTATTTGAAGCTAAACCATTTGCTTCGCATGGATTCGAAGATCAGCCTTCTACTTCGCATTGATTTGATGCTAAATCATGTGTTTCGCATGGATTTGAAGCTAACTCGTTTGTTTCGCATGCTGTTGAAGCTAAATCATGTATACCACAAGTATTTGAAGCTATATCATACGTTTCGCATGGATTCCAAGATAACCCTTCTAATTCGCATTGATTTGAAGCTAAAGCATGTGTTTCGCATGGATTTGAAGCTAACTCGTTTATTTCGCATGCTGTTGAAGCTAAATCATGTATATCACAAGTGTAAGAAGCCAATCCATTTGTTTCGCATGGATTCGAAGATATCCCTACTTCTTCGCATTGATTTGAAGCTAAATCATGTGTTTCGCATGGATTTGAATCTAACTCGTTTGTTTCGGATGCTGTTGAAGTTAAATCATGTATATCACAAGTATTTGAAGCTATATCATTTGTTTCGCATGGGTTCGAAGATAACCCTTCTAATTCGCATTGATTTGAAGCTAAATCATGTGTTTCGCTTGGATTTGAAGCTAACTCGTTTTTTTCGCTAGTAGTTGAAGCTAAATCATGCATATCACAAGTATTTGAAGCTAAACCATTTGATTCCCATGGTTTTGAAGCTAAGCCTTCTACTTCGCATTGATTTGAGGCTAAATCATGTGTTTCGCTTGGTTTTGAAGCTAACTCGTTTTTTTCGCATGCAGTTGTAGCTAAATCATGTATATCACAAGTATTTGAATCAAAACCATTTGTTTCGCATGGATTCGAAGATAAGCCTTCTACTTCGCATTGATTTTAATCTAAATCATGTGTTTCGCATGGATTTAAAGCTAACTCGTTTGTTTCGCATGCAGTTGAAGCTGAATCATGTATATCACAAGTATTTGAAGCTAAACTATTCGTTACGCATGGATTCGAAGATAAGTCTTCCACTTCGCATTGATTTGATGCAAAATCATGTGTTTCGCAAGGATTTGAAGCTAACTTGTTTGTTTCGCATGCTGTTGAAGCTAACTCAAGTGTATCAAAAGTATTTGAAGCTAAACCAATTGCTTCGCAAGGATTCGAAGATCAGCCTTCTACTTCGCATTGATTTGAAGCTAAATCATGTGTTCCGAATGGCTTTTAAGCTAACTCGTTTGTTTCGCATGCAGTTGAAGCTAAATCATGTATATCACAAGTATTTGAAGCTAAACCATTTGATTCCCATGGTTTTGAAGCTAAGCTTTCTCCTTCGCATAGATTTCAAGATAAATCATGTGTTTCGCTTGGATTTGAATATAACTCATTTGTTTCGCATGCTGTTGAAGCTAAATCATGTATATCACAAGTATTTGAAGCTAAACCATTTGCTTCGCATGGATTCGAAGATAAGCCTTCTACTTCGCATTGATTTTAATCTAAATCATGTTTTTCGCATGGATTTGAAGCTAACTCGTTTGTTTCGCATGCAGTTGAAGCTAAATCATGTATATCACAAGTATTTGAAGCTAAACCATTTGTTACGCATGGATTCGAAGATCAGCCTTCTACTTCGCATAGATTTGAAGATAAATCATGTGTTTCGCTTGGATTTGAATATAACTCATTTGTTTCGCATGCTGTTGAAGCTAAATCACGTATATCACAAGTATTTGAAGCTAAACCATTTGCTTCGCATGGATTCGAAGATCAGCCTTCTACTTCGCATTGATTTGAGGCTAAATAATGTGTTCCGCTCGGTTTTGAAGCTAACTCGTTTGTTTCGCATGCTGTTGAAGCTAAATCATGTATATCACAAGTATTTGAAGCTATATCATATGTTTCGCATGGATTCCAAGATAACCCTTCTAATTCGCATAGATTTGAAGATAAATCATGTGTTTCGCTTGGATTTGAATATAACTCATTTGTTTCGCATGCTGTTGAAGCTAAATCACGTATATCACAAGTATTTGAAGCTAAACCATTTGCTTCGCATGGATTCGAAGATCAGCCTTCTACTTCGCATTGATTTGATGCTAAATCATGTGTTTCGCATGGATTTGAAGCTAACTCGTTTGTTTCGCATGCTGTTGAAGCTAAATCATGTATATCCGAAGTATTTGAAGCTATATCATACGTTTCGCATGCATTCCAAGATAACCCTTCTAATTCGCATTGATTTGAAGATAAATCATGTGTTTCGCTTGGATTTGAATATAACTCATTTGTTTCGCATGCTGTTGAAGCTAAATCATGTATATCACAAGTATTTGAAGCTAAACCATTTGCTTCGCATGGATTCGAAGATAACTCTTCCAATTCGCTTTGATTTGAAGCTAAATCATGCGTTTCGCTTGGATTTGAAGCTAACTCGTTTTTTTCGCATGCAGTTGAAGCTGAATCATGTATAACACAAGTATTTGAAGCTAAACCATTTGTTTCGCATGGATTCGAAGATAAGCCTTCTACTTCGCATTGATTTTAATCTAAATCATGTGTTTCGCATGGATTTAAAGCTAACTCGTTTGTTTCGCATGCAGTTGAAGCTGAATCATGTATATCACAAGTATTTGAAGCTGAACTATTCGTTTCGCATGGATTCGAAGATAAGCCTTCCACTTGGCATTGATTTGATGCTAAATCATGTGTTCCGCATGGATTTTAAGCTAACTCGTTTGTTTCGCATGCAGTTGAAGCTAAATCATGTATATCACAAGTATTTGAAGCTAAACCATTTGCTTCGCATGGATTCGAAGATCAGCCTTCTACTTCGCATTGATTTGATGATAAATCATGTGTTTCGCATGGATTTGAAGCTAACTCGTTTATTTCGCATGCTGTTAAAGCTAAATCATGTATATCACAAGTATAAGAAGCTAATCCATTTGTTTTGCATGGATTCGAAGATATGCCTACTTCTTCGCATTGATTTGAAGCTAAATCATGTGTTTCGCATGGATTTGAAGCTAACTCGTTTGTTTCGCATGCTGTTGAAGCTAAATCATGTATATCACAAGTATTTGAAGCTAAACCATTTGTTACGCATGAATTCGAAGATCAGCCTTCTACTTCGCATTGATTTGATGCTAAATCATGTGTTTCGCATGGATTTGAAGCTAACTCGTTTGTTTCGCATGCTGTTGAAGCTGAATCATGTATATCACAAGTATTTGAAGCTAAACCATTTGTATCGCATGGGATCGAAGATAAGCCTCCTACTTCGCATTGATTTGAAGCTAAATCATGTGTTTCGCATGGATTTGAAGCTAACTCGTTTGTTTCGCATGCTGTTGAAGCTAAATCATATATATCACAAGTATTTGAAGCAAAACCATTTGTTTCGCATTTATTCGAAGCTAAGCCTTCTACTTCGCATTGATTTGAGGCTAAATAATGTGTTCCGCTCGGTTTTGAAGCTAACTCGTTTGTTTCGCATGCTGTTGAAGCTAAATCATGTATATCACAAGTATTTGAAGCTATATCATATGTTTCGCATGGATTCCAAGATAACCCTTCTAATTCGCATAGATTTGAAGATAAATCATGTGTTTCGCTTGGATTTGAATATAACTCATTTGTTTCGCATGCTGTTGAAGCTAAATCATGTATATCACAAGTATTTGAAGCAAAACCATTTGCTTCGCATGGATTCGAAGATCAGCCTTCTACTTCGCATTGATTTGATGCTAAATCATGTGTTTCGCATGGATTTGAAGCTAACTCGTTTGTTTCGCATGCAGTTGAAGCTAAATCATGTATATCACTAGTATTTGAAGCTAAACCATTTGATTCCCATGGTTTTGAAGCTAAGCTTTCTACTTCGCATAGATTTCAAGATAAATCATGTGTTTCGCTTGGATTTGAATATAACTCATTTGTTTCGCATGCTGTTGAAGCTAAATCATGTATATCACAAGTATTTGAAGCTAAACCATTTGCTTCGCATGGATTCGAAGATAAGCCTTCTACTTCGCATTGATTTTAATCTAAATCATGTGTTTCGCATGGATTTGAAGCTAACTCGTTTGTTTCGCATGCAGTTGAAGCTAAATCATGTATATCACAAGTATTTGCAGCTAAACCATTTGTTACGCATTGATTCGAAGATCAGCCTTCTACTTCGCATTGATTTGATGCTAAATCATGTGTTTCGCATGGATTTGAAGCTAACTCGTTTGTTTCGCATGCTGTTGAAGCTAAATCATGTATATCACAAGTATTTGAAGCTAAACCATTTGCTTCGCATGGATTCGAAGATCAGCCTTCTACTTCGCATTGATTTGATGCTAAATCATGTGTTTCGCATGGATTTGAAGCTAACTCGTTTGTTTCGCATGCTGTTGAAGCTAAATCATGTATACCACAAGTATTTGAAGCTATATCATACGTTTCGCATGGATTCCAAGATAACCCTTCTAATTCGCATTGATTTGAAGCTAAAGCATGTGTTTCGCATGGATTTGAAGCTAACTCGTTTATTTCGCATGCTGTTGAAGCTAAATCATGTATATCACAAGTGTAAGAAGCCAATCCATTTGTTTCGCATGGATTCGAAGATATCCCTACTTCTTCGCATTGATTTGAAGCTAAATCATGTGTTTCGCATGGATTTGAATCTAACTCGTTTGTTTCGGATGCTGTTGAAGTTAAATCATGTATATCACAAGTATTTGAAGCTATATCATTTGTTTCGCATGGGTTCGAAGATAACCCTTCTAATTCGCATTGATTTGAAGCTAAATCATGTGTTTCGCTTGGATTTGAAGCTAACTCGTTTTTTTCGCTAGTAGTTGAAGCTAAATCATGCATATCACAAGTATTTGAAGCTAAACCATTTGATTCCCATGGTTTTGAAGCTAAGCCTTCTACTTCGCATTGATTTGAGGCTAAATCATGTGTTTCGCTTGGTTTTGAAGCTAACTCGTTTTTTTCGCATGCAGTTGTAGCTAAATCATGTATATCACAAGTATTTGAATCAAAACCATTTGTTTCGCATGGATTCGAAGATAAGCCTTCTACTTCGCATTGATTTTAATCTAAATCATGTGTTTCGCATGGATTTAAAGCTAACTCGTTTGTTTCGCATGCAGTTGAAGCTGAATCATGTATATCACAAGTATTTGAAGCTAAACTATTCGTTACGCATGGATTCGAAGATAAGTCTTCCACTTCGCATTGATTTGATGCAAAATCATGTGTTTCGCAAGGATTTGAAGCTAACTTGTTTGTTTCGCATGCTGTTGAAGCTAACTCAAGTGTATCAAAAGTATTTGAAGCTAAACCAATTGCTTCGCAAGGATTCGAAGATCAGCCTTCTACTTCGCATTGATTTGAAGCTAAATCATGTGTTCCGCATGGCTTTTAAGCTAACTCGTTTGTTTCGCATGCAGTTGAAGCTAAATCATGTATATCACAAGTATTTGAAGCTAAACCATTTGATTCCCATGGTTTTGAAGCTAAGCTTTCTCCTTCGCATAGATTTCAAGATAAATCATGTGTTTCGCTTGGATTTGAATATAACTCATTTGTTTCGCATGCTGTTGAAGCTAAATCATGTATATCACAAGTATTTGAAGCTAAACCATTTGCTTCGCATGGATTCGAAGATAAGCCTTCTACTTCGCATTGATTTTAATCTAAATCATGTTTTTCGCATGGATTTGAAGCTAACTCGTTTGTTTCGCATGCAGTTGAAGCTAAATCATGTATATCACAAGTATTTGAAGCTAAACCATTTGTTACGCATGGATTCGAAGATCAGCCTTCTACTTCGCATAGATTTGAAGATAAATCATGTGTTACGCTTGGATTTGAATATAACTCATTTGTTTCGCATGCTGTTGAAGCTAAATCACGTATATCACAAGTATTTGAAGCTAAACCATTTGCTTCGCATGGATTCGAAGATCAGCCTTCTACTTCGCATTGATTTGAGGCTAAATAATGTGTTCCGCTCGGTTTTGAAGCTAACTCGTTTGTTTCGCATGCTGTTGAAGCTAAATCATGTATATCACAAGTATTTGAAGCTATATCATATGTTTCGCATGGATTCCAAGATAACCCTTCTAATTCGCATAGATTTGAAGATAAATCATGTGTTTCGCTTGGATTTGAATATAACTCATTTGTTTCGCATGCTGTTGAAGCTAAATCACGTATATCACAAGTATTTGAAGCTAAACCATTTGCTTCGCATGGATTCGAAGATCAGCCTTCTACTTCGCATTGATTTGATGCTAAATCATGTGTTTCGCATGGATTTGAAGCTAACTCGTTTGTTTCGCATGCTGTTGAAGCTAAATCATGTATATCCGAAGTATTTGAAGCTATATCATACGTTTCGCATGCATTCCAAGATAACCCTTCTAATTCGCATTGATTTGAAGATAAATCATGTGTTTCGCTTGGATTTGAATATAACTCATTTGTTTCGCATGCTGTTGAAGCTAAATCATGTATATCACAAGTATTTGAAGCTAAACCATTTGCTTCGCATGGATTCGAAGTTAACTCTTCCAATTCGCATTGATTTGAAGCTAAATCATGCGTTTCGCTTGGATTTGAAGCTAACTCGTTTTTTTCGCATGCAGTTGAAGCTGAATCATGTATAACACAAGTATTTGAAGCTAAACCATTTGTTTCGCATAGATTCGAAGATAAGCCTTCTACTTCGCATTGATTTTAATCTAAATCATGTGTTTCGCATGGATTTAAAGCTAACTCGTTTGTTTCGCATGCAGTTGAAGCTGAATCATGTATATCACAAGTATTTGAAGCTGAACTATTCGTTTCGCATGGATTCGAAGATAAGCCTTCCACTTGGCATTGATTTGATGCTAAATCATGTGTTCCGCATGGATTTTAAGCTAACTCGTTTGTTTCGCATGCAGTTGAAGCTAAATCATGTATATCACAAGTATTTGAAGCTAAACCATTTGCTTCGCATGGATTCGAAGATCAGCCTTCTACTTCGCATTGATTTGATGCTAAATAATGTGTTTCGCATGGATTTGAAGCTAACTCGTCTGTTTCGCATGCTGTTGAAGCTAAATCATGTATATCACAAGTATTTGAAGCTATATCATACGTTTCGCATGCATTCCAAGATAACCCTTCTAATTCGCATTGATTTGAAGATAAATCATGTGTTTCGCTTGGATTTGAAGCTAACTCGTTTGTTTCGCATGCTGTTGAAGCTAAATCAAGTGTATCAAAAGTATTTGAAGCTAAACCATTTGCTTCGCATGGATTCGAAGATCAGCCTTCTACTTCGCATTGATTTGAAGCTAAATCATGTGTTCCGCATGGATTTTAAGCTCACTCGTTTGTATCGCATGCAGTTGAAGCTAAATCATGTATATCACAAGTATTTGAAGCTAAACCATTTGTTTCGCATGGATTCGAAGATAAGCCTTCTACTTCGCATTGATTTTAATCTAAATCATGTGTTTCGCATGGATTTAAAGCTAACTCGTTTGTTTCGCATGCAGTTGAAGCTGAATCATGTATATCACAAGTATTTGAAGCTAAACTATTCGTTACGCATGGATTCGAAGATAAGTCTTCCACTTCGCATTGATTTGATGCAAAATCATGTGTTTCGCAAGGATTTGAAGCTAACTTGTTTGTTTCGCATGCTGTTGAAGCTAACTCAAGTGTATCAAAAGTATTTGAAGCTAAACCATTTGCTTCGCAAGGATTCGAAGTTCAGCCTTCTACTTCGCATTGATTTGAAGCTAAATCATGTGTTCCGCATGGCTTTTAAGCTAACTCGTTTGTTTCGCATGCAGTTGAAGCTAAATCATGTATATCACAAGTATTTGAAGCTCAACCATTTGATTCCCATGGTTTTGAAGCTAAGCTTTCTCCTTCGCATAGATTTCAAGATAAATCATGTGTTTCGCTTGGATTTGAATATAACTCATTTGTTTCGCATGCTGTTGAAGCTAAATCATGTATATCACAAGTATTTGAAGCTAAACCATTTGCTTCGCATGGATTCGAAGATAAGCCTTCTACTTCGCATTGATTTTAATCTAAATCATGTTTTTCGCATGGATTTGAAGCTAACTCGTTTGTTTCGCATGCAGTTGAAGCTAAATCATGTATATCACAAGTATTTGAAGCTAAACCATTTGTATCGCATTGATTTGAAGCTAAATCATGTGTTTCGCATGGATTTTAAGCTAACTCGTCTGTTTCGCATGCTGTTGAAGCTAAATCATATATATCACAAGTATTTGAAGCTAAACTATTTGTTTCGCATTTATTCGAAGCTAAGCCTTCTACTTCGCATTGATTTGAGGCTAAATCGTGTGTTTCGCACGGTTTTCAAGCTAACTCGTTTGTTTCGCATGCTGTTGAAGCTAAATCATGTATATCACAAGTATTTGAAGCTATATCATACGTTTCGCATGGATTCCAAGATAACCCTTCTAATTCGCATAGATTTGAAGATAATTCATGTGTTTCGCTTGGATTTGAATATAACTCATTTGTTTCGCATGCTGTTGAAGCTAAATCATGTATATCACAAGTATTTGAAGCTAAACCATTTGCTTCGCAAGGATTCGAAGATCAGCCTTCTACTTCGCATTGATTTGATGATAAATCATGTGTTTCGCATGGATTTGAAGCTAACTCGTTTATTTCGCATGCTGTTAAAGCTAAATCATGTATATCACAAGTATAAGAAGCTAATCCATTTGTTTTGCATGGATTCGAAGATATGCCTACTTCTTCGCATTGATTTGAAGCTAAATCATGTGTTTCGCATGGATTTGAAGCTAACTCGTTTGTTTCGCATGCTGTTGAAGCTAAATCATGTATATCACAAGTATTTGAAGCTAAACCATTTGTTACGCATGAATTCGAAGATCAGCCTTCTACTTCGCATTGATTTGATGCTAAATCATGTGTTTCGCATGGATTTGAAGCTAACTCGTTTGTTTCGCATGCTGTTGAAGCTAAATCATGTGTATCACAAGTATTTGAAGCTAAACCATTTGTATCGCATGGGATCGAAGATAAGCCTCCTACTTCGCATTGATTTGAAGCTAAATCATGTGTATCGCATGGATTTGAAGCTAACTCGTTTGTTTCGCATGCTGTTGAAGCTAAATCATATATATCACAAGTATTTGAAGCAAAACCATTTGTTTCGCATTTATTCGAAGCTAAGCCTTCTACTTCGCATTGATTTGAGGCTAAATAATGTGTTCCGCTCGGTTTTGAAGCTAACTCGTTTGTTTCGCATGCTGTTGAAGCTAAATCATGTATATCACAAGTATTTGAAGCTATATCATATGTTTCGCATGGATTCCAAGATAACCCTTCTAATTCGCATAGATTTGAAGATAAATCATGTGTTTCGCTTGGATTTGAATATCACTCATTTGTTTCGCATGCTGTTGAAGCTAAATCATGTATATCACAAGTATTTGAAGCAAAACCATTTGCTTCGCATGGATTCGAAGATCAGCCTTCTACTTCGCATTGATTTGATGCTAAATCATGTGTTTCGCATGGATTTGAAGCTAACTCGTTTGTTTCGCATGCAGTTGAAGCTAAATCATGTATATCACTAGTATTTGAAGCTAAACCATTTGATTCCCATGGTTTTGAAGCTAAGCTTTCTACTTCGCATAGATTTCAAGATAAATCATGTGTTTCGCTTGGATTTGAAGCTAACTCGTTTTTTTCGCATGCAGTTGTAGCTGAATCATGTATATCACAAGTATTTGAAGCTAAACCATTTGTTTCGCATGGATTCGAAGATAAGCCTTCTACTTCGCATTGATTTTAATCTAAATCATGTGTTTCGCATGGATTTAAAGCTAACTCGTTTGTTTCGCATGCAGTTGAAGCTGAATCATGTATATCACAAGTATTTGAAGCTGAACTATTCGTTTCGCATGGATTCGAAGATAAGCCTTCCACTTCGCATTGATTTGATGCTAAATCATGTGTTCCGCATGGATTTTAAGCTAACTCGTTTGTTTCGCATGCAGTTGAAGCTAAATCATGTATATCACAAGTATTTGAAGCTAAACCATTTGCTTCGCATGGATTCGAAGATCAGCCTTCTACTTCGCATTGATTTGATGCTAAATCATGTGTTTCGCATGGATTTGAAGCTAACTCGTCTGTTTCGCATGCTGTTGAAGCTAAATCATGTATATCACAAGTATTTGAAGCTATATCATACGTTTCGCATGCATTCCAAGATAACCCTTCTAATTCGCATTGATTTGAAGATATATCATGTGTTTCGCTTGGATTTGAAGCTAACTCGTTTGTTTCGCATGCTGTTGAAGCTAAATCAAGTGTATCAAAAGTATTTGAAGCTAAACCATTTGCTTCGCATGGATTCGAAGATCAGCCTTCTACTTCGCATTGATTTGAAGCTAAATCATGTGTTCCGCATGGATTTTAAGCTCACTCGTTTGTATCGCATGCAGTTGAAGCTAAATCATGTATATCACAAGTATTTGAAGCTAAACCATTTGTTTCGCATGGATTCGAAGATAAGCCTTCTGCTTCGCATTGATTTTAATCTAAATCATGTGTTTCGCATGGATTTGAAGCTAACTAGTTTGTTTCGCATGCTGTTGAAGCTAAATCATATATATCACAAGTATTTGAAGCTAAACCATTTGTTTCGCATTTATTCGAAGCTAAGCCTTCTACTTCGCATTGATTTGAGGCTAAATCATGTGTTTCGCTTGGTTTTGAAGCTAACTCGTTTGTTTCGCATGCTGTTGAAGCTAAATCATGTATATCACAAGTATTTGAAGCTAAACACTTTGTTACGCATGGATTCGAAGATCAGCCTTCTACTTCGCATTGATTTGATGCTAAATCATGTGTTTCGCATGGATTTGAAGCTAACTCGTTTGTTTCGCATGCTGTTGTAGCTAAATCATGTATATCACAAGTATTTGAAGCTAAACCATTTGTATCGCATGGGATCGAAGATAAGCCTCCTACTTCGCATTGATTTGAATCTAAATCATGTGTTTCGCATGGATTTGAAGCTAACTCGTTTGTTTCGCATGCTGTTGAAGCTAAATCATATATATCACAAGTATTTGAAGCTAAACCATTTGTTTCGCATTTATTCGAAGCTAAGCCTTCTACTTCGCATTGATTTGAGGCTAAATCATGTGTTTCGCTCGGTTTTGAAGCTAACTCGTTTGTTTCGCATGCTGTTGAAGCTAAATCATGTATATCACAAGTATTTGAAGCTATATCATACGTTTCGCATGGATTCCAAGATAACCCTTCTAATTCGCATAGATTTGAAGATAATTCATGTGTTTCGCTTGGATTTGAATATAACTCATTTGTTTCGCATGCTGTTGAAGCTAAATCATGTATATCACAAGTATTTGAAGCTAAACCATTTGCTTCGCATGGATTCGAAGATCAGCCTTCTACTTCGCATTGATTTGATGATAAATCATGTGTTTCGCATGGATTTGAAGCTAACTCGATTGTTTCGCATGCTGTTGAAGCTAAATCATGTATACCACAAGTATTTGAAGCTATATCATGCGTTTCGCATGGATTCCAAGATAACCCTTCTAATTCGCATTGATTTGAAGCTAAATCATGTGTTTCGCAAGGATTTGAAGCTAACTCGTTTATTTCGCATGCTGTTGAAGCTAAATCATGTATATCACAAGTATAAGAAGCTAATCCATTTGTTTCGCATGGATTCGAAGATATGCCTACTTCTTCGCATTGATTTGAAGCTAAATCATGTGTTTCGCTTGGATTTGAAGCTAACTCGTTTTTTGCGCTAGTAGTTGAAGCTAAATCATGCATATCACAAGTATTTGAAGCTAAACCATTTGATTCCCATGGTTTTGAAGCCAAGCTTTCTACATCGCATTGACTTGAAGATAAATCATGTGTTTCGCTTGGATTTGAAGATAACTCATTTGTTTCGCATGCTGTTGAAGCTAAATCATGTATATCACAAGTATTTGAAGCTAAACCATTTGTTACGCATGAATTCGAAGATCAGCCTTCTAATTCGCATTGATTTGAAGCTAAATCATGTGTTTCGCATGGATTTGAAGCTAACTCGTTTGTTTCGCATGCTGTTGAAGCTAAATCATGTATATCACAAGTATTTGAAGCTAAACCATTTGTTACGCATGGATTCGAAGATCAGCCTTCTACTTCGCATTGATTTGATGCTAAATCATGTGTTTCGCATGGATCTGAAGCTAACTCGTTTGTTTCGCATGCTGATGAAGCTAAATCATGTATATCACAAGTATTTGAAGCTAAACCATTTGTATCGCATGGGATCGAAGATAAGCCTCCTACTTCGCATTGATTTGAAGCTAAATCATGTGTTTCGCATGGATTTGAAGCTAACTCGTTTGTTTCGCATGCTGTTGAAGCTAAATCATATATATCACAAGTATTTGAAACTAAACCATTTGTTTCGCATTTATTCGAAGCTAAGCCTTCTACTTCGCATTGATTTGAGGCTAAATCATGTGTTTCGCTCGGTTTTGAAGCCAACTCGTTTGTTTCGCATGCTGTTGAATCTAAATCATGTATATCACAAGTATTTGAAGCTATATCATACGTTTCGCATGGATTCCAAGATAACCCTTCTAATTCGCATAGATTTGAAGATAAATCATGTGTTTCGCTTGGATTTGAATATTACTCATTTGTTTCGCATGCTGTTGAAGCTAAATCACGTATATCACAAGTATTTGAAGCTAAACCATTTGCTTCGCATGGATTCGAAGATCAGCCTTCTACTTCGCATTGATTTGATGCTAAATCATGTGTTTCGCATGGATTTGAAGCTAACTCGTTTGTTTCGCATGCTGTTGAAGCTAAATCATGTATATCACAAGTATTTGAAGCTATATCATACGTTTCGCATGCATTCCAAGATAACCCTTCTAATTCGCATTGATTTGAAGATAAATCATGTGTTTCGCTTGGATTTGAATATAACTCATTTGTTTCGCATGCTGTTGAAGCTAAATCATGTATATCACAAGTATTTGAAGCTAAACCATTTGCTTCGCATGGATTCGAAGATAACCCTTCCAATTCGCATTGATTTGAAGCTAAATCATGTGTTTCGCTTGGATTTGAAGCTAACTCGTTTTTTTCGCATGCAGTTGTAGCTGAATCATGTATATCACAAGTATTTGAAGCTAAACCATTTGTTTCGCATGGATTCGAAGATAAGCCTTCTACTTCGCATTGATTTTAATCTAAATCATGTGTTTCGCATGGATTTAAAGCTAACTCGTTTGTTTCGCATGCAGTTGAAGCTGAATCATGTATATCACAAGTATTTGAAGCTGAACTATTCGTTTCGCATGGATTCGAAGATAAGCCTTCCACTTCGCATTGATTTGATGCTAAATCATGTGTTCCGCATGGATTTTAAGCTAACTCGTTTGTTTCGCATGCAGTTGAAGCTAAATCATGTATATCACAAGTATTTGAAGCTAAACCATTTGCTTCGCATGGATTCGAAGATCAGCCTTCTACTTCGCATTGATTTGATGCTAAATCATGTGTTTCGCATGGATTTGAAGCTAACTCGTCTGTTTCGCATGCTGTTGAAGCTAAATCATGTATATCACAAGTATTTGAAGCTATATCATACGTTTCGCATGCATTCCAAGATAACCCTTCTAATTCGCATTGATTTGAAGATATATCATGTGTTTCGCTTGGATTTGAAGCTAACTCGTTTGTTTCGCATGCTGTTGAAGCTAAATCAAGTGTATCAAAAGTATTTGAAGCTAAACCATTTGCTTCGCATGGATTCGAAGATCAGCCTTCTACTTCGCATTGATTTGAAGCTAAATCATGTGTTCCGCATGGATTTTAAGCTCACTCGTTTGTATCGCATGCAGTTGAAGCTAAATCATGTATATCACAAGTATTTGAAGCTAAACCATTTGTTTCGCATGGATTCGAAGATAAGCCTTCTGCTTCGCATTGATTTTAATCTAAATCATGTGTTTCGCATGGATTTGAAGCTAACTAGTTTGTTTCGCATGCTGTTGAAGCTAAATCATATATATCACAAGTATTTGAAGCTAAACCATTTGTTTCGCATTTATTCGAAGCTAAGCCTTCTACTTCGCATTGATTTGAGGCTAAATCATGTGTTTCGCTTGGTTTTGAAGCTAACTCGTTTGTTTCGCATGCTGTTGAAGCTAAATCATGTATATCACAAGTATTTGAAGCTAAACCCTTTGTTACGCATGGATTCGAAGATCAGCCTTCTACTTCGCATTGATTTGATGCTAAATCATGTGTTTCGCATGGATTTGAAGCTAACTCGTTTGTTTCGCATGCTGTTGTAGCTAAATCATGTATATCACAAGTATTTGAAGCTAAACCATTTGTATCGCATGGGATCGAAGATAAGCCTCCTACTTCGCATTGATTTGAATCTAAATCATGTGTTTCGCATGGATTTGAAGCTAACTCGTTTGTTTCGCATGCTGTTGAAGCTAAATCATATATATCACAAGTATTTGAAGCTAAACCACTTGTTTCGCATTTATTCGAAGCTAAGCCTTCTACTTCGCATTGATTTGAGGCTAAATCATGTGTTTCGCTCGGTTTTGAAGCTAACTCGTTTGTTTCGCATGCTGTTGAAGCTAAATCATGTATATCACAAGTATTTGAAGCTATATCATACGTTTCGCATGGATTCCAAGATAACCCTTCTAATTCGCATAGATTTGAAGATAATTCATGTGTTTCGCTTGGATTTGAATATAACTCATTTGTTTCGCATGCTGTTGAAGCTAAATCATGTATATCACAAGTATTTGAAGCTAAACCATTTGCTTCGCATGGATTCGAAGATCAGCCTTCTACTTCGCATTGATTTGATGATAAATCATGTGTTTCGCATGGATTTGAAGCTAACTCGATTGTTTCGCATGCTGTTGAAGCTAAATCATGTATACCACAAGTATTTGAAGCTATATCATGCGTTTCGCATGGATTCCAAGATAACCCTTCTAATTCGCATTGATTTGAAGCTAAATCATGTGTTTCGCAAGGATTTGAAGCTAACTCGTTTATTTCGCATGCTGTTGAAGCTAAATCATGTATATCACAAGTATAAGAAGCTAATCCATTTGTTTCGCATGGATTCGAAGATATGCCTACTTCTTCGCATTGATTTGAAGCTAAATCATGTGTTTCGCTTGGATTTGAAGCTAACTCGTTTTTTGCGCTAGTAGTTGAAGCTAAATCATGCATATCACAAGTATTTGAAGCTAAACCATTTGATTCCCATGGTTTTGAAGCCAAGCTTTCTACATCGCATTGACTTGAAGATAAATCATGTGTTTCGCTTGGATTTGAAGATAACTCATTTGTTTCGCATGCTGTTGAAGCTAAATCATGTATATCACAAGTATTTGAAGCTAAACCATTTGTTACGCATGAATTCGAAGATCAGCCTTCTAATTCGCATTGATTTGAAGCTAAATCATGTGTTTCGCATGGATTTGAAGCTAACTCGTTTGTTTCGCATGCTGTTGAAGCTAAATCATGTATATCACAAGTATTTGAAGCCAAACCATTTGTTACGCATGGATTCGAAGATCAGCCTTCTACTTCGCATTGATTTGATGCTAAATCATGTGTTTCGCATGGATCTGAAGCTAACTCGTTTGTTTCGCATGCTGATGAAGCTAAATCATGTATATCACAAGTATTTGAAGCTAAACGATTTGTATCGCATGGGATCGAAGATAAGCCTCCTACTTCGCATTGATTTGAAGCTAAATCATGTGTTTCGCATGGATTTGAAGCTAACTCGTTTGTTTCGCATGCTGTTGAAGCTAAATCATATATATCACAAGTATTTGAAGCTAAACCATTTGTTTCGCATTTATTCGAAGCTAAGCCTTCTACTTCGCATTGATTTGAGGCTAAATCATGTGTTTCGCTCGGTTTTGAAGCCAACTCGTTTGTTTCGCATGCTGTTGAAGCTAAATCATGTATATCACAAGTATTTGAAGCTATATCATACGTTTCGCATGGATTCCAAGATAACCCTTCTAATTCGCATAGATTTGAATATAAATCATGTGTTTCGCTTGGATTTGAAAATAACTCATTTGTTTCGCATGCTGTTGAAGCTAAATCATGTATATCACAAGTATTTGAAGCTAAACCATTTGTATTGCATGGGATCGAAGATAAGCCTCCTACTTCGCATTGATTTGAATCTAAATCATGTGTTTCGCATGGATTTGAAGCTAACTCGTTTGTTTCGCATGCTGTTGAAGCTAAATCATATATATCACAAGTATTTGAAGCTAAACCATTTGTTTCGCATTTATTCGAAGCTAAGCCTTCTACTTCGCATTGATTTGAGGCTAAATCGTGTGTTTCGCACGGTTTTGAAGCTAACTCGTTTGTTTCGCATGCTGTTGAAGCTAAATCATGTATATCACAAGTATTTGAAGCTATATCATACGTTTCGCATGGATTCCAAGATAACCCTTCTAATTCGCATAGATTTGAAGATAATTCATGTGTTTCGCTTGGATTTGAATATAACTCATTTGTTTCGCATGCTGTTGAAGCTAAATCATGTATATCACAAGTATTTGAAGCTAAACCATTTGCTTCGCATGGATTCGAAGATCAGCCTTCTACTTCGCATTGATTTGATGATAAATCATGTGTTTCGCATGGATTTGAAGCTAACTCGTTTATTTCGCATGCTGTTAAAGCTAAATCATGTATATCACAAGTATAAGAAGCTAATCCATTTGTTTTGCATGGATTCGAAGATACGCCTACTTCTTCGCATTGATTTGAAGCTAAATCATGTGTTTCGCATGGATTTGAAGCTAACTCGTTTGTTTCGCATGCTGTTGAAGCTAAATCATGTATATCACAAGTATTTGAAGCTAAACCATTTGTTACGCATGAATTCGAAGATCAGCCTTCTACTTCGCATTGATTTGATGCTAAATCATGTGTTTCGCATGGATTTGAAGCTAACTCGTTTGTTTCGCATGCTGTTGAAGCTAAATCATGTATATCACAACTATTTGAAGCTAAACCATTTGTATCGCATGGGATCGAAGATAAGCCTCCTACTTCGCATTGATTTGAAGCTAAATCATGTGTTTCGCATGGATTTGAAGCTAACTCGTTTGTTTCGCATGCTGTTGAAGCTAAATCATATATATCACAAGTATTTGAAGCAAAACCATTTGTTTCGCATTTATTCGAAGCTAAGCCTTCTACTTCGCATTGATTTGAGGCTAAATAATGTGTTCCGCTCGGTTTTGAAGCTAACTCGTTTGTTTCGCATGCTGTTGAAGCTAAATCATGTATATCACAAGTATTTGAAGCTATATCATATGTTTCGCATGGATTCCAAGATAACCCTTCTAATTCGCATAGATTTGAAGATAAATCATGTGTTTCGCTTGGATTTGAATATAACTCATTTGTTTCGCATGCTGTTGAAGCTAAATCATGTATATCACAAGTATTTGAAGCAAAACCATTTGCTTCGCATGGATTCGAAGATCAGCCTTCTACTTCGCATTGATTTGATGCTAAATCATGTGTTTCGCATGGATTTGAAGCTAACTCGTTTGTTTCGCATGCTGTTGAAGCTAAATCATATATATCACAAGTATTTGAAGCAAAACCATTTGTTTCGCATTTATTCGAAGCTAAGCCTTCTACTTCGCATTGATTTGAGGCTAAATCATGTGTTTCGCTCGGTTTTGAAGCCAACTCGTTTGTTTCGCATGCTGTTGAAGCTAAATCATGTATATCACAAGTATTTGAAGCTATATCATACGTTTCGCATGGATTCCAAGATAACCCTTCTAATTCGCATAGATTTGAATATAAATCATGTGTTTCGCTTGGATTTGAAAATAACTCATTTGTTTCGCATGCTGTTGAAGCTAAATCATGTATATCACAAGTATTTGAAGCTAAACCATTTGTATTGCATGGGATCGAAGATAAGCCTCCTACTTCGCATTGATTTGAATCTAAATCATGTGTTTCGCATGGATTTGAAGCTAACTCGTTTGTTTCGCATGCTGTTGAAGCTAAATCATATATATCACAAGTATTTGAAGCTAAACCATTTGTTTCGCATTTATTCGAAGCTAAGCCTTCTACTTCGCATTGATTTGAGGCTAAATCGTGTGTTTCGCACGGTTTTGAAGCTAACTCGTTTGTTTCGCATGCTGTTGAAGCTAAATCATGTATATCACAAGTATTTGAAGCTATATCATACGTTTCGCATGGATTCCAAGATAACCCTTCTAATTCGCATAGATTTGAAGATAATTCATGTGTTTCGCTTGGATTTGAATATAACTCATTTGTTTCGCATGCTGTTGAAGCTAAATCATGTATATCACAAGTATTTGAAGCTAAACCATTTGCTTCGCATGGATTCGAAGATCAGCCTTCTACTTCGCATTGATTTGATGATAAATCATGTGTTTCGCATGGATTTGAAGCTAACTCGTTTATTTCGCATGCTGTTAAAGCTAAATCATGTATATCACAAGTATAAGAAGCTAATCCATTTGTTTTGCATGGATTCGAAGATATGCCTACTTCTTCGCATTGATTTGAAGCTAAATCATGTGTTTCGCATGGATTTGAAGCTAACTCGTTTGTTTCGCATGCTGTTGAAGCTAAATCATGTATATCACAAGTATTTGAAGCTAAACCATTTGTTACGCATGAATTCGAAGATCAGCCTTCTACTTCGCATTGATTTGATGCTAAATCATGTGTTTCGCATGGATTTGAAGCTAACTCGTTTGTTTCGCATGCTGTTGAAGCTAAATCATGTATATCACAACTATTTGAAGCTAAACCATTTGTATCGCATGGGATCGAAGATAAGCCTCCTACTTCGCATTGATTTGAAGCTAAATCATGTGTTTCGCATGGATTTGAAGCTAACTCGTTTGTTTCGCATGCTGTTGAAGCTAAATCATATATATCACAAGTATTTGAAGCAAAACCATTTGTTTCGCATTTATTCGAAGCTAAGCCTTCTACTTCGCATTGATTTGAGGCTAAATAATGTGTTCCGCTCGGTTTTGAAGCTAACTCGTTTGTTTCGCATGCTGTTGAAGCTAAATCATGTATATCACAAGTATTTGAAGCTATATCATATGTTTCGCATGGATTCCAAGATAACCCTTCTAATTCGCATAGATTTGAAGATAAATCATGTGTTTCGCTTGGATTTGAATATAACTCATTTGTTTCGCATGCTGTTGAAGCTAAATCATGTATATCACAAGTATTTGAAGCAAAACCATTTGCTTCGCATGGATTCGAAGATCAGCCTTCTACTTCGCATTGATTTGATGCTAAATCATGTGTTTCGCATGGATTTGAAGCTAACTCGTTTGTTTCGCATGCAGTTGAAGCTAAATCATGTATATCACTAGTATTTGAAGCTAAACCATTTGATTCCCATGGTTTTGAAGCTAAGCTTTCTACTTCGCATAGATTTCAAGATAAATCATGTGTTTCGCTTGGATTTGAATATAACTCATTTGTTTCGCATGCTGTTGAAGCTAAATCATGTATATCACAAGTATTTGAAGCTAAACCATTTGCTTCGCATGGATTCGAAGATAAGCCTTCTACTTCGCATTGATTTTAATCTAAATCATGTGTTTCGCATGGATTTGAAGCTAACTCGTTTGTTTCGCATGCAGTTGAAGCTAAATCATGTATATCACAAGTATTTGCAGCTAAACCATTTGTTACGCATTGATTCGAAGATCAGCCTTCTACTTCGCATTGATTTGATGCTAAATCATGTGTTTCGCATGGATTTGAAGCTAACTCGTTTGTTTCGCATGCTGTTGAAGCTAAATCATGTATATCACAAGTATTTGAAGCTAAACCATTTGCTTCGCATGGATTCGAAGATCAGCCTTCTACTTCGCATTGATTTGATGCTAAATCATGTGTTTCGCATGGATTTGAAGCTAACTCGTTTGTTTCGCATGCTGTTGAAGCTAAATCATGTATACCACAAGTATTTGAAGCTATATCATACGTTTCGCATGGATTCCAAGATAACCCTTCTAATTCGCATTGATTTGAAGCTAAAGCATGTGTTTCGCATGGATTTGAAGCTAACTCGTTTATTTCGCATGCTGTTGAAGCTAAATCATGTATATCACAAGTGTAAGAAGCCAATCCATTTGTTTCGCATGGATTCGAAGATATCCCTACTTCTTCGCATTGATTTGAAGCTAAATCATGTGTTTCGCATGGATTTGAATCTAACTCGTTTGTTTCGAATGCTGTTGAAGTTAAATCATGTATATCACAAGTATTTGAAGCTATATCATATGTTTCGCATGGATTCGAAGATAACCCTTCTAATTCGCATTGATTTGAAGCTAAATCATGTGTTTCGCTTGGATTTGAAGCTAACTCGTTTTTTTCGCTAGTAGTTGAAGCTAAATCATGCATATCACAAGTATTTGAAGCTAAACCATTTGATTCCCATGGTTTTGAAGCTAAGCCTTCTACTTCGCATTGATTTGAGGCTAAATCATGTGTTTCGCTTGGTTTTGAAGCTAACTCGTTTTTTTCGCATGCAGTTGTAGCTAAATCATGTATATCACAAGTATTTGAATCAAAACCATTTGTTTCGCATGGATTCGAAGATAAGCCTTCTACTTCGCATTGATTTTAATCTAAATCATGTGTTTCGCATGGATTTAAAGCTAACTCGTTTGTTTCGCATGCAGTTGAAGCTGAATCATGTATATCACAAGTATTTGAAGCTAAACTATTCGTTACGCATGGATTCGAAGATAAGTCTTCCACTTCGCATTGATTTGATGCAAAATCATGTGTTTCGCAAGGATTTGAAGCTAACTTGTTTGTTTCGCATGCTGTTGAAGCTAACTCAAGTGTATCAAAAGTATTTGAAGCTAAACCAATTGCTTCGCAAGGATTCGAAGATCAGCCTTCTACTTCGCATTGATTTGAAGCTAAATCATGTGTTCCGCATGGCTTTTAAGCTAACTCGTTTGTTTCGCATGCAGTTGAAGCTAAATCATGTATATCACAAGTATTTGAAGCTAAACCATTTGATTCCCATGGTTTTGAAGCTAAGCTTTCTCCTTCGCATAGATTTCAAGATAAATCATGTGTTTCGCTTGGATTTGAATATAACTCATTTGTTTCGCATGCTGTTGAAGCTAAATCATGTATATCACAAGTATTTGAAGCTAAACCATTTGCTTCGCATGGATTCGAAGATAAGCCTTCTACTTCGCATTGATTTTAATCTAAATCATGTTTTTCGCATGGATTTGAAGCTAACTCGTTTGTTTCGCATGCAGTTGAAGCTAAATCATGTATATCACAAGTATTTGAAGCTAAACCATTTGTTACGCATGGATTCGAAGATCAGCCTTCTACTTCGCATAGATTTGAAGATAAATCATGTGTTTCGCTTGGATTTGAATATAACTCATTTGTTTCGCATGCTGTTGAAGCTAAATCACGTATATCACAAGTATTTGAAGCTAAACCATTTGCTTCGCATGGATTCGAAGATCAGCCTTCTACTTCGCATTGATTTGAGGCTAAATAATGTGTTCCGCTCGGTTTTGAAGCTAACTCGTTTGTTTCGCATGCTGTTGAAGCTAAATCATGTATATCACAAGTATTTGAAGCTATATCATATGTTTCGCATGGATTCCAAGATAACCCTTCTAATTCGCATAGATTTGAAGATAAATCATGTGTTTCGCTTGGATTTGAATATAACTCATTTGTTTCGCATGCTGTTGAAGCTAAATCACGTATATCACAAGTATTTGAAGCTAAACCATTTGCTTCGCATGGATTCGAAGATCAGCCTTCTACTTCGCATTGATTTTAATCTAAATCATGTGTTTCGCATGGATTTAAAGCTAACTCGTTTGTTTCGCATGCAGTTGAAGCTGAATCATGTATATCACAAGTATTTGAAGCTGAACTATTCGTTTCGCATGGATTCGAAGATAAGCCTTCCACTTGGCATTGATTTGATGCTAAATCATGTGTTCCGCATGGATTTTAAGCTAACTCGTTTGTTTCGCATGCAGTTGAAGCTAAATCATGTATATCACAAGTATTTGAAGCTAAACCATTTGCTTCGCATGGATTCGAAGATCAGCCTTCTACTTCGCATTGATTTGATGCTAAATAATGTGTTTCGCATGGATTTGAAGCTAACTCGTCTGTTTCGCATGCTGTTGAAGCTAAATCATGTATATCACAAGTATTTGAAGCTATATCATACGTTTCGCATGCATTCCAAGATAACCCTTCTAATTCGCATTGATTTGAAGATAAATCATGTGTTTCGCTTGGATTTGAAGCTAACTCGTTTGTTTCGCATGCTGTTGAAGCTAAATCAAGTGTATCAAAAGTATTTGAAGCTAAACCATTTGCTTCGCATGGATTCGAAGATCAGCCTTCTACTTCGCATTGATTTGAAGCTAAATCATGTGTTCCGCATGGATTTTAAGCTCACTCGTTTGTATCGCATGCAGTTGAAGCTAAATCATGTATATCACAAGTATTTGAAGCTAAACCATTTGTTTCGCATGGATTCGAAGATAAGCCTTCTACTTCGCATTGATTTTAATCTAAATCATGTGTTTCGCATGGATTTAAAGCTAACTCGTTTGTTTCGCATGCAGTTGAAGCTGAATCATGTATATCACAAGTATTTGAAGCTAAACTATTCGTTACGCATGGATTCGAAGATAAGTCTTCCACTTCGCATTGATTTGATGCAAAATCATGTGTTTCGCAAGGATTTGAAGCTAACTTGTTTGTTTCGCATGCTGTTGAAGCTAACTCAAGTGTATCAAAAGTATTTGAAGCTAAACCATTTGCTTCGCAAGGATTCGAAGTTCAGCCTTCTACTTCGCATTGATTTGAAGCTAAATCATGTGTTCCGCATGGCTTTTAAGCTAACTCGTTTGTTTCGCATGCAGTTGAAGCTAAATCATGTATATCACAAGTATTTGAAGCTCAACCATTTGTTTCGCATTTATTCGAAGCTAAGCCTTCTACTTCGCATTGATTTGAGGCTAAATAATGTGTTCCGCTCGGTTTTGAAGCTAACTCGTTTGTTTCGCATGCTGTTGAAGCTAAATCATGTATATCACAAGTATTTGAAGCTATATCATATGTTTCGCATGGATTCCAAAATAACCCTTCTAATTCGCATAGATTTGAAGATAAATCATGTGTTTCGCTTGGATTTGAATATAACTCATTTGTTTCGCATGCTGTTGAAGCTAAATCATGTATATCACAAGTATTTGAAGCAAAACCATTTGCTTCGCATGGATTCGAAGATCAGCCTTCTACTTCGCATTGATTTGATGCTAAATCATGTGTTTCGCATGGATTTGAAGCTAACTCGTTTGTTTCGCATGCAGTTGAAGCTAAATCATGTATATCACTAGTATTTGAAGCTAAACCATTTGATTCCCATGGTTTTGAAGCTAAGCTTTCTACTTCGCATAGATTTCAAGATAAATCATGTGTTTCGCTTGGATTTGAATATAACTCATTTGTTTCGCATGCTGTTGAAGCTAAATCATGTATATCACAAGTATTTGAAGCTAAACCATTTGCTTCGCATGGATTCGAAGATAAGCCTTCTACTTCGCATTGATTTTAATCTAAATCATGTGTTTCGCATGGATTTGAAGCTAACTCGTTTGTTTCGCATGCAGTTGAAGCTAAATCATGTATATCACAAGTATTTGCAGCTAAACCATTTGTTACGCATTGATTCGAAGATCAGCCTTCTACTTCGCATTGATTTGATGCTAAATCATGTGTTTCGCATGGATTTGAAGCTAACTCGTTTGTTTCGCATGCTGTTGAAGCTAAATCATGTATATCACAAGTATTTGAAGCTAAACCATTTGCTTCGCATGGATTCGAAGATCAGCCTTCTACTTCGCATTGATTTGATGCTAAATCATGTGTTTCGCATGGATTTGAAGCTAACTCGTTTGTTTCGCATGCTGTTGAAGCTAAATCATGTATACCACAAGTATTTGAAGCTATATCATACGTTTCGCATGGATTCCAAGATAACCCTTCTAATTCGCATTGATTTGAAGCTAAAGCATGTGTTTCGCATGGATTTGAAGCTAACTCGTTTATTTCGCATGCTGTTGAAGCTAAATCATGTATATCACAAGTGTAAGAAGCCAATCCATTTGTTTCGCATGGATTCGAAGATATCCCTACTTCTTCGCATTGATTTGAAGCTAAATCATGTGTTTCGCATGGATTTGAATCTAACTCGTTTGTTTCGGATGCTGTTGAAGTTAAATCATGTATATCACAAGTATTTGAAGCTATATCATTTGTTTCGCATGGGTTCGAAGATAACCCTTCTAATTCGCATTGATTTGAAGCTAAATCATGCGTTTCGCTTGGATTTGAAGCTAACTCGTTTTTTTCGCTAGTAGTTGAAGCTAAATCATGCATATCACAAGTATTTGAAGCTAAACCATTTGATTCCCATGGTTTTGAAGCTAAGCCTTCTACTTCGCATTGATTTGAGGCTAAATCATGTGTTTCGCTTGGTTTTGAAGCTAACTCGTTTTTTTCGCATGCAGTTGTAGCTAAATCATGTATATCACAAGTATTTGAATCAAAACCATTTGTTTCGCATGGATTCGAAGATAAGCCTTCTACTTCGCATTGATTTTAATCTAAATCATGTGTTTCGCATGGATTTAAAGCTAACTCGTTTGTTTCGCATGCAGTTGAAGCTGAATCATGTATATCACAAGTATTTGAAGCTAAACTATTCGTTACGCATGGATTCGAAGATAAGTCTTCCACTTCGCATTGATTTGATGCAAAATCATGTGTTTCGCAAGGATTTGAAGCTAACTTGTTTGTTTCGCATGCTGTTGAAGCTAACTCAAGTGTATCAAAAGTATTTGAAGCTAAACCAATTGCTTCGCAAGGATTCGAAGATCAGCCTTCTACTTCGCATTGATTTGAAGCTAAATCATGTGTACCGCATGGCTTTTAAGCTAACTCGTTTGTTTCGCATGCAGTTGAAGCTAAATCATGTATATCACAAGTATTTGAAGCTAAACCATTTGATTCCCATGGTTTTGAAGCTAAGCTTTCTCCTTCGCATAGATTTCAAGATAAATCATGTGTTTCGCTTGGATTTGAATATAACTCATTTGTTTCGCATGCTGTTGAAGCTAAATCATGTATATCACAAGTATTTGAAGCTAAACCATTTGCTTCGCATGGATTCGAAGATAAGCCTTCTACTTCGCATTGATTTTAATCTAAATCATGTTTTTCGCATGGATTTGAAGCTAACTCGTTTGTTTCGCATGCAGTTGAAGCTAAATCATGTATATCACAAGTATTTGAAGCTAAACCATTTGTTACTCATGGATTCGAAGATCAGCCTTCTACTTCGCATAGATTTGAAGATAAATCATGTGTTTCGCTTGGATTTGAATATAACTCATTTGTTTCGCATGCTGTTGAAGCTAAATCACGTATATCACAAGTATTTGAAGCTAAACCATTTGCTTCGCATGGATTCGAAGATCAGCCTTCTACTTCGCATTGATTTGAGGCTAAATAATGTGTTCCGCTCGGTTTTGAAGCTAACTCGTTTGTTTCGCATGCTGTTGAAGCTAAATCATGTATATCACAAGTATTTGAAGCTATATCATATGTTTCGCATGGATTCCAAGATAACCCTTCTAATTCGCATAGATTTGAAGATAAATCATGTGTTTCGCTTGGATTTGAATATAACTCATTTGTTTCGCATGCTGTTGAAGCTAAATCACGTATATCACAAGTATTTGAAGCTAAACCATTTGCTTCGCATGGATTCGAAGATCAGCCTTCTACTTCGCATTGATTTGATGCTAAATCATGTGTTTCGCATGGATTTGAAGCTAACTCGTTTGTTTCGCATGCTGTTGAAGCTAAATCATGTATATCCGAAGTATTTGAAGCTATATCATACGTTTCGCATGCATTCCAAGATAACCCTTCTAATTCGCATTGATTTGAAGATAAATCATGTGTTTCGCTTGGATTTGAATATAACTCATTTGTTTCGCATGCTGTTGAAGCTAAATCATGTATATCACAAGTATTTGAAGCTAAACCATTTGCTTCGCATGGATTCGAAGATAACTCTTCCAATTCGCATTGATTTGAAGCTAAATCATGCGTTTCGCTTGGATTTGAAGCTAACTCGTTTTTTTCGCATGCAGTTGTAGCTGAATCATGTATATCACAAGTATTTGAAGCTAAACCATTTGTTTCGCATGGATTCGAAGATAAGCCTTCTACTTCGCATTGATTTTAATCTAAATCATGTGTTTCGCATGGATTTAAAGCTAACTCGTTTGTTTCGCATGCAGTTGAAGCTGAATCATGTATATCACAAGTATTTGAAGCTGAACTATTCGTTTCGCATGGATTCGAAGATAAGCCTTCCACTTGGCATTGATTTGATGCTAAATCATGTGTTCCGCATGGATTTTAAGCTAACTCGTTTGTTTCGCATGCAGTTGAAGCTAAATCATGTATATCACAAGTATTTGAAGCTAAACCATTTGCTTCGCATGGATTCGAAGATCAGCCTTCTACTTCGCATTGATTTGATGCTAAATAATGTGTTTCGCATGGATTTGAAGCTAACTCGTCTGTTTCGCATGCTGTTGAAGCTAAATCATGTATATCACAAGTATTTGAAGCTATATCATACGTTTCGCATGCATTCCAAGATAACCCTTCTAATTCGCATTGATTTGAAGATAAATCATGTGTTTCGCTTGGATTTGAAGCTAACTCGTTTGTTTCGCATGCTGTTGAAGCTAAATCAAGTGTATCAAAAGTATTTGAAGCTAAACCATTTGCTTCGCATGGATTCGAAGATCAGCCTTCTACTTCGCATTGATTTGAAGCTAAATCATGTGTTCCGCATGGATTTTAAGCTCACTCGTTTGTATCGCATGCAGTTGAAGCTAAATCATGTATATCACAAGTATTTGAAGCTAAACCATTTGTTTCGCATGGATTCGAAGATAAGCCTTCTACTTCGCATTGATTTTAATCTAAATCATGTGTTTCGCATGGATTTAAAGCTAACTCGTTTGTTTCGCATGCAGTTGAAGCTGAATCATGTATATCACAAGTATTTGAAGCTAAACTATTCGTTACGCATGGATTCGAAGATAAGTCTTCCACTTCGCATTGATTTGATGCAAAATCATGTGTTTCGCAAGGATTTGAAGCTAACTTGTTTGTTTCGCATGCTGTTGAAGCTAACTCAAGTGTATCAAAAGTATTTGAAGCTAAACCATTTGCTTCGCAAGGATTCGAAGTTCAGCCTTCTACTTCGCATTGATTTGAAGCTAAATCATGTGTTCCGCATGGCTTTTAAGCTAACTCGTTTGTTTCGCATGCAGTTGAAGCTAAATCATGTATATCACAAGTATTTGAAGCTCAACCATTTGATTCCCATGGTTTTGAAGCTAAGCTTTCTCCTTCGCATAGATTTCAAGATAAATCATGTGTTTCGCTTGGATTTGAATATAACTCATTTGTTTCGCATGCTGTTGAAGCTAAATCATGTTTATCACAAGTATTTGAAGCTAAACCATTTGCTTCGCATGGATTCGAAGATAAGCCTTCTACTTCGCATTGATTTTAATCTAAATCATGTTTTTCGCATGGATTTGAAGCTAACTCGTTTGTTTCGCATGCAGTTGAAGCTAAATCATGTATATCACAAGTATTTGAAGCTAAACCATTTGTATCGCATTGATTTGAAGCTAAATCATGTGTTTCGCATGGATTTTAAGCTAACTCGTCTGTTTCGCATGCTGTTGAAGCTAAATCATATATATCACAAGTATTTGAAGCTAAACTATTTGTTTCGCATTTATTCGAAGCTAAGCCTACTACTTCGCATTGATTTGAGGCTAAATCATGTGTTTCGCTTGGTTTTGAAGCTAACTCGTTTGTTTCGCATGCAGTTGAAGCTAAATCATGTATATCACAAGTATTTGAAGCTAAACCATTTGTTACGCATGGATTCGAAGATCAGCCTTCTACTTCGCATTGACTTGATGCTAAATCATGTGTTTCGCATGGATTTGAAGCTAACTCGTTTGTTTCGCATGCTGTTGAAGCTAAGTCATGTATATCACAAGTATTTGAAGCTAAACCATTTGCTTCGCATGGATTCGAAGATCAGCCTTCTACTTCGCATTGATTTGATGCTAAATAATGTGTTTCGCATGGATTTGAAGCTAACTCGTCTGTTTCGCATGCTGTTGAAGCTAAATCATGTATATCACAAGTATTTGAAGCTATATCATACGTTTCGCATGCATTCCAAGATAACCCTTCTAATTCGCATTGATTTGAAGATAAATCATGTGTTTCGCTTGGATTTGAAGCTAACTCGTTTGTTTCGCATGCTGTTGAAGCTAAATCAAGTGTATCAAAAGTATTTGAAGCTAAACCATTTGCTTCGCATGGATTCGAAGATCAGCCTTCTACTTCGCATTGATTTGAAGCTAAATCATGTGTTCCGCATGGATTTTAAGCTCACTCGTTTGTATCGCATGCAGTTGAAGCTAAATCATGTATATCACAAGTATTTGAAGCTAAACCATTTGTTTCGCATGGATTCGAAGATAAGCCTTCTACTTCGCATTGATTTTAATCTAAATCATGTGTTTCGCATGGATTTAAAGCTAACTCGTTTGTTTCGCATGCAGTTGAAGCTGAATCATGTATATCACAAGTATTTGAAGCTAAACTATTCGTTACGCATGGATTCGAAGATAAGTCTTCCACTTCGCATTGATTTGATGCAAAATCATGTGTTTCGCAAGGATTTGAAGCTAACTTGTTTGTTTCGCATGCTGTTGAAGCTAACTCAAGTGTATCAAAAGTATTTGAAGCTAAACCATTTGCTTCGCAAGGATTCGAAGATCAGCCTTCTACTTCGCATTGATTTGAAGCTAAATCATGTGTTCCGCATGGCTTTTAAGCTAACTCGATTGTTTCGCATGCAGTTGAAGCTAAATCATGTATATCACAAGTATTTGAAGCTCAACCATTTGATTCCCATGGTTTTGAAGCTAAGCTTTCTCCTTCGCATAGATTTCAAGATAAATCATGTGTTTCGCTTGGATTTGAATATAACTCATTTGTTTCGCATGCTGTTGAAGCTAAATCACGTATATCACAAGTATTTGAAGCTAAACCATTTGCTTCGCATGGATTCGAAGATAAGCCTTCTACTTCGCATTGATTTTAATCTAAATCATGTTTTTCGCATGGATTTGAAGCTAACTCGTTTGTTTCGCATGCAGTTGAAGCTAAATCATGTATATCACAAGTATTTGAAGCTAAACCATTTGTATCGCATTGATTTGAAGCTAAATCATGTGTTTCGCATGGATTTGAAGCTAACTCGTCTGTTTCGCATGCTGTTGAAGCTAAATCATATATATCACAAGTATTTGAAGCTAAACTATTTGTTTCGCATTTATTCGAAGCTAAGCCTTCTACTTCGCATTGATTTGAGGCTAAATCATGTGTTTCGCTTGGTTTTGAAGCTAACTCGTTTGTTTCGCATGCTGTTGAAGCTAAATCATGTATATCACAAGTATTTGAAGCTATATCATACGTTTCGCATGGATTCCAAGATAACCCTTCTAATTCGCATAGATTTGAAGATAAATCATGTGTTTCGCTTGGATTTGAATATAACTCATTTGTTTCGCATGCTGTTGAAGCTAAATCACGTATATCAAAAGTATTTGAAGCTAAACCATTTGCTTCGCAAGGATTCGAAGATCAGCCTTCTACTTCGCATTGATTTGAAGCTAAATCATGTGTTCCGCATGGCTTTTAAGCTAACTCGTTTGTTTCGCATGCAGTTGAAGCTAAATCATGTATATCACAAGTATTTGAAGCTCAACCATTTGATTCCCATGGTTTTGAAGCTAAGCTTTCTCCTTCGCATAGATTTCAAGATAAATCATGTGTTTCGCTTGGATTTGAATATAACTCATTTGTTTTGCATGCTGTTGAAGCTAAATCATGTATATCACAAGTATTTGAAGCTAAACCATTTGCTTCGCATGGATTCGAAGATAAGCCTTCTACTTCGCATTGATTTTAATCTAAATCATGTTTTTCGCATGGATTTGAAGCTAACTCGTTTGTTTCGCATGCAGTTGAAGCTAAATCATGTATATCACAAGTATTTGAAGCTAAACCATTTGTTACGCAGGGATTCGAAGATCAGCCTTCTACTTCGCATTGACTTGATGCTAAATCATGTGTTTCGCATGGATTTGAAGCTAACTCGTTTGTTTCGCATGCTGTTGAAGCTAAGTCATGTATATCACAAGTATTTGAAGCTAAACCATTTGTATCGCATTGATTTGAAGCTAAATCATGTGTTTCGCATGGATTTGAAGCTAACTCGTCTGTTTCGCATGCTGTTGAAGCTAAATCATATATATCACAAGTATTTGAAGCTAAACTATTTGTTTCGCATTTATTCGAAGCTAAGCCTTCTACTTCGCATTGATTTGAGGCTAAATCATGTGTTTCGCTTGGTTTTGAAGCTAACTCGTTTGTTTCGCATGCTGTTGAAGCTAAATCATGTATATCACAAGTATTTGAAGCTATATCATACGTTTCGCATGCATTCCAAGATAACCCTTCTAATTCGCATTGATTTGAAGATAAATCATGTGTTCCGCATGGATTTTAAGCTAACTCGTTTGTTTCGCATGCAGTTGGAGCTAAATCATGTATATCACAAGTATTTGAAGCTAAACCATTTGCTTCGCATGGATTCGAAGATCAGCCTTCTACTTCGCATTGATTTGATGCTAAATCATGTGTTTCGCATGGATTTGAAGCTAACTCGTTTGTTTCGCATGCTGTTGAAGCTAAATCATGTATATCACAAGTATTTGAAGCTATATCATACGTTTCGCATGCATTCCAAGATAACCCTTCTAATTCGCATTGATTTGAAGATAAATCATGTGTTCCGCATGGATTTTAAGCTAACTCGTTTGTTTCGCATGCAGTTGGAGCTAAATCATGTATATCACAAGTATTTGAAGCTAAACCATTTGCTTCGCATGGATTCGAAGATCAGCCTTCTACTTCGCATTGATTTGATGCTAAATCATGTGTTTCGCATGGATTTGAAGCTAACTCGTCTGTTTCGCATGCTGTTGAAGCTAACTCGTCTGTTTCGCATGCTGTTGAAGCTAAATCATGTATATCACAAGTATTTGAAGCTATATCATACGTTTCGCATGCATTCCAAGATAACCCTTCTAATTCGCATTGATTTGAAGATAAATCATGTGTTTCGCTTGGATTTGAAGCTAACTCGTTTGTTTCGCATGCTGTTGAAGCTAAATCAAGTGTATCAAAAGTATTTGAAGCTAAACCATTTGCTTCGCATGGATTCGAAGATCAGCCTTCTACTTCGCATTGATTTGAAGCTAAATCATGTGTTCCGCATGGATTTTAAGCTCACTCGTTTGTATCGCATGCAGTTGAAGCTAAATCATGTATATCACAAGTATTTGAAGCTAAACCATTTGTTTCGCATGGATTCGAAGATAAGCCTTCTACTTCGCATTGATTTTAATCTAAATCATGGGTTTCGCATGGATTTAAAGCTAACTCGTTTGTTTCGCATGCAGTTGAAGCTGAATCATGTATATCACAAGTATTTGAAGCTAAACTATTCGTTACGCATGGATTCGAAGATAAGTCTTCCACTTCGCATTGATTTGATGCAAAATCATGTGTTTCGCAAGGATTTGAAGCTAACTTGTTTGTTTCGCATGCTGTTGAAGCTAACTCAAGTGTATCGAAAGTATTTGAAGCTAAACCATTTGCTTCGCAAGGATTCGAAGATCAGCCTTCTACTTCGCATTGATTTGAAGCTAAATCATGTGTTCCGCATGGCTTTTAAGCTAACTCGTTTGTTTCGCATGCAGTTGAAGCTAAATCATGTATATCACAAGTATTTGAAGCTCAACCATTTGATTCCCATGGTTTTGAAGCTAAGCTTTCTCCTTCGCATAGATTTCAAGATAAATCATGTGTTTCGCTTGGATTTGAATATAACTCATTTGTTTCGCATGCTGTTGAAGCTAAATCATGTATATCACAAGTATTTGAAGCTAAACCATTTGCTTCGCATGGATTCGAAGATAAGCCTTCTACTTCGCATTGATTTTAATCTAAATCATGTTTTTCGCATGGATTTGAAGCTAGCTCGTTTGTTTCGCATGCAGTTGAAGCTAAATCATGTATATCACAAGTATTTGAAGCTAAACCATTTGTTACGCATGGATTCGAAGATCAGCCTTCTACTTCGCATTGACTTGATGCTAAATCATGTGTTTCGCATGGATTTGAAGCTAACTCGTTTGTTTCGCATGCTGTTGAAGCTAAATCATGTATATCACAAGTATTTGAAGCTAAACCATTTGTATCGCATTGATTTGAAGCTAAATCATGTGTTTCGCATGGATTTGAAGCTAACTCGTCTGTTTCGCATGCTGTTGAAGCTAAATCATATATATCACAAGTATTTGAAGCTAAACTATTTGTTTCGCATTTATTCGAAGCTAAGCCTTCTACTTCGCATTGATTTGAGGCTAAATCATGTGTTTCGCTTGGTTTTGAATCTAACTCGTTTGTTTCGCATGCTGTTGAATCTAAATCATGTATATCACAAGTATTTGAAGCTATATCATACGTTTCGCATGGATTCCAAGATAACCCTTCTAATTCGCATAGATTTGAAGATAAATCATGTGTTTCGCTTGGATTTGAATATAACTCATTTGTTTCGCATGCTGTTGAAGCTAAATCACGTATATCACAAGTATTTGAAGCTAAACCATTTGCTTCGCATGGATTCGAAGATCAGCCTTCTACTTCGCATTGATTTGATGCTAAATCATGTGTTTCGCATGGATTTGAAGCTAACTCGTTTGTTTCGCATGCTGTTGAAGCTAAATCATGTATATCACAAGTATTTGAAGCTATATCATACGTTTCGCATGCATTCCAAGATAACCCTTCTAATTCGCATTGATTTGAAGATAAATCATGTGTTTCGCTTGGATTTGAATATAACTCATTTGTTTCGCATGCTGTTGAAGCTAAATCATGTATATCACAAGTATTTGAAGCTAAACCATTTGCTTCGCATGGATTCGAAGATAACCCTTCCAATTCGCATTGATTTGAAGCTAAATCATGTGTTTCGCTTGGATTTGAAGCTAACTCGTTTTTTTCGCATGCAGTTGTAGCTGAATCATGTATATCACAAGTATTTGAAGCTAAACCATTTGTTTCGCATGGATTCGAAGATAAGCCTTCTACTTCGCATTGATTTTAATCTAAATCATGTGTTTCGCATGGATTTAAAGCTACATCGTTTGTTTCGCATGCAGTTGAAGCTGAATCATGTATATCAGAAGTATTTGAAGCTGAACTATTCGTTTCGCATGGATTCGAAGATAAGCCTTCCACTTCGCATTGATTTGATGCTAAATCATGTGTTCCGCATGGATTTTAAGCTAACTCGTTTGTTTCGCATGCAGTTGAAGCTAAATCATGTATATCACAAGTATTTGAAGCTAAACCATTTGCTTCGCATGGATTCGAAGATCAGCCTACTTCTTCGCATTGATTTGAAGCTAAATCATGTGTTTCGCTTGGATTTGAAGCTAACTCGTTTTTTGCGCTAGTAGTTGAAGCTAAATCATGCATATCACAAGTATTTGAAGCTAAACCATTTGATTCCCATGGTTTTGAAGCCAAGCTTTCTACATCGCATTGACTTGAAGATAAATCATGTGTTTCGCTTGGATTTGAAGCTAACTCGTTTGTTTCGCATGCTGTTGAAGCTAAATCATATATATCACAAGTATTTGAAGCAAAACCATTTGTTTCGCATTTATTCGAAGCTTAGCCTTCTACTTCGCATTGATTTGAGGCTAAATCGTGTGTTTCGCACGGTTTTGAAGCTAACTCGTTTGTTTCGCATGCTGTTGAAGCTAAATCATGTATATCACAAGTATTTGAAGCTATATCATACGTTTCGCATGGATTCCAAGATAACCCTTCTAATTCGCATAGATTTGAAGATAATTCATGTGTTTCGCTTGGATTTGAATATAACTCATTTGTTTCGCATGCTGTTGAAGCTAAATCATGTATATCACAAGTATTTGAAGCTAAACCATTTGCTTCGCATGGATTCGAAGATCAGCCTTCTACTTCGCATTGATTTGATGATAAATCATGTGTTTCGCATGGATTTGAAGCTAACTCGTTTATTTCGCATGCTGTTGAAGCTAAATCATGTATATCACAAGTATAAGAAGCTAATCCATTTGTTTTGCATGGATTCGAAGATATGCCTACCTCTTCGCATTGATTTGAAGCTAAATCATGTGTTTCGCATGGATTTGAAGCTAACTCGTTTGTTTCGCATGCTGTTGAAGCTAAATCATATATATCACAAGTATTTGAAGCAAAACCATTTGTTTCGCATTTATTCGAAGCTAAGCCTTCTACTTCGCATTGATTTGAAGCTAAAGCATGTGTTTCGCATGGATTTGAAGCTAACTCGTTTATTTCGCATGCTGTTGAAGCTAAATCATGTATATCACAAGTGTAAGAAGCCAATCCATTTGTTTCGCATGGATTCGAAGATATCCCTACTTCTTCGCATTGATTTGAAGCTAAATCATGTGTTTCGCATGGATTTGAATCTAACTCGTTTTTTTCGGATGCTGTTGAAGTTAAATCATGTATATCACAAGTATTTGAAGCTATATCATTTGTTTCGCATGGGTTCGAAGATAACCCTTCTAATTCGCATTGATTTGAAGCTAAATCATGTGTTTCGCTTGGATTTGAAGCTAACTCGTTTTTTTCGCTAGTAGTTGAAGCTAAATCATGCATATCACAAGTATTTGAAGCTAAACCATTTGATTCCCATGGTTTTGAAGCTAAGCCTTCTACTTCGCATTGATTTGAGGCTAAATCATGTGTTTCGCTTGGTTTTGAAGCTAACTCGTTTTTTTCGCATGCAGTTGTAGCTAAATCATGTATATCACAAGTATTTGAATCAAAACCATTTGTTTCGCATGGATTCGAAGATAAGCCTTCTACTTCGCATTGATTTTAATCTAAATCATGTGTTTCGCATGGATTTAAAGCTAACTCGTTTGTTTCGCATGCAGTTGAAGCTGAATCATGTATATCACAAGTATTTGAAGCTAAACTATTCGTTACGCATGGATTCGAAGATAAGTCTTCCACTTCGCATTGATTTGATGCAAAATCATGTGTTTCGCAAGGATTTGAAGCTAACTTGTTTGTTTCGCATGCTGTTGAAGCTAACTCAAGTGTATCAAAAGTATTTGAAGCTAAACCAATTGCTTCGCAAGGATTCGAAGATCAGCCTTCTACTTCGCATTGATTTGAAGCTAAATCATGTGTTCCGCATGGCTTTTAAGCTAACTCGTTTGTTTCGCATGCAGTTGAAGCTAAATCATGTATATCACAAGTATTTGAAGCTAAACCATTTGATTCCCATGGTTTTGAAGCTAAGCTTTCTCCTTCGCATAGATTTCAAGATAAATCATGTGTTTCGCTTGGATTTGAATATAACTCATTTGTTTCGCATGCTGTTGAAGCTAAATCATGTATATCACAAGTATTTGAAGCTAAACCATTTGCTTCGCATGGATTCGAAGATAAGCCTTCTACTTCGCATTGATTTTAATCTAAATCATGTTTTTCGCATGGATTTGAAGCTAACTCGTTTGTTTCGCATGCAGTTGAAGCTAAATCATGTATATCACAAGTATTTGAAGCTAAACCATTTGTTACGCATGGATTCGAAGATCAGCCTTCTACTTCGCATAGATTTGAAGATAAATCATGTGTTTCGCTTGGATTTGAATATAACTCATTTGTTTCGCATGCTGTTGAAGCTAAATCACGTATATCACAAGTATTTGAAGCTAAACCATTTGCTTCGCATGGATTCGAAGATCAGCCTTCTACTTCGCATTGATTTGAGGCTAAATAATGTGTTCCGCTCGGTTTTGAAGCTAACTCGTTTGTTTCGCATGCTGTTGAAGCTAAATCATGTATATCACAAGTATTTGAAGCTATATCATATGTTTCGCATGGATTCCAAGATAACCCTTCTAATTCGCATAGATTTGAAGATAAATCATGTGTTTCGCTTGGATTTGAATATAACTCATTTGTTTCGCATGCTGTTGAAGCTAAATCACGTATATCACAAGTATTTGAAGCTAAACCATTTGCTTCGCATGGATTCGAAGATCAGCCTTCTACTTCGCATTGATTTGATGCTAAATCATGTGTTTCGCATGGATTTGAAGCTAACTCGTTTGTTTCGCATGCTGTTGAAGCTAAATCATGTATATCCGAAGTATTTGAAGCTATTTCATACGTTTCGCATGCATTCCAAGATAACCCTTCTAATTCGCATTGATTTGAAGATAAATCATGTGTTTCGCTTGGATTTGAATATAACTCATTTGTTTCGCATGCTGTTGAAGCTAAATCATGTATATCACAAGTATTTGAAGCTAAACCATTTGCTTCGCATGGATTCGAAGATAACTCTTCCAATTCGCATTGATTTGAAGCTAAATCATGCGTTTCGCTTGGATTTGAAGCTAACTCGTTTTTTTCGCATGCAGTTGTAGCTGAATCATGTATATCACAAGTATTTGAAGCTAAACCATTTGTTTCGCATGGATTCGAAGATAAGCCTTCTACTTCGCATTGATTTTAATCTAAATCATGTGTTTCGCATGGATTTAAAGCTAACTCGTTTGTTTCGCATGCAGTTGAAGCTGAATCATGTATATCACAAGTATTTGAAGCTGAACTATTCGTTTCGCATGGATTCGAAGATAAGCCTTCCACTTGGCATTGATTTGATGCTAAATCATGTGTTCCGCATGGATTTTAAGCTAACTCGTTTGTTTCGCATGCAGTTGAAGCTAAATCATGTATATCACAAGTATTTGAAGCTAAACCATTTGCTTCGCATGGATTCGAAGATCAGCCTTCTACTTCGCATTGATTTGATGCTAAATAATGTGTTTCGCATGGATTTGAAGCTAACTCGTCTGTTTCGCATGCTGTTGAAGCTAAATCATGTATATCACAAGTATTTGAAGCTATATCATACGTTTCGCATGCATTCCAAGATAACCCTTCTAATTCGCATTGATTTGAAGATAAATCATGTGTTTCGCTTGGATTTGAAGCTAACTCGTTTGTTTCGCATGCTGTTGAAGCTAAATCAAGTGTATCAAAAGTATTTGAAGCTAAACCATTTGCTTCGCATGGATTCGAAGATCAGCCTTCTACTTCGCATTGATTTGAAGCTAAATCATGTGTTCCGCATGGATTTTAAGCTCACTCGTTTGTATCGCATGCAGTTGAAGCTAAATCATGTATATCACAAGTATTTGAAGCTAAACCATTTGTTTCGCATGGATTCGAAGATAAGCCTTCTACTTCGCATTGATTTTAATCTAAATCATGTGTTTCGCATGGATTTAAAGCTAACTCGTTTGTTTCGCATGCAGTTGAAGCTGAATCATGTATATCACAAGTATTTGAAGCTAAACTATTCGTTACGCATGGATTCGAAGATAAGTCTTCCACTTCGCATTGATTTGATGCAAAATCATGTGTTTCGCAAGGATTTGAAGCTAACTTGTTTGTTTCGCATGCTGTTGAAGCTAACTCAAGTGTATCAAAAGTATTGGAAGCTAAACCATTTGCTTCGCAAGGATTCGAAGTTCAGCCTTCTACTTCGCATTGATTTGAAGCTAAATCATGTGTTCCGCATGGCTTTTAAGCTAACTCGTTTGTTTCGCATGCAGTTGAAGCTAAATCATGTATATCACAAGTATTTGAAGCTCAACCATTTGATTCCCATGGTTTTGAAGCTAAGCTTTCTCCTTCGCATAGATTTCAAGATAAATCATGTGTTTCGCTTGGATTTGAATATAACTCATTTGTTTCGCATGCTGTTGAAGCTAAATCATGTATATCACAAGTATTTGAAGCTAAACCATTTGCTTCGCATGGATTCGAAGATAAGCCTTCTACTTCGCATTGATTTTAATCTAAATCATGTTTTTCGCATGGATTTGAAGCTAACTCGTTTGTTTCGCATGCAGTTGAAGCTAAATCATGTATATCACAAGTATTTGAAGCTAAACCATTTGTATCGCATTGATTTGAAGCTAAATCATGTGTTTCGCATGGATTTTAAGCTAACTCGTCTGTTTCGCATGCTGTTGAAGCTAAATCATATATATCACAAGTATTTGAAGCTAAACTATTTGTTTCGCATTTATTCGAAGCTAAGCCTTCTACTTCGCATTGATTTGAGGCTAAATCATGTGTTTCGCTTGGTTTTGAAGCTAACTCGTTTGTTTCGCATGCTGTTGAAGCTAAATCATGTATATCACAAGTATTTGAAGCTATATCATACGTTTCGCATGGATTCCAAGATAACCCTTCTAATTCGCATAGATTTGAAGATAAATCATGTGTTTCGCTTGGATTTGAATATAACTCATTTGTTTCGCATGCTGTTGAAGCTAAATCACGTATATCACAAGTATTTGAAGCTAAACCATTTGCTTCGCATGGATTCGAAGATCAGCCTTCTACTTCGCATTGATTTGATGCTAAATCATGTGTTTCGCATGGATTTGAAGCTAACTCGTTTGTTTCGCATGCTGTTGAAGCTAAATCATGTATATCACAAGTATTTGAAGCTAAACCATTTGCTTCGCATGGATTCGAAGATAACCCTTCCAATTCGCATTGATTTGAAGCTAAATCATGTGTTTCGCTTGGATTTGAAGCTAACTCGTTTTTTTCGCATGCAGTTGTAGCTGAATCATGTATATCACAAGTATTTGAAGCTAAACCATTTGTTTCGCATGGATTCGAAGATAAGCCTTCTACTTCGCATTGATTTTAATCTAAATCATGTTTTTCGCATGGATTTGAAGCTAACTCGTTTGTTTCGCATGCAGTTGAAGCTAAATCATGTATATCACAAGTATTTGAAGCTAAACCATTTGTTACGCATGGATTCGAAGATCAGCCTTCTACTTCGCATTGACTTGATGCTAAATCATGTGTTTCGCATGGATTTGAAGCTAACTCGTTTGTTTCGCATGCTGTTGAAGCTAAGTCATGTATATCACAAGTATTTGAAGCTAAACCATTTGCTTCGCATGGATTCGAAGATCAGCCTTCTACTTCGCATTGATTTGATGCTAAATAATGTGTTTCGCATGGATTTGAAGCTAACTCGTCTGTTTCGCATGCTGTTGAAGCTAAATCATGTATATCACAAGTATTTGAAGCTATATCATACGTTTCGCATGCATTCCAAGATAACCCTTCTAATTCGCATTGATTTGAAGATAAATCATGTGTTTCGCTTGGATTTGAAGCTAACTCGTTTGTTTCGCATGCTGTTGAAGCTAAATCAAGTGTATCAAAAGTATTTGAAGCTAAACCATTTGCTTCGCATGGATTCGAAGATCAGCCTTCTACTTCGCATTGATTTGAAGCTAAATCATGTGTTCCGCATGGATTTTAAGCTCACTCGTTTGTATCGCATGCAGTTGAAGCTAAATCATGTATATCACAAGTATTTGAAGCTAAACCATTTGTTTCGCATGGATTCGAAGATAAGCCTTCTACTTCGCATTGATTTTAATCTAAATCATGTGTTTCGCATGGATTTAAAGCTAACTCGTTTGTTTCGCATGCAGTTGAAGCTGAATCATGTATATCACAAGTATTTGAAGCTAAACTATTCGTTACGCATGGATTCGAAGATAAGTCTTCCACTTCGCATTGATTTGATGCAAAATCATGTGTTTCGCAAGGATTTGAAGCTAACTTGTTTGTTTCGCATGCTGTTGAAGCTAACTCAAGTGTATCAAAAGTATTTGAAGCTAAACCATTTGCTTCGCAAGGATTCGAAGATCAGCCTTCTACTTCGCATTGATTTGAAGCTAAATCATGTGTTCCGCATGGCTTTTAAGCTAACTCGATTGTTTCGCATGCAGTTGAAGCTAAATCATGTATATCACAAGTATTTGAAGCTCAACCATTTGATTCCCATGGTTTTGAAGCTAAGCTTTCTCCTTCGCATAGATTTCAAGATAAATCATGTGTTTCGCTTGGATTTGAATATAACTCATTTGTTTCGCATGCTGTTGAAGCTAAATCACGTATATCACAAGTATTTGAAGCTAAACCATTTGCTTCGCATGGATTCGAAGATAAGCCTTCTACTTCGCATTGATTTTAATCTAAATCATGTTTTTCGCATGGATTTGAAGCTAACTCGTTTGTTTCGCATGCAGTTGAAGCTAAATCATGTATATCACAAGTATTTGAAGCTAAACCATTTGTATCGCATTGATTTGAAGCTAAATCATGTGTTTCGCATGGATTTGAAGCTAACTCGTCTGTTTCGCATGCTGTTGAAGCTAAATCATATATATCACAAGTATTTGAAGCTAAACTATTTGTTTCGCATTTATTCGAAGCTAAGACTTCTACTTCGCATTGATTTGAGGCTAAATCATGTGTTTCGCTTGGTTTTGAAGCTAACTCGTTTGTTTCGCATGCTGTTGAAGCTAAATCATGTATATCACAAGTATTTGAAGCTATATCATACGTTTCGCATGGATTCCAAGATAACCCTTCTAATTCGCATAGATTTGAAGATAAATCATGTGTTTCGCTTGGATTTGAATATAACTCATTTGTTTCGCATGCTGTTGAAGCTAAATCACGTATATCAAAAATATTTGAAGCTAAACCATTTGCTTCGCAAGGATTCGAAGATCAGCCTTCTACTTCGCATTGATTTGAAGCTAAATCATGTGTTCCGCATGGCTTTTAAGCTAACTCGTTTGTTTCGCATGCAGTTGAAGCTAAATCATGTATATCACAAGTATTTGAAGCTCAACCATTTGATTCCCATGGTTTTGAAGCTAAGCTTTCTCCTTCGCATAGATTTCAAGATAAATCATGTGTTTCGCTTGGATTTGAATATAACTCATTTGTTTCGCATGCTGTTGAAGCTAAATCATGTATATCACAAGTATTTGAAGCTAAACCATTTGCTTCGCATGGATTCGAAGATAAGCCTTCTACTTCGCATTGATTTTAATCTAAATCATGTTTTTCGCATGGATTTGAAGCTAACTCGTTTGTTTCGCATGCAGTTGAAGCTAAATCATGTATATCACAAGTATTTGAAGCTAAACCATTTGTTACGCATGGATTCGAAGATCAGCCTTCTACTTCGCATTGACTTGATGCTAAATCATGTGTTTCGCATGGATTTGAAGCTAACTCGTTTGTTTCGCATGCTGTTGAAGCTAAGTCATGTATATCACAAGTATTTGAAGCTAAACCAATTGTATCGCATTGATTTGAAGCTAAATCATGTGTTTCGCATGGATTTGAAGCTAACTCGTCTGTTTCGCATGCTGTTGAAGCTAAATCATATATATCACAAGTATTTGAAGCTAAACTATTTGTTTCGCATTTATTCGAAGCTAAGCCTTCTACTTCGCATTGATTTGAGGCTAAATCATGTGTTTCGCTTGGTTTTGAAGCTAACTCGTTTGTTTCGCATGCTGTTGAAGCTAAATCATGTATATCACAAGTATTTGAAGCTATATCATACGTTTCGCATGCATTCCAAGATAACCCTTCTAATTCGCATTGATTTGAAGATAAATCATGTGTTCCGCATGGATTTTAAGCTAACTCGTTTGTTTCGCATGCAGTTGGAGCTAAATCATGTATATCACAAGTATTTGAAGCTAAACCATTTGCTTCGCATGGATTCGAAGATCAGCCTTCTACTTCGCATTGATTTGATGCTAAATCATGTGTTTCGCATGGATTTGAAGCTAACTCGTTTGTTTCGCATGCTGTTGAAGCTAAATCATGTATATCACAAGTATTTGAAGCTATATCATACGTTTCGCATGCATTCCAAGATAACCCTTCTAATTCGCATTGATTTGAAGATAAATCATGTGTTCCGCATGGATTTTAAGCTAACTCGTTTGTTTCGCATGCAGTTGAAGCTAAATCATGTATATCACAAGTATTTGAAGCTAAACCATTTGTTTCGCATGGATTCGAAGATAAGCCTTCTACTTCGCATTGATTTTAATCTAAATCATGGGTTTCGCATGGATTTAAAGCTAACTCGTTTGTTTCGCATGCAGTTGAAGCTGAATCATGTATATCACAAGTATTTGAAGCTAAACTATTCGTTACGCATGGATTCGAAGATAAGTCTTCCACTTCGCATTGATTTGATGCAAAATCATGTGTTTCGCAAGGATTTGAAGCTAACTTGTTTGTTTCGCATGCTGTTGAAGCTAACTCGTCTGTTTCGCATGCTGTTGAAGCTAAATCATGTATATCACAAGTATTTGAAGCTATATCATACGTTTCGCATGCATTCCAAGATAACCCTTCTAATTCGCATTGATTTGAAGATAAATCATGTGTTCCGCATGGATTTTAAGCTAACTCGTTTGTTTCGCATGCAGTTGGAGCTAAATCATGTATATCACAAGTATTTGAAGCTAAACCATTTGCTTCGCATGGATTCGAAGATAAGTCTTCCACTTCGCATTGATTTGATGCAAAATCATGTGTTTCGCAAGGATTTGAAGCTAACTTGTTTGTTTCGCATGCTGTTGAAGCTAACTCAAGTGTATCAAAAGTATTTGAAGCTAAACCATTTGCTTCGCAAGGATTCGAAGATCAGCCTTCTACTTCGCATTGATTTGAAGCTAAATCATGTGTTCCGCATGGCTTTTAAGCTAACTCGTTTGTTTCGCATGCAGTTGAAGCTAAATCATGTATATCACAAGTATTTGAAGCTCAACCATTTGATTCCCATGGTTTTGAAGCTAAGCTTTCTCCTTCGCATAGATTTCAAGATAAATCATGTGTTTCGCTTGGATTTGAATATAACTCATTTGTTTCGCATGCTGTTGAAGCTAAATCATGTATATCACAAGTATTTGAAGCTAAACCATTTGCTTCGCATGGATTCGAAGATAAGCCTTCTACTTCGCATTGATTTTAATCTAAATCATGTTTTTCGCATGGATTTGAAGCTAGCTCGTTTGTTTCGCATGCAGTTGAAGCTAAATCATGTATATCACAAGTATTTGAAGCTAAACCATTTGTTACGCATGGATTCGAAGATCAGCCTTCTACTTCGCATTGACTTGATGCTAAATCATGTGTTTCGCATGGATTTGAAGCTAACTCGTTTGTTTCGCATGCTGTTGAAGCTAAATCATGTATATCACAAGTATTTGAAGCTAAACCATTTGTATCGCATTGATTTGAAGCTAAATCATGTGTTTCGCATGGATTTGAAGCTAACTCGTCTGTTTCGCATGCTGTTGAAGCTAAATCATATATATCACAAGTATTTGAAGCTAAACTATTTGTTTCGCATTTATTCGAAGCTAAGCCTTCTACTTCGCATTGATTTGAGGCTAAATCATGTGTTTCGCTTGGTTTTGAATCTAACTCGCTTGTTTCGCATGCTGTTGAATCTAAATCATGTATATCACAAGTATTTGAAGCTATATCATACGTTTCGCATGGATTCCAAGATAACCCTTCTAATTCGCATAGATTTGAAGATAAATCATGTGTTTCGCTTGGATTTGAATATAACTCATTTGTTTCGCATGCTGTTGAAGCTAAATCACGTATATCACAAGTATTTGAAGCTAAACCATTTGCTTCGCATGGATTCGAAGATCAGCCTTCTACTTCGCATTGATTTGATGCTAAATCATGTGTTTCGCATGGATTTGAAGCTAACTCGTTTGTTTCGCATGCTGTTGAAGCTAAATCATGTATATCACAAGTATTTGAAGCTATATCAAACGTTTCGCATGCATTCCAAGATAACCCTTCTAATTCGCATTGATTTGAAGATAAATCATGTGTTTCGCTTGGATTTGAATATAACTCATTTGTTTCGCATGCTGTTGAAGCTAAATCATGTATATCACAAGTATTTGAAGCTAAACCATTTGCTTCGCATGGATTCGAAGATAACCCTTCCAATTCGCATTGATTTGAAGCTAAATCATGTGTTTCGCTTGGATTTGAAGCTAACTCGTTTTTTTCGCATGCAGTTGTAGCTGAATCATGTATATCACAAGTATTTGAAGCTAAACCATTTGTTTCGCATGGATTCGAAGATAAGCCTTCTACTTCGCATTGATTTTAATCTAAATCATGTGTTTCGCATGGATTTAAAGCTACATCGTTTGTTTCGCATGCAGTTGAAGCTGAATCATGTATATCAGAAGTATTTGAAGCTGAACTATTCGTTTCGCATGGATTCGAAGATAAGCCTTCCACTTCGCATTGATTTGATGCTAAATCATGTGTTCCGCATGGATTATAAGCTAACTCGTTTGTTTCGCATGCAGTTGAAGCTAAATCATGTATATCACAAGTATATGAAGCTAAACCATTTGCTTCGCATGGATTCGAAGATCAGCCTTCTACTTCGCATTGATTTGATGCTAAATCATGTGTTTCGCATGGATTTGAAGCTAACTCGTCTGTTTCGCATGCTGTTGAAGCTAAATCATGTATATCACAAGTATAAGAAGCTAATCCATTTGTTTCGCATGGATTCGAAGATATGCCTACTTCTTCGCATTGATTTGAAGCTAAATCATGTGTTTCGCTTGGATTTGAAGCTAACTCGTTTTTTGCGCTAGTAGTTGAAGCTAAATCATGCATATCACAAGTATTTGAAGCTAAACCATTTGATTCCCATGGTTTTGAAGCCAAGCTTTCTACATCGCATTGACTTGAAGATAAATCATGTGTTTCGCTTGGATTTGAAGATAACTCATTTGTTTCGCATGCTGTTGAAGCTAAATCATGTATATCACAAGTATTTGAAGCTAAACCATTTGTTACGCATGAATTCGAAGATCAGCCTTCTAATTCGCATTGATTTGAAGCTAAATCATGTGTTTCGCATGGATTTGAAGCTAACTCGTTTGTTTCGCATGCTGTTGAAGCTAAATCATGTATATCACAAGTATTTGAAGCTAAACCATTTGTTACGCATGGATTCGAAGATCAGCCTTCTACTTCGCATTGATTTGATGCTAAATCATGTGTTTCGCATGGATCTGAAGCTAACTCGTTTGTTTCGCATGCTGATGAAGCTAAATCATGTATATCACAAGTATTTGAAGCTAAACCATTTGTATCGCATGGGATCGAAGATAAGCCTCCTACTTCGCATTGATTTGAAGCTAAATCATGTGTTTCGCATGGATTTGAAGCTAACTCGTTTGTTTCGCATGCTGTTGAAGCTAAATCATATATATCACAAGTATTTGAAGCAAAACCATTTGTTTCGCATTTATTCGAAGCTAAGCCTTCTACTTCGCATTGATTTGAGGCTAAATCGTGTGTTTCGCACGGTTTTGAAGCTAACTCGTTTGTTTCGCATGCTGTTGAAGCTAAATCATGTATATCACAAGTATTTGAAGCTATATCATACGTTTCGCATGGATTCCAAGATAACCCTTCTAATTCGCATAGATTTGAAGATAATTCATGTGTTTCGCTTGGATTTGAATATAACTCATTTGTTTCGCATGCTGTTGAAGCTAAATCATGTATATCACAAGTATTTGAAGCTAAACCATTTGCTTCGCATGGATTCGAAGATCAGCCTTCTACTTCGCATTGATTTGATGATAAATCATGTGTTTCGCATGGATTTGAAGCTAACTCGTTTATTTCGCATGCTGTTGAAGCTAAATAATGTATATCACAAGTATAAGAAGCTAATCCATTTGTTTTGCATGGATTCGAAGATATGCCTACCTCTTCGCATTGATTTGAAGCTAAATCATGTGTTTCGCATGGATTTGAAGCTAACTCGTTTGTTTCGCATGCTGTTGAAGCTAAATCATGTATATCACAAGTATTTGAAGCTAAACCATTTGTTACGCATGAATTCGAAGATCAGCCTTCTACTTCGCATTGATTTGATGCTAAATCATGTGTTTCGCATGGATTTGAAGCTAACTCGTTTGTTTCGCATGCTGTTGAAGCTAAATCATGTATATCACAAGTATTTGAAGCTAAACCATTTGTATCGCATGGGATCGAAGATAAGCCTCCTACTTCGCATTGATTTGAAGCTAAATCATGTGTTTCGCATGGATTTGAAGCTAACTCGTTTGTTTCGCATGCTGTTGAAGCTAAATCATATATATCACAAGTATTTGAAGCAAAACCATTTGTTTCGCATTTATTCGAAGCTAAGCCTTCTACTTCGCATTGATTTGAGGCTAAATAATGTGTTCCGCTCGGTTTTGAAGCTAACTCGTTTGTTTCGCATGCTGTTGAAGCTAAATCATGTATATCACAAGTATTTGAAGCTATATCATATGTTTCGCATGGATTCCAAGATAACCCTTCTAATTCGCATAGATTTGAAGATAAATCATGTGTTTCGCTTGGATTTGAATATAACTCATTTGTTTCGCATGCTGTTGAAGCTAAATCATGTATATCACAAGTATTTGAAGCAAAACCATTTGCTTCGCATGGATTCGAAGATCAGCCTTCTACTTCGCATTGATTTGATGCTAAATCATGTGTTTCGCATGGATTTGAAGCTAACTCGTTTGTTTCGCATGCTGTTGAAGCTAAATCATGTATACCACAAGTATTTGAAGCTATATCATACGTTTCGCATGGATTCCAAGATAACCCTTCTAATTCGCATTGATTTGAAGCTAAATCATGTGTTTCGCATGGATTTGAAGCTATCTCGTTTATTTCGCATGCTGTTGAAGCTAAATCATGTATATCACAAGTATTTGAAGCTAAACCATTTGTATCGCATGGGATCGAAGATAAGCCTCCTACTTCGCATTGATTTGAAGCTAAATCATGTGTTTCGCATGGATTTGAAGCTAACTCGTTTGTTTCGCATGCTGTTGAAGCTAAATCATATATATCACAAGTATTTGAAGCAAAACCATTTGTTTCGCATTTATTCGAAGCTAAGCCTTCTACTTCGCATTGATTTGAGGCTAAATCATGTGTTTCGCATGGATTTGAAGCTAACTCGTTTGTTTCGCATGCTGTTGAAGCTAAATCATGTATATCACAAGTATTTGAAGCTAAACCATTTGTTACGCATGGATTCGAAGATCAGCCTTCTACTTCGCATTGATTTGATGCTAAATCATGTGTTTCGCATGGATTTGAAGCTAACTCGTTTGTTTCGCATGCTGTTGAAGCTAAATCATGTATATCACAAGTATTTGAAGCTAAACCATTTGTATCGCATGGGATCGAAGATAAGCCTCCTACTTCGCATTGATTTGAAGCTAAATCATGTGTTTCGCATGGATTTGAAGCTAACTCGTTTGTTTCGCATGCTGTTGCAGCTAAATCATATATATCACAAGTATTTGAAGCTAAACCATTTGTTTCGCATTTATTCGATGCTAAGCCTTCTACTTCGCATTGATTTGAGGCTAAATCATGTGTTTCGCTCGGTTTTTAAGCTAACTCGTTTGTTTCGCATGCTGTTGAAGCTAAATCATGTATATCACAAGTATTTGAAGCTATATCATACGTTTCGCATGGATTCCAAGATAACCCTTCTAATTCGCATAGATTTGAAGATAAATCATGTGTTTCGCTTGGATTTGAATATAACTCATTTGTTTCGCATGCTGTTGAAGCTAAATCATTTATATCACAAGTATTTGAAGCTAAACCATTTGTATCGCATGGGATCGAAGATAAGCCTCCTACTTCGCATTGATTTGAAGCTAAATCATGTGTTTCGCATGGATTTGAAGCTAACTCGTTTGTTTCGCATGCTGTTGAAGCTAAATCATATATCACAAGTATTTCAATCTAAACCATTTGTTACGCATGGATTCGAAGATCAGCCTTCTACTTCGCATTTATTTGATGATAAATCATGTGTTTCGCATGGGTTTGAAGCTAACTCGTTTGTATCGCATGCAGTTGTAGCTAAATCATGTATATCACAAGTATTTGAAGCTAAACCATTTGTATCGCATGGGATCGAAGATAAGCCTCCTACTTCGCATTGATTTGAAGCTAAATCATGTGTTTCGCATGGATTTGAAGCTAACTCTTTTGTTTCGCATGCTGTTGCAGCTAAATCATATATATCACAAGTATTTGAAGCTAAACCATTTGTTTCGCATTTATTCGATGCTAAGCCTTCTACTTCGCATTGATTTGAGGGTAAATCATGTGTTTCGCTCGGTTTTTAAGCTAACTCGTTTGTTTCGCATGCTGTTGAAGCTAAATCATGTATATCACAAGTATTTGAAGCTATATCATACGTTTCGCATGGATTCCAAGATAACCCTTCTAATTCGCATAGATTTGAAGATAAATCATGTGTTTCGCTTGGATTTGAATATAACTCATTTGTTTCGCATGCTGTTGAAGCTAAATCATTTATATCACAAGTATTTGAAGCTAAACCATTTGTATCGCATGGGATCGAAGATAAGCCTCCTACTTCGCATTGATTTGATGCTAAATCATGTGTTTCGCATGGATTTGAAGCTAACTCGTTTGTTTCGCATGCTGTTGAAGCTAAATCATGTATACCACAAGTATTTGAAGCTATATCATATGTTTCGCATGGATTCGAAGATAACCCTTCTAATTCGCATTGATTTGAAGGTAAATCATGTGTTTCGCATGGATTTGAAGCTAACTCGTTTGTTTCGCATGCTGTTGAAGATAAATCATGTATATCACAAGTATTTGAAGCTAAACCATTTGTTACGCATGGATTCGAAGATCAGCCTTCTACTTCGCATTGATTTGATGCTAAATCATGTGTTTCGCATGGATTTGAAGCTATCTCGTTTGTTTCGCATGCTGTTGAAGCTAAATCATGTATATCACAAGTATTTGAAGCTAAACCATTTGTATCGCATGGGATCGAAGATAAGCCTCCTACTTCGCATTGATTTGAAGCTAAATCATGTGTTTCGCATGGATTTGAAGCTAACTCGTTTATTTCGCATGCTGTTGAAGCTAAATCATGTATATCACAAGTATAAGAAGCTAATCCATTTGTTTCGCATGGATTCGAAGATATGCCTACTTCTTCGCATTAATTTGAAGCTAAATCATGTGTTTCGCATGGATTTGAATCTAACTCGTTTGTTTCGGATGCTGTTGAAGTTAAATCATGTATATCACAAGTATTTGAAGCTATATCATGTGTTTCGCATGGTTTCGAAGATAACCCTTCTAATTCGCATTGATACGAAGCTAAATCATGTGTTTCGCTTGGATTTGAAGCTAACTCGTTTTTTTCGCTAGTAGTTGAAGCTAAATCATGCATATCACAAGTATTTGAAGCTAAACCATTTGATTCCTATGGTTTTGAAGCCAAGCTTTCTACATCGCATTGACTTGAAGATAAATCATGTGTTTCGCTTGGATTTGAAGATAACTCATTTGTTTCGCATGCTGTTGAAGCTAAATCATGTATATCACAAGTATTTGAAGCTAAACCACTTGCTTCGTATGGATTCGATGATCAGCCTCCTACTTCGCATTGATTTGGTGCTAAATCATGTGATTCGCATGGATTTGAAGCTAACTCGTTTGTTTCGCATGCTGTTGAAGCTAAATCATGTATATCACAAGTATTTGAAGCTATATCATACGTTTCGCATGGATTCCAAGATAACCCTTCTAATTCGCATTGATTTGAAGCTAAATCATGTGTTTCGCATGGATTTGAAGCTAACTCGTTTGTTTCGCATGCTGTTGAAGCTAAATCATGTATATCACAAGTATTTGAAGCTAAACCATTTGTATCGCATGGGATCGAAGATAAGCCTCCTACTTCGCATTGATTTGAAGCTAAATCATGTGTTTCGCATGGATTTGAAGCTAACTCGTTTATTTCGCATGCTGTTGAAGCTAAATCATGTATATCACAAGTATAAGAAGCTAATCCATTTGTTTCGCATGGATTCGAAGATATGCCTACTTCTTCGCATTAATTTGAAGCTAAATCATGTGTTTCGCATGGATTTGAATCTAACTCGTCTGTTTCGGATGCTGTTGAAGTTAAATCATGTATATCACAAGTATTTGAAGCTATATCATGTGTTTCGCATGGTTTCGAAGATAACCCTTCTAATTCGCATTGATACGAAGCTAAATCATGTGTTTCGCTTGGATTTGAAGCTAACTCGTTTTTTTCGCTAGTAGTTGAAGCTAAATCATGCATATCACAAGTATTTGAAGCTAAACCATTTGATTCCTATGGTTTTGAAGCCAAGCTTTCTACATCGCATTGACTTGAAGATAAATCATGTGTTTCGCTTGGATTTGAAGATAACTCATTTGTTTCGCATGCTGTTGAAGCTAAATCATGTATATCACAAGTATTTGAAGCTAAACCACTTGCTTCGCATGGATTCGTTGATCAGCCTCCTACTTCGCATTGATTTGGTGCTAAATCATGTGATTCGCATGGATTTGAAGCTAACTCGTTTGTTTCGCATGCTGTTGAAGCTAAATCATGTATATCACAAGTATTTGAAGCTATATCATACGTTTCGCATGGATTCCAAGATAACCCTTCTAATTCGCATTGATTTGAAGCTAAATCATGTGTTTCGCATGGATTTGAAGCTAACTCGTTTGTTTCGCATGCTGTTGAAGCTAAATCATGTATATCACAAGTATTTGAAGCTAAACCATTTGTTACGCATGGATTCGAAGATCAGCCTTCTACTTCGCATTGATTTGATGCTAAATCATGTGTTTCGCATGGATTTGAAGCTAACTCGTTTGTTTCGCATGCTGTTGAAGCTAAATCATGTATATCACAAGTATTTGAAGCTAAACCATTTGTATCGCATGGGATCGAAGATAAGCCTCCTACTTCGCATTGATTTGAAGCTAAATCATGTGTTTCGCATGGATTTGAAGCTAACTCGTTTGTTTCGCATGCTGTTGCAGCTAAATCATATATATCACAAGTATTTGAAGCTAAACCATTTGTTTCGCATTTATTCGATGCTAAGCCTTCTACTTCGCATTGATTTGAGGCTAAATCATGTGTTTCGCTCGGTTTTTAAGCTAACTCGTTTGTTTCGCATGCTGTTGAAGCTAAATCATGTATATCACAAGTATTTGAAGCTATATCATACGTTTCGCATGGATTCCAAGATAACCCTTCTAATTCGCATAGATTTGAAGATAAATCATGTGTTTCGCTTGGATTTGAATATAACTCATTTGTTTCGCATGCTGTTGAAGCTAAATCATTTATATCACAAGTAATTGAAGCTAAACCATTTGTATCGCATGGGATCGAAGATAAGCCTCCTACTTCGCATTGATTTGAAGCTAAATCATGTGTTTCGCATGGATTTGAAGCTAACTCGTTTGTTTCGCATGCTGTTGAAGCTAAATCATATATCACAAGTATTTCAATCTAAACCATTTGTTACGCATGGATTCGAAGATCAGCCTTCTACTTCGCATTTATTTGATGATAAATCATGTGTTTCGCATGGGTTTGAAGCTAACTCGTTTGTATCGCATGCAGTTGTAGCTAAATCATGTATATCACAAGTATTTGAAGCTAAACCATTTGTTTCGCATGGATTCGAAGATAAGCCTTCTACTTCGCATTGATTTTAATCTAAATCATGTCTTTCGCATGGATTTAAAGGTAACTCGTTTGTTTCGCATGCAGTTGAAGCTGAATCATGTATATCACAAGTATTTGAAGCTAAACTATTCGTTTCGCATGGATTCGAAGTTAACTCGTTTGTTTCGCATACAGTTGAAGCTAAATCACGTATATCACAAGTATTTGCAGCTAAACCATTTGTTTCGCATCGATACGAAGATAGACCTTCTACTTCGCATTGATTTGAAGCTAAATCATGTGTTTCGCATGGATTTGAATCTGACTCGTTTATTTCGCATGCTGATGAAGCTAAATCATGTATATCACAAGTATAAGAAGCTAATCCGTTTGTTTCGCATGGATTCGAAGATAAGCCTTCTACTTCGCATTGATTTGAAGCTAAATCATGTGTTTCGCATGGATTTGAATCTAACTCGTTTGTTTCGGATGCTGTTGAAGCTAAATCATGTATATCACAAGTATTTGAAGCTATATCATTTGTTTCGCAAGGATTCCAAGATAACCCTTCTAATTCGCATTGATTTGAAGCTAAATCATGTGTTTCGCATGGATTTGAAGCTAAATCATGTGTTTCGCATGGATTTGAAGCTAACTCGTTTGTTTCGCATGCTGTTGAAGCTAAATCATGTATATCACAAGTATTTGAAGCTAAACCATTTGTTACGCATGGATTCGAAGATCAGCCTTCTACTTCGCATTGATTTGATGCTAAATCATGTGTTTCGCATGGATTTGAAGCTAACTCGTTTGTTTCGCATGCTGTTGAAGCTAAATCATGTATATCACAAGTATTTGAAGCTAAACCATTTGTATTGCATGGGATCGAAGATAAGCCTCCTACTTCGCATTGATTTGAAGCTAAATCATGTGTTTCGCATGGATTTGAAGCTAACTCGTTTGTTTCGCATGCTGTTGAAGCTAAATCATATATATATATCACAAGTATTTGAAGCTAAACCATTTGTTTCGCATTTATTCGAAGCTAAGACTTCTACTTCGCATTGATTTGAGGCTAAATCATGTGTTTCGCTCGGTTTTGAAGCTAACTCGTTTGTTTCGCATGCTGTTGAAGCTAAATCATGTATATCACAAGTATTTGAAGCTATATCATACGTTTCGCATGGATTCCAAGATAACCCTTCTAATTCGCATAGATTTGAAGATAAATCATGTGTTTCGCTTGGATTTGAATATAACTCATTCGTTTCGCATGCTGTTGAAGCTAAATAATGTATATCACAAGTATTTGAAGCTGAACCATTTGCTTCGCATGGATTCGAAGATCAGCCTTCTACTTCGCATTGATTTGATGCTAAATCATGTGTTTCGCATGGATTTGAAGCTAACTCGTTTGTTTCGCATGCTGATGAAGCTAAATCATGTATATCACAAGTATAAGAAGCTAATCCGTTTGTTTCGCATGGATTCGAAGATAAGCCTTCTACTTCGCATTGATTTGAAGCTAAATCATGTGTTTCGCATGGATTTGAATCTAACTCGTTTGTTTCGGATGCTGTTGAAGCTAAATCACGTATATCACAAGTATTTGCAGCTAAACCATTTGTTTCGCATCGATACGAAGATAGCCCTTCTACTTCGCATTGATTTGAAGCTAAATCATGTGTTTCGCATGGATTTGAATCTAACTCGTTTATTTCGCATGCTGATGAAGCTAAATCATGTATATCACAAGTATAAGAAGCTAATCCGTTTGTTTCGCATGGATTCGAAGATAAGCCTTCTACTTCGCATTGATTTGAAGCTAAATCATGTGTTTCGCATGGATTTGAAGCTAAATCATGTGTTTCGCATGGATTTGAAGCTAACTCGTTTGTTTCGCATGCTGTTGAAGCTAAATCGTGTATATCACAAGTATTTGAAGCTATATCATTTGTTTCGCAAGGATTCGAAGATAACCCTTCTAATTCGCATTGATTTGAAGCTAAATCATGTGTTTCGCATGGATTTGAAGCTAAATCATGTGTTTCGCATGGATTTGAAGCTAACTCGTTTGTTTCGCATGCTGTTGAAGCTAAATCATATATATATCACAAGTATTTGAAGCTAAACCATTTGTTTCGCATTTATTCGAAGCTAAGACTTCTACTTCGCATTGATTTGAGGCTAAATCATGTGTTTCGCTCGGTTTTGAAGCTAACTCGTTTGTTTCGCATGCTGTTGAAGCTAAATCATGTATATCACAAGTATTTGATGCTATATCATACGTTTCGCATGGATTCCAAGATAACCCTTCTAATTCGCATAGATTTAAAGATAAATCATGTGTTTCGCTTGGATTTGAATATAACTCATTCGTTTCGCATGCTGTTGAAGCTAAATCATGTATATCACAAGTATTTGAAGCTGAACCATTTGCTTCGCATGGATTCGAAGATCAGCCTTCTACTTCGCATTGATTTGATGCTAAATCATGTGTTTCGCATGGATTTGAAGCTAACTCGTTTGTTTCGCATGCTGATGAAGCTAAATCATGTATATCACAAGTATAAGAAGCTAATCCGTTTGTTTCGCATGGATTCGAAGATAAGCCTTCTACTTCGCATTGATTTGAAGCTAAATCATGTGTTTCGCATGGATTTGAATCTAACTCGTTTGTTTCGCATGCTGTTGAATCTAAATCATGTATATCACAAGTATTTGAAGCTAAACCATTTGTTACGCATGGATTCGAAGATCAGCCTTCTACTTCGCATTGATTTGATGCTAAATCATGTGTTTCGCATGGATTTGAAGCTAACTCGTTTGTTTCGCATGCTGTTGAAGCTAAATCATGTATATCACAAGTATTTGAAGCTAAACCATTTGTATTGCATGGGATCGAAGATAAGCCTCCTACTTCGCATTGATTTGAAGTTAAATCATGTGTTTCGCATGGATTTGAAGCTAACTCGTTTGTTTCGCATGCTGTTGAAGCTAAATCATATATATATCACAAGTATTTGAAGCTAAACCATTTGTTTCGCATTTATTCGAAGCTAAGACTTCTACTTCGCATTGATTTGAGGCTAAATCATGTGTTTCGCTCGGTTTTGAAGCTAACTCGTTTGTTTCGCATGCTGTTGAAGCTAAATCATGTATATCACAAGTATTTGAAGCTATATCATACGTTTCGCATGGATTCCAAGATAACCCTTCTAATTCGCATAGATTTGAAGATAAATCATGTGTTTCGCTTGGATTTGAATATAACTCATTCGTTTCGCATGCTGTTGAAGCTAAATCATGTGTATCACAAGTATTTGAAGCTGAACCATTTGCTTCGCATGGATTCGAAGATCAGCCTTCTACTTCGCATTGATTTGATGCTAAATCATGTGTTTCGCATGGATTTGAAGCTAACTCGTTTGTTTCGCATGCTGTTGAAGCTAAATCATGTATACCACAAGTATTTGAAGCTATATCATACGTTTCGCATGGATTCCAAGATAACCCTTCTAATTCGCATTGATTTGAAGCTAAATCATGTGTTTCGCATGGATTTGAAGCTAACTAGTTTATTTCGCATGTTGTTGAAGCTAAATAATGTATATCACAAGTATAAGAAGCTAATCGATTTGTTTCGCATGGATTCGAAGATATGCTTACTTCTTCGCATTGATTTGAAGCTAAATCATGTGTTTCGCATGGATTTGAATCTAACTCGTTTGTTTCGGATGCTGTTGAAGTTAAATCATGTATATCACAAGTATTTGAAGCTATATCATTTGTTTCGCATGGATTCCAAGATAACCCTTCTAATTCGCATTGATTTGAAGCTAAATCATGTGTTTCGAATGGATTTGAAGCTAAATCATGTGTTTCGCATGGATTTGAAGCTAACTCGTTTGTTTCGCATGCTGTTGAAGCTAAATCATGTATATCACAAGTATTTGAAGCTAAACCATTTGTTACGCATGGATTCGAAGATCAGCCTTCTACTTCGCATTGATTTGATGCTAAATCATGTGTTTCGCATGGATTTGAAGCTAACTCGTTTGTTTCGCATGCTGTTGAAGCTAAATCATGTATATCACAAGTATTTGAAGCTAAACCATTTGTATTGCATGGGATCGAAGATAAGCCTCCTACTTCGCATTGATTTGAAGCTAAATCATGTGTTTCGCATGGATTTGAAGCTAACTCGTTTGTTTCGCATGCTGTTGAAGCTAAATCATATATATATATCACAAGTATTTGAAGCTAAACCATTTGTTTCGCATTTATTCGAAGCTAAGACTTCTACTTCGCATTGATTTGAGGCTAAATCATGTGTTTCGCTCGGTTTTGAAGCTAACTCGTTTGTTTCGCATGCTGTTGAAGCTAAATCATGTATATCACAAGTATTTGAAGCTATAGCATACGTTTCGCATGGATTCCAAGATAACCCTTCTAATTCGCATAGATTTGAAGATAAATCATGTGTTTCGCTTGGATTTGAATATAACTCATTCGTTTCGCATGCTGTTGAAGCTAAATAATGTATATCACAAGTATTTGAAGCTGAACCATTTGCTTCGCATGGATTCGAAGATCAGCCTTCTACTTCGCATTGATTTGATGCTAAATCATGTGTTTCGCATGGATTTGAAGCTAACTCGTTTGTTTCGCATGCTGATGAAGCTAAATCATGTATATCACAAGTATTTGAAGCTATATCATGTGTTTCGCATGGTTTCGAAGATAACCCTTCTAATTCGCATTGATACGAAGCTAAATCATGTGTTTCGCTTGGATTTGAAGCTAACTCGTTTTTTTCGCTAGTAGTTGAAGCTAAATCATGCATATCACAAGTATTTGAAGCTAAACCATTTGATTCCTATGGTTTTGAAGCCAAGCTTTCTACATCGCATTGACTTGAAGATAAATCATGTGTTTCGCTTGGATTTGAAGATAACTCATTTGTTTCGCATGCTGTTGAAGCTAAATCATGTATATCACAAGTATTTGAAGCTAAACCACTTGCTTCGCATGGATTCGATGATCAGCCTCCTACTTCGCATTAATTTGGTGCTAAATCATGTGTTTCGCATGGATTTGAAGCTAACTCGTTTGTTTCGCATGCTGTTGAAGCTAAATCATGTATATCACAAGTATTTGAAGCTATATCATACGTTTCGCATGGATTCCAAGATAACCCTTCTAATTCGCATTGATTTGATGCTAAATCATGTGTTTCGCATGGATTTGAAGCTAACTCGTTTGTTTCGCATGCTGTTGAAGCTAAATCATGTATATCACAAGTATTTGAAGCTAAACCATTTGTTACGCATGGATTCGAAGATCAGCCTTCTACTTCGCATTGATTTGATGCTAAATCATGTGTTTCGCATGGATTTGAAGCTAACTCGTTTGTTTCGCATGCTGTTGAAGCTAAATCATGTATATCACAAGTATTTGAAGCTAAACCATTTGTATCGCATGGGATCGAAGATAAGCCTCATACTTCGCATTGATTTGAAGCTAAATCATGTGTTTCGCATGGATTTGAAGCTAACTCGTTTGTTTCGCATGCTGTTGAAGCTAAATCATATATATCACAAGTATTTGAAGCTAAACCATTTGTTTCGCATTTATTCGATGCTAAGCCTTCTACTTCGCATTGATTTGAGGCTAAATCATGTGTTTCGCTCGGTTTTTAAGCTAACTCGTTTGTTTCGCATGCTGTTGAAGCTAAATCATGTATATCACAAGTATTTGAAGCTATATCATACGTTTCGCATGGATTCCAAGATAACCCTTCTAATTCGCATAGATTTCAAGATAAATCATGTGTTTCGCTTGGATTTGAATATAACTCATTTGTTTCGCATGCTGTTGAAGCTAAATCATTTATATCACAAGTATTTGAAGCTAAACCATTTGTATCGCATGGGATCGAAGATAAGCCTCCTTCTTCGCATTGATTTGAAGCTAAATCATGTGTTTCGCATGGATTTGAAGCTAACTCGTTTGTTTCGCATGCTGTTGAAGCTAAATCATATATCACAAGTATTTCAATCTAAACCATTTGTTACGCATGGATTCGAAGATCAGCCTTCTACTTCGCATTTATTTGATGATAAATCATGTGTTTCGCATGGATTTGAAGCTTACTCGTTTGTATCGCATGCAGTTGTAGCTAAATCATGTATATCACAAGTATTTCAAGCTAAACCATTTGTTTCGCATGGATTCGAAGATAAGCCTTCTACTTCGCATTGATTTTAATCTAAATCATGTCTTTCGCATGGATTTAAAGGTAACTCGTTTGTTTCGCATGCAGTTGAAGCTGAATCATGTATATCACAAGTATTTGAAGCTAAACTATTCGTTTCGCATGGATTCGAAGTTAACTCGTTTGTTTCGCATACCGTTGAAGCTAAATCACGTATATCACAAGTATTTGCAGCTAAACCATTTGTTTCGCATCGATACGAAGATAGACCTTCTACTTCGCATTGATTTGAAGCTAAATCATGTGTTTCGCATGGATTTGAATCTAACTCGTTTATTTCGCATGCTGATGAAGCTAAATCATGTATATCACAAGTATAAGAAGCTAATCCGTTTGTTTCGCATGGATTCGAAGATAAGCCTTCTACTTCGCATTGATTTGAAGCTAAATCATGTGTTTCGCATGGATTTGAATTTAACTCGTTTGTTTCGGATGCTGTTGAAGCTAAATCATGTATATCACAAGTATTTGAAGCTATATCATTTGTTTCGCAAGGATTCCAAGATAACCCTTCTAATTCGCATTGATTTGAAGCTAAATCATGTGTTTCGCATGGATTTGAAGCTAAATCATGTGTTTCGCATGGATTTGAAGCTAACTCGTTTGTTTCGCATGCTGTTGAAGCTAAATCATGTATATCACAAGTATTTGAAGCTAAACCATTTGTTACGCATGGATTCGAAGATCAGCCTTCTACTTCGCATTGATTTGATGCTAAATCATGTGTTTCGCATGGATTTGAAGCTAACTCGTTTGTTTCGCATGCTGTTGAAGCTAAATCATGTATATCACAAGTATTTGAAGCTAAACCATTTGATTCCTATGGTTTTGAAGCCAAGCTTTCTACATCGCATTGACTTGAAGATAAATCATGTGTTTCGCTTGGATTTGAAGATAACTCATTTGTTTCGCATGCTGTTGAAGCTAAATCATGTATATCACAAGTATTTGAAGCTAAACCACTTGCTTCGCATGGATTCGATGATCAGCCTCCTACTTCGCATTAATTTGGTGCTAAATCATGTGTTTCGCATGGATTTGAAGCTAACTCGTTTGTTTCGCATGCTGTTGAAGCTAAATCATGTATATCACAAGTATTTGAAGCTATATCATACGTTTCGCATGGATTCCAAGATAACCCTTCTAATTCGCATTGATTTGATGCTAAATCATGTATATCACAAGTATTTGAAGCTGAACCATTTGCTTCGCATGGATTCGAAGATCAGCTTTCTACTTCGCATTGATTTGATGCTAAATCATGTGTTTCGCATGGATTTGAAGCTAACTCGTTTGTTTCGCATGCTGATGAAGCTAAATCATGTATATCACAAGTATAAGAAGCTAATCCGTTTGTTTCGCATGGATTCGAAGATAAGCCTTCTACTTCGCATCGATTTGAAGCTAAATCATGTGTTTCGCATGGATTTGAATCTAACTCGTTTGTTTCGGATGCTGTTGAAGCTAAATCACGTATATCACAAGTATTTGCAGCTAAACCATTTGTTTCGCATCGATACGAAGATAGCCCTTCTACTTCGCATTGATTTGAAGCTAAATCATGTGTTTCGCATGGATTTGAATCTAACTCGTTTATTTCGCATGCTGATGAAGCTAAATCATGTATATCACAAGTATAAGAAGCTAATCCGTTTGTTTCGCATGGATTCGAAGATAAGCCTTCTACTTCGCATTGATTTGAAGCTAAATCATGTGTTTCGCATGGATTTGAAGCTAAATCATGTGTTTCGCATGGATTTGAAGCTAACTCGTTTGTTTCGCATGCTGTTGAAGCTAAATCATGTATATCACAAGTATTTGAAGCTATATCATTTGTTTCGCAAGGATTCGAAGATAACCCTTCTAATTCGCATTGATTTGAAGCTAAATCATGTGTTTCGCATGGATTTGAAGCTAAATCATGTGTTTCGCATGGATTTGAAGCTAACTCGTTTGTTTCGCATGCTGTTGAAGCTAAATCATGTATATCACAAGTATTTGAAGCTAAACCATTTGTTACGCATGGATTCGAAGATCAGCCTTCTACTTCGCATTGATTTGATGCTAAATCATGTGTTTCGCATGGATTTGAAGCTAACTCGTTTGTTTCGCATGCTGTTGAAGCTAAATCATGTATATCACAAGTATTTGAAGCTAAACCATTTGTATTGCATGGGATCGAAGATAAGCCTCCTACTTCGCATTGATTTGAAGTTAAATCATGTGTTTCGCATGGATTTGAAGCTAACTCGTTTGTTTCGCATGCTGTTGAAGCTAAATCATATATATATCACAAGTATTTGAAGCTAAACCATTTGTTTCGCATTTATTCGAAGCTAAGACTTCTACTTCGCATTGATTTGAGGCTAAATCATGTGTTTCGCATGGATTTGAAGCTAACTCGTTTGTTTCGCATGCTGTTGAAGCTAAATCATGTATACCACAAGTATTTGAAGCTATATCATACGTTTCGCATGGATTCCAAGATAACCCTTCTAATTCGCATTGATTTGAAGCTAAATCATGTGTTTCGCATGGATTTGAAGCTAACTAGTTTATTTCGCATGTTGTTGAAGCTAAATAATGTATATCACAAGTATAAGAAGCTAATCGATTTGTTTCGCATGGATTCGAAGATATGCTTACTTCTTCGCATTGATTTGAAGCTAAATCATGTGTTTCGCATGGATTTGAATCTAACTCGTTTGTTTCGGATGCTGTTGAAGTTAAATCATGTATATCACAAGTATTTGAAGCTATATCATTTGTTTCGCATGGATTCGAAGATAACACTTCTAATTCGCATTGATTTGAAGCTAAATCATGTGTTTCGCATGGATTTGAAGCTAACTCGTTTGTTTCGCATGCTGTTGAAGCTAAATCATGTATATCACAAGTATTTGAAGCTATATCATACGTATCGCATGGATTCCAAGATAACCCGTCTAATTCGCATTGATTTGAAGCTAAATCATGTGTTTCGCATGGATTTGAAGCTAAATCATGTGTTTCTCATGGATTTGAAACTAACTCGTTTGTTTCGCATGCTGTTGAAGCTAAATCATGTATATCACAAGTATTTGAAGCTAAACCATTTGTTACGCATGGATTCGAAGATCAGCCTTCTACTTCGCATTGATTTGATGCTAAATCATGTGTTTCGCATGGATTTGAAGCTAACTCGTTTGTTTCGCATGCTGTTGAAGCTAAATCATGTATATCACAAGTATTTGAAGCTAAACCATTTGTATCGCATGGGATCGAAGATAAGCCTCCTACTTCGCATTGATTTGAAGCTAAATCATGTGTTTCGCATGGATTTGAAGCTAACTCGTTTGTTTCGCATGCTGTTGAAGCTAAATCATATATATCACAAGTATTTGAAGCTAAACCATTTGTTTCGCATTTATTCGATGCTAAGCCTTCTACTTCGCATTGATTTGAGGCTAAATCATGTGTTTCGCTCGGTTTTGAAGCTAACTCGTTTGTTTCGCATGCTGTTGAAGCTAAATCATGTATATCACAAGTATTTGAAGCTATATCATACGTTCCGCATGGATTCCAAGATAACCCTTCTAATTCGCATAGATTTGAAGATGAATCATGTGTTTCGCTTGGATTTGAATATAACTCATTTGTTTCGCATGCTGTTGAAGCTAAATCATGTATATCACAAGTATTTGAAGCTAAACCATTTGTATCTTCTAATTCGCATTGATTTGAAGCTAAATCATGTGTTTCGCATGGATTTGAAGCTAACCCGTTTGTTTCGCATGCTGTTGAAGCTAAATCATGTATATCACAAGTATTTGAAGCTAAACCATTTGTTACGCATGGATTCGAAGATCAGCCTTCTACTTCGCATTGATTTGATGCTAAATCATGTGTTTCGCATGGATTTGAAGCTAACTCGTTTGTTTCGCATGCTGTTGAAGCTAAATCATGTATATCACAAGTATTTGAAGCTAAACCATTTGTATCGCATGGGATCGAAGATAAGCCTCCTACTTCGCATTGATTTGAAGCTAAATCATGTGTTTCGCATGGATTTGAAGCTAACTCGTTTGTTTCACATGCTGTTGAAGCTAAATCATATATATCACAAGTATTTGAAGCTAAACCATTTGTTTCGCATTTATTCGATGCTAAGCCTCCTACTTCGCATTGATTTGAGGCTAAATCATGTGTTTCGCTCGGTTTTGAAGCTAACTCGTTTGTTTCGCATGCTGTTGAAGCTAAATCATGTGTATCACAAGTATTTGAAGCTATATCATACGTTTCGGATGGATTCCAAGATAACCCTTCTAATTCGCATAGATTTAAAGATAAATCATGTGTTTCGCTTGGATTTGAATATAACTCATTCGTTTCGCATGCTGTTGAAGCTAAATCATGTATATCACAAGTATTTGAAGATAAACCATTTGTATCGCATGGGATCGAAGATAAGCCTCCTACTTCGCATTGATTTGAAGCTAAATCATGTGTTTCGCATGAATTTGAAGCTAACTCGTTTGTTTCGCATGCTGTTGAAGCTAAATCATATATATCACAAGTATTTGAAGCTAAACCATTTGTTACGCATGGATTCGAAGATCAGCCTTCTACTTCGCATTGAGTTGATGCTAAATCATGTGTTTCGCATGGATTTGAAGCTAACTCGTTTGTTTCGCATGCTGTTGAAGCTAAATCATGTATATCACAAGTATTTGAAGCTAAACCATTTGTATCGCATGGGATCGAAGATAAGCCTCCTACTTCGCATTGATTTGAAGCTAAATCATGTGTTTCGCATGGATTTGAAGCTAACTTTTTTGTTTCGCATGCTGTTGAAGCTAAATCTTATATATCACAAGTATTTGAAGCTAAACCATTTGTTTCGCATTTATTCGAAGCTAAGCCTTCTACTTCGCATTGATTTGAGGCTAAATCATGTGTTTCGCTCGGTCTTGAAGCTAACTCGTTTGTTTCGCATGCTGTTGAAGCTAAATCATGTATATCACAAGTATTTGAAGCTATATCATACGTTTCGCATGGATTCCAAGATAACCCTTCTAATTCGCATTGATTTGAAGCTAAATCATGTGTTTCGCATGGATTTGAAGCTAACTCGTTTGTTTCGCATACAGTTGAAGCTAAATCACGTATATCACAAGTATTTGCAGCTAAACCATTTGTTTCGCATCGATACGAAGATAACCCTTCTACTTCGCATTGATTTGAAGCTAAATAATGTGTTTCGCATGGATTTGAATCTAACTCGTTTATTTCGCATGCTGTTGAATCTAAATCATGTATATCACAAGTATAAGAAGCTATATCATACGTTTCGCATGGATTCCAAGATAACCCTTCTAATTCGCATTGATTTGAATCTAAATAATGTGTTTCGCATGGATTTGAAGCTAACTTGTTTATTTCGCATGCTGTTGAAGCTAAATCATGTGTTTCGCATGGATTTGAATCTAACTCGTTTATTTCGCATTCTGTTGAAGCTAAATCATGTATATCACAAGTATAAGAAGCTAATCCGTTTGTTTCGCATGGATTCGAAGATAAGCCTTCTACTTCGCATTGATTTGAAGCTAAATCATGTGTTTCGCATGGATTTGATTCTAACTCGTTTGTTTCGGTTGCTGTTGAAGCTAAATCATGTATATCACAAGTAATTGAAGCTATATCATTTGTTTCGCATGGATTCGAAGATAACCCTTCTAATTCGCATTGATTTGAGGCTAAATCATGTGTTTCCCTTGGATTTGGAGCTAACTCGTTTTTTTCGCTAGTAGTTGAAGCTAAATCATGCTTATCACAAGTATTTGAAGCTAAACCATTTGGTTCGCATTTATTCGAAGCTAAGCCTTCTACTTCGCATTGATTTGAGGCTAAATCATGTGTTTCGCTTGGTTTTGAAGCTAACTCGTTTTTTTTCGCATGCAGTTGTAGCTAAATCATATATATCACAAGTATTTGAAGCTAAACCATTTGTTTCGCATTTATTCGATGCTAAGCCTTCTACTTCGCATTGATTTGAGGCTAAATCATGTGTTTCGCTCGGTTTTGAATCTAACTCGTCTGTTTCGCATGCTGTTGAAGCTAAATCATGTATATCACAAGTATTTGAAGCTATATCATAAGTTTCGCATGGATTCCAAGATAACCCTTCTAATTCGCATAGATTTGAAGATAAATCATGTGTTTCGCTTGGATTTGAATATAACTCATTTGTTTCGCATGCTGTTGAAGCTAAATCATGTATATCACAAGTATTTGAAGCTAAACCATTTGTTTCGCATTTATTCGAAGCTAAGCCTTCTACTTCGCATTGATTTGAGGCTAAATCATGTGTTTCGCTCGGTCTTGAAGCTAACTCGTTTGTTTCGCATGCTGTTGAAGCTAAATCATGTATATCACAAGTATTTGAAGCTATATCATACGTTTCGCATGGATTCCAAGATAACCCTTCTAATTCGCATTGATTTGAAGCTAAATCATGTGTTTCGCATGGATTTGAAGCTAACTCGTTTGTTTCGCATGCTGTTGAAGCTAAATCATGTATATCACAAGTATTTCAAGCTAAACCATTTGTTACGCATGGATTCGAAGATCAGCCTTCTACTTCGCATTTATTTGATGCTAAATCATGTGTTTCGCATGGATTTGAAGCTAACTCGTTTGTTTCGCATGCTGTTGAAGCTAAATCATGTATATCACAAGTATAAGAAGCTAAACCATTTGTATCGGATGGGATCGAAGATAAGCCTCCTACTTCGCATTGATTTGAATCTAAATCATGTGTTTCGCTTGGTTTTGAAGCTAACTCGTTTTTTTCGCATGCAGTTGTAGCTAAATCATATATATCACAAGTATTTGAAGCTAAACCATTTGTTTCGCATTTATTCGATGCTAAGCCTTCTACTTCGCATTGATTTGAGGCTAAATCATGTGTTTCGCTCGGTTTTGAAGCTAACTCGTTTGTTTCGCATGCTGTTGAAGCTAAATCATGTATATCACAAGTATTTGAAGCTATATCATACGTTTCGCATGGATTCCAAGATAACCCTTCTAATTCGCATAGATTTGAAGATAAATCATGTGTTTCGCTTGGATTTGAATATAACTCATTTGTTTCGCATGCTGTTGAAGCTAAATCATGTATATCACAAGTATTTGAAGCTAAACCATTTGTATCGCATGGGATCGAAGATAAGCCTCCTACTTCGCATTGATTTGATGCTAAATCATGTGTTTCGCATGGATTTAAAGGTAACTCGTTTGTTTCGCATGCAGTTGAAGCTGAATCATGTATATCACAAGTATTTGAAGCTAAACTATTCGTTTCGCATGGATTCGAAGTTAACTCGTTTGTTTCGCATACAGTTGAAGCTAAATCACGTATATCACAAGTATTTGCAGCTAAACCATTTGTTTCGCATCGATACGAAGATAACCCTTCTACTTCGCATTGATTTGAAGCTAAATCATGTGTTTCGTATGGATTTGAATCTAACTCGTTTAATTCTCATGCTGTTGAAGCTAAATCATGTATATCACAAGTATAAGAAGCTATATCATACGTTTCGCATGGATTCCAAGATAACCCTTCTAATTCGCATTGATTTGAATCTAAATCATGTGTTTCGCATGGATTTGAAGCTAACTCGTTTATTTCGCATGCTGTTGAAGCTAAATCATGTAATCACAAGTATTTGCAGCTAAACCATTTGTTACGCATGGATTCGAAGATCAGCCTTCTACTTCGCATTGATTTGAAGCTAAATCATGTGTTTCGCATGGATTTGAATCTGACTCGTTTATTTCGCATTCTGTTGAAGCTAAATCATGTATATCACAAGTATAAGAAGCTAATCCGTTTGTTTCGCATGTATTCGAAGATAAGCCTTCTACTTCACATTGATTTGAGGCTAAATCATGTCTTTCGCATGGATTTAAAGGTAACTCGTTTGTTTCGCATGCAGTTGAAGCTGAATCATGTATATCACAAGTATTTGAAGCTAAACTATTCGTTTCGCATGGATTCGAAGTTAACTCGTTTGTTTCGTATACAGTTGAAGCTAAATCACGTATATCACAAGTATTTGCAGCTAAACCATTTGTTTCGCATCGATACGAAGATAACTCTTCTACTTCGCATTGATTTTAATCTAAATCATGTCTTTCGCATGGATTTAAAGGTAACTCGTTTGTTTCGCATGCAGTTGAAGCTGAATCATGTATATCACAAGTATATGAAGCTAAACTATTCGTTTCGCATGGATTCGAAGTTAATTCGTTTGTTTCGCATACAGTTGAAGCTAAATCACGTATATCACAAGTATTTGCAGCTAAAGCATTTGTTTCGCATCGATACGAAGATAACCTTTCTAATTCGCATTGATTTGAAGCTAAATCATGTGTTTCGCATGGATTTGAAGCTAACTCGTTTGTTTCGCATGCTGTTGAAGCTAAATCATGTATATCACAAGTATTTCAAGCTAAACCATTTGTTACGCATGGATTCGAAGATCAGCCTTCTACTTCGCATTTATTTGATGCTAAATCATGTGTTTCGCATGGATTTGAAGCTAACTCGTTTGTTTCGCATGCTGTTGAAGCTAAATCATGTATATCACAAGTATAAGAAGCTAAACCATTTGTATCGGATGGGATCGAAGATAAGCCTCCTACTTCGCATTGATTTGAATCTAAATCATGTGTTTCGCTTGGTTTTGAAGCTAACTCGTTTTTTTCGCATGCAGTTGTAGCTAAATCATATATATCACAAGTATTTGAAGCTAAACCATTTGTTTCGCATTTATTCGATGCTAAGCCTTCTACTTCGCATTGATTTGAGGCTAAATCATGTGTTTCGCTCGGTTTTGAAGCTAACTCGTTTGTTTCGCATGCTGTTGAAGCTAAATCATGTATATCACAAGTATTTGAAGCTATATCATACGTTTCGCATGGATTCCAAGATAACCCTTCTAATTCGCATAGATTTGAAGATAAATCATGTGTTTCGCTTGGATTTGAATATAACTCATTTGTTTCGCATGCTGTTGAAGCTAAATCATGTATATCACAAGTATTTGAAGCTAAACCATTTGTATCGCATGGGATCGAAGATAAGCCTCCTACTTCGCATTGATTTGATGCTAAATCATGTGTTTCGCATGGATTTAAAGGTAACTCGTTTGTTTCGCATGCAGTTGAAGCTGAATCATGTATATCACAAGTATTTGAAGCTAAACTATTCGTTTCGCATGGATTCGAAGTTAACTCGTTTGTTTCGCATACAGTTGAAGCTAAATCACGTATATCACAAGTATTTGCAGCTAAACCATTTGTTTCGCATCGATACGAAGATAACCCTTCTACTTCGCATTGATTTGAAGCTAAATCATGTGTTTCGTATGGATTTGAATCTAACTCGTTTAATTCTCATGCTGTTGAAGCTAAATCATGTATATCACAAGTATAAGAAGCTATATCATACGTTTCGCATGGATTCCAAGATAACCCTTCTAATTCGCATTGATTTGAATCTAAATCATGTGTTTCGCATGGATTTGAAGCTAACTCGTTTATTTCGCATGCTGTTGAAGCTAAATCATGTAATCACAAGTATTTGCAGCTAAACCATTTGTTACGCATGGATTCGAAGATCAGCCTTCTACTTCGCATTGATTTGAAGCTAAATCATGTGTTTCGCATGGATTTGAATCTGACTCGTTTATTTCGCATTCTGTTGAAGCTAAATCATGTATATCACAAGTATAAGAAGCTAATCCGTTTGTTTCGCATGTATTCGAAGATAAGCCTTCTACTTCACATTGATTTGAGGCTAAATCATGTCTTTCGCATGGATTTAAAGGTAACTCGTTTGTTTCGCATGCAGTTGAAGCTGAATCATGTATATCACAAGTATTTGAAGCTAAACTATTCGTTTCGCATGGATTCGAAGTTAACTCGTTTGTTTCGTATACAGTTGAAGCTAAATCACGTATATCACAAGTATTTGCAGCTAAACCATTTGTTTCGCATCGATACGAAGATAACTCTTCTACTTCGCATTGATTTTAATCTAAATCATGTCTTTCGCATGGATTTAAAGGTAACTCGTTTGTTTCGCATGCAGTTGAAGCTGAATCATGTATATCACAAGTATATGAAGCTAAACTATTCGTTTCGCATGGATTCGAAGTTAATTCGTTTGTTTCGCATACAGTTGAAGCTAAATCACGTATATCACAAGTATTTGCAGCTAAAGCATTTGTTTCGCATCGATACGAAGATAACCTTTCTAATTCGCATTGATTTGAAGCTAAATCATGTGTTTCGCATGGATTTGAAGCTAACTCGTTTGTTTCGCATGCTGTTGAAGCTAAATCATGTATATCACAAGTATTTGAAGCTAAACCATTTGTTACGCATGGATTCGAAGATCAGCCTTCTACTTCGCATTGATTTGATGCTAAATCATGTGTTTCGCATGGATTTGAAGCTAACTCGTTTGTTTCGCATGCTGTTGAAGCTAAATCATGTATATCACAAGTATTTGAAGCTATATCATTTGTTTCGCATGGATTCGAAGATAACCCTTCTAATTCGCATTGATTTGAAGCTAAATCATGTGTTTCGCTTGGATTTGAAGCTAACTCGTTTTTTTCGCTAGTAGTTGAAGCTAAATCATGCATATCACAAGTATTTGAAGCTAAACCATTTGATTCCCATGGTTTTGAAGCCAAGCTTTCTACATCGCATTGACTTGAAGATAAATCATGTGTTTCGCTTGGATTTGAAGATAACTCATTTGTTTCGCATGCTTTTGAAGCTAAATCATGTATATCACAAGTATTTGAAGCTAAACCACTTGCTTCGCATGGATTCGATGATCATCCTCCTACTTCGCATTGATTTGATGCTAAATCATGTGTTTGGCATGGATTTGAAGCTAACTCGTTTGTTTCGCATGCTGTTGAAGCTAAATCATATATATCACAAGTATTTGAAGCTAAACCATTTGTTTCGCATTTATTCGATGCTAAGCCTTCTACTTCGCATTGATTTGAGGCTAAATCATGTGTTTCGCTCGGTTTTGAAGCTAACTCGTTTGTTTCGCATGCTGTTGAAGCTAAATCATGTATATCACAAGTATTTGAAGCTATATCATACGTTCCGCATGGTTTCCAAGATAACCCTTCTAATTCGCATAGATTTGAAGATAAATCATGTGATTCGCTTGGATTTGAATATAACTCATTTGTTTCGCATGCTGTTGAAGCTAAATCATGTATATCACAAGTATTTGAAGCTAAACCATTTGTATCGCATGGGATCGAAGATAAGCCTCCTACTTCGCATTGATTTGAAGCTAAATCATGTGTTTCGCATGGATTTGAAGCTAACTCGTTTGTTTCGCATGCTGTTGAAGCTAAATCATGTATATCACAAGTATTTGAAGCTATATCATACGTTCCGCATGGATTCCAAGATAACCCTTCTAATTCGCATACATTTGAAGATAAATCATGTGTTTCGCTTGGATTTGAATATAACTCATTTGTTTCGCATGCTGTTGAAGCTAAATCATGTATATCACAAGTATTTGAAGCTAAACCATTTGTATCGCATGGGATCGAAGATAAGCCTCCTACTTCGCATTGATTTGAAGCTAAATCATGTGTTTCGCATGGATTTGAAGCTAACTCGTTTGTTTCGCATGCTGTTGAAGCTAAATCATATATATCACAAGTATTTGAAGCTAAACCATTTGTTTCGCATTTATTCGATGCTAAGCCTTCTACTTCGCATTGATTTGAGGCTAAATCATGTGTTTCGCTCGGTCTTGAAGCTAACTCGTTTGTTTCGCATGCTGTTGAAGCTAAATCATGTATATCACAAGTATTTGAAGCTATATCATACGTTTCGCATGGATTCCAAGATAACCCTTCTAATTCGCATTGATTTGAAGCTAAATCATGTGTTTCGCATGGATTTGAAGCTAACTCGTTTGTATCGCATGCTGTTGAAGCTAAATCATGTATATCACAAGTATTTCAAGCTAAACCATTTGTTACGCATGGATTCGAAGATCAGCCTTCTACTTCGCATTTATTTGATGCTAAATCATGTGTTTCGCATGGATTTGAAGCTAACTCGTTTGTTTCGCATGCTGTTGAAGCTAAATCATGTATATCACAAGTATAAGAAGCTAAACCATTTGTATCGGATGGGATCGAAGATAAGCCTCCTACTTCGCATTGATTTGAAGCTAAATCATGTGTTTCGCATGGATTTGAAGCTAACTCGTTTGTATCGCATGCTGTTGAAGCTAAATCATATATATCACAAGTATTTGAAGCTAAACCATTTGTTTCGCATTTATTCGAAGCTAAGCCTTCTACTTCGCATTGATTTGAGGCTAAATCATGTGTTTCGCTTGGTTTTGAAGCTAACTCGTTTTTTTCGCATGCAGTTGTAGCTAAATCATTTATATCACAAGAATTTGAAGCTAAACCATTTGTTTCGCATGGATTCGAAGATAAGCCTTCTACTTCGCATTGATTTTAATCTAAATCATGTCTTTCGCATGGATTTAAAGGTAACTCGTTTGTTTCGCATGCAGTTGAAGCTGAATCATGTATATCACAAGTATTTGAAGCTAAACTATTCGTTTCGCATGGATTCGAAGTTAACTCGTTTGTTTCGCATACAGTTGAAGCTAAATCACGTATATCACAAGTATTTGCAGCTAAACCATTTGTTTCGCATCGATACGAAGATAACCCTTCTACTTCGCATTGATTTGAAGCTAAATAATGTGTTTCGCATGGATTTGAATCTAACTCGTTTATTTCGCATGCTGTTGAAGCTAAATCATGTATATCACAAGTATAAGAAGCTATATCATACGTTTCGCATGGATTCCAAGATAACCCTTCTAATTCGCATTGATTTGAATCTAAATAATGTGTTTCGCATGGATTTGAAGCTAACTCGTTTATTTCGCATGCTGTTGAAGCTAAATCATGTAATCACAAGAATTTGCAGCTAAACCATTTGTTACGCATGGATCCGAAGATCAGCCTTCTACTTCGCATTGATTTGAAGCTAAATCATGTGTTTCGCATGGATTTGAATCTAACTCGTTTATTTCGCATTCTGTTGAAGCTAAATCATGTATATCACAAGTATAAGAAGCTAATCCGTTTGTTTCGCATGGATTCGAAGATAAGCCTTCTACTTCGCATTGATTTGAAGCTAAATCATGTGTTTCGCATGGATTTGATTCTAACTCGTTTGTTTCGGTTGCTGTTGAAGCTAAATCATGTATATCACAAGTATTTGAAGCTATATCATTTGTTTCGCATGGATTCGAAGATATCCCTTCTAATTCGCATTGATTTGAGGCTAAATCATGTGTTTCGCTTGGATTTGGAGCTAACTCGTTTTTTTCGCTAGTAGTTGAAGCTAAATCATGCTTATCACAAGTATTTGAAGCTAAACCATTTGGTTCGCATTTATTCGAAGCTAAGCCTTCTACTTCGCATTGATTTGAGGCTAAATCATGTGTTTCGCTTGATTTTGAAGCTAACTCGTTTTTTTCGCATGCAGTTGTAGCTAAATCATATATATCACAAGTATTTGAAGCTAAACCATTTGTTTCGCATTTATTCGATGCTAAGCCTTCTACTTCGCATTGATTTGAGGCTAAATCATGTGTTTCGCTCGGTTTTGAATCTAACTCGTCTGTTTCGCATGCTGTTGAAGCTAAATCATGTATATCACAAGTATTTGAAGCTATATCATACGTTTCGCATGGATTCCAAGATAACCCTTCTAATTCGCATAGATTTGAAGATAAATCATGTGTTTCGCTTGGATTTGAATATAACTCATTTGTTTCGCATGCTGTTGAAGCTAAATCATGTATATCACAAGTATTTGAAGCTAAACCATTTGTATCGCATGGGATCGAAGATAAGCCTCCTACTTCGCATTGATTTGAAGCTAAATCATGTGTTTCACATGGATTTGAAGCTAACTCGTTTGTATCGCATGCTGTTGAAGCTAAATCATATATATCACAAGTATTTGAAGCTAAATCATTTGTTTCGCATTTATTCGAAGCTAAGCCTTCTACTTCGCATTGATTTGAGGCTAAATCATGTGTTTCGCTTGGTTTTGAAGCTAACTCGTTTTTTTCGCATGCAGTTGTAGCTAAATCATTTATATCACAAGAATTTGAAGCTAAACCATTTGTTTCGCATGGATTCGAAGATAAGCCTTCTACTTCGCATTGATTTTAATCTAAATCATGTCTTTCGCATGGATTTAAAGGTAACTCGTTTGTTTCGCATGCAGTTGAAGCTGAATCATGTATATCACAAGTATTTAAAGCTAAACTATTCGTTTCGCATGGATTCGAAGTTAACTCGTTTGTTTCGCATACAGTTGAAGCTAAATCACGTATATCACAAGTATTTGCAGCTAAACCATTTGTTTCGCATCGATACGAAGATAACCCTTCTACTTCGCATTGATTTGAAGCTAAATAATGTGTTTCGCATGGATTTGAATCTAACTCGTTTATTTCGCATGCTGTTGAAGCTAAATCATGTATATCACAAGTATAAGAAGCTATATCATACGTTTCGCATGGATTCCAAGATAACCCTTCTAATTCGCATTGATTTGAATCTAAATAATGTGTTTCGCATGGATTTGAAGCTAACTCGTTTATTTCGCATGCTGTTGAAGCTCTATCATGTAATCACAAGTATTTGCAGCTAAACCATTTGTATCGCATGGGATCGAAGATAAGCCTCCTACTTCGCATTGATTTGAAGCTAAATCATGTGTTTCGCATGGATTTGAAGCTAACTCGTTTGTTTCGCATGCTGTTGAAGCTAAATCATGTAATCACAAGTATTTGCAGCTAAACCATTTGTTACGCATGTATCCGAAGATCAGCCTTCTACTTCAAATTGATTTGAAGCTAAATCATGTGTTTCGCATGGATTTGAATCTAACTCGTTTATTTCGCATTCTGTTGAAGCTAAATCATGTATATCACAAGTATAAGAAGCTAATCCGTTTGTTTCGCATGGATTCGAAGATAAGCCTTCTACCTCGCATTGATTTGAAGCTAAATCATGTGTTTCGCATGGATTTGATTCTAACTCGTTTGTTTCGGTTGCTGTTGAAGCTAAATCATGTATATCACAAGTATTTGAAGCTATACCATTTGTTTCGCATGGATTCGAAGATAACCCTTCTAATTCGCATTGATTTGAGGCTAAATCATGTGTTTCGCTTGGATTTGGAGCTAACTCGTTTTTTTCGCTAGTAGTTGAAGCTAAATCATGCTTATCACAAGTATTTGAAGCTAAACCATTTGGTTCGCATTTATTCGAAGCTAAGCCTTCTACTTCGCATTGATTTGAGGCTAAATCATGTGTTTCGCTTGGTTTTGAAGCTAACTCGTTTTTTACTCATGCAGTTGTAGCTAAATCATATATATCACAAGTATTTGAAGCTAAACCATTTGTTTCGCATTTATTCGATGCTAAGCCTTCTACTTCGCATTGATTTGAGGCTAAATCATGTGTTTCGCTCGGTTTTGAATCTAACTCGTCTGTTTCGCATGCTGTTGAAGCTAAATCATGTATATCACAAGTATTTGAAGCTATATCATACGTTTCGCATGGATTCCAAGATAACCCTTCTAATTCGCATAGATTTGAAGATAAATCATGTGTTTCGCTTGGATTTGAATATAACTCATTTGTTTCGCATGCTGTTGAAGCTAAATCATGTATATCACAAGTATTTGAAGCTAAACCATTTGTATCGCATGGGATCGAAGATAAGCCTCCTACTTCGCATTGATTTGATGCTAAATCATGTGTTTCGCATGGATTTAAAGGTAACTCGTTTGTTTCGCATGCAGTTGAAGCTGAATCATGTATATCACAAGTATTTGAAGCTAAACTATTCGTTTCGCATGGATTCGAAGTTAACTCGTTTGTTTCGCATACAGTTGAAGCTAAATCACGTATATCACAAGAATTTGCAGCTAAACCATTTGTTTCGCATCGATACGAAGGTAACCCTTCTACTTCGCATTGATTTGGAGCTAAATCATGTGTTTCGTATGGATTTGAATCTAACTCGTTTAATTCTCATGCTGTTGAAGCTAAATCATGTATATCACAAGTATAAGAAGCTATATCATACGTTTCGCATGGATTCCAAGATAACCCTTCTAATTCGCATTGATTTGAATCTAAATCATGTGTTTCGCATGGATTTGAAGCTAACTCGTTTATTTCGCATGCTGTTGAAGCTAAATCATGTAATCACAAGTATTTGCAGCTAAACCATATGTTACGCATGGATTCGAAGATCAGCCTTCTACTTCGCATTGATTTGAAGCTAAATCATGTGTTTCGCATGGATTTGAATCTAACTCGTTTATTTCGCATTCTGTTGAAGCTAAATCATGTATATCACAAGTATAAGAAGCTAATCCGTTTGTTTCGCATGTATTCGAAGATAAGCCTTCTACTTCACATTGATTTGAGGCTAAATCATGTCTTTCGCATGGATTTAAAGGTAACTCGTTTGTTTCGCATGCAGTTGAAGCTGAATCATGTATATCACAAGTATTTGAAGCTAAACTATTCGTTTCGCATGGATTCGAAGTTAACTCGTTTGTTTCGTATACAGTTGAAGCTAAATCACGTATATCACAAGTATTTGCAGCTAAACCATTTGTTTCGCATCGATACGAAGATAACTCTTCTACTTCGCATTGATATGAAGCTAAATCATGTGTTTCGCATGGATTTGAAGCTAACTCGTTTGTTTCGCATGCTGTTGAAGCTAAATCATATATCACAAGTATTTCAATCTAAACCATTTGTTTCGCATGGATTCGAAGATAAGTCTTCCACTTCGCATTGATTTGATGCTAAATCATGTGTTTCGCAAGGATTTGAAGCTAACTCGTTTGTTTCGCATGCTGTTGAAGCTAATTCAAGTGTATCAAAAGTATTTGAAGCTAAACCATTTGCTTCGCATGGATTCGAAGATCAGCCTTCTACTTCGCATTGATTTGATGCTAAATCATGTGTTTCGCATGGATTTGAAGCTAACTCGTTTTTTTCGCATGCTGTTGAAGCTAAATCATGTACATCACATATATTTGAAGCTAAACCATTTGTATCGCATGGAACCGAAGACAACTCTTCTAATTCGCATTGATTTGAAGCTAAATCATGTGTTTCGCATGGATTTGAAGCTAACTCGTTTGTTTCGCATGCTGTTGAAGCTAAATCATGTATATCACAAGTATTTGAAGCTAAACCATTTGTTACGCATGGATTCGAAGATCAGCCTTCTACTTAGCATTGATTTGATCCTAAATCATGTGTTTCGCATGGATTTGAAGCTAACTCGTTTGTTTCGCATGCTGTTGAAGCTAAATCATATATATCACAAGTATTTGAAGCTAAACCATTTGTATCGCATGGAATCGAAAATAAGCCTCCTACTTCGCATTGTTTGGAGCTACATCATGTGTTCCGCATGGATTTGAAGCTAACTCGTTTGTTTCGCATGCAGTTGAAGCTGAATCATGTAGATCACAAGTATTTGAAGCTAAACTATTCGTTTCGCATGGATTCGAAGATAAGCCTTCTACTTCGCATTGATTTTAATCTAAATCATGTCTTTCGCATGGATTTAAAGGTAACTCGTTTGTTTCGCACGCAATTGAAGCTGAATCATGTATATCACAAGTATTTGAAGCTAAACTATTCGTTTCGCATGGATTCGAAGTTAACTCATTTGTTTCGCATACAGTTGAAGCTAAATCACGTATATCACAAGTATTTGCAGCTAAACCATTTGTTTCGCATCGATACGAAGATAACCCTTCTACTTCGCATTGATTTGAAGCTAAATCATGTGTTTCGCATGGATTTGAATCTAACTCGTTTATTTCGCATGCTGTTGAAGCTAAATCATGTATATCACAAGTATAAGAAGCTAATCCGTTTGTTTCGCATGGATTCGAAGATAAGCCTTCTACTTCGCATTGATTTGAAGCTAAATCATGTGTTTCGCATGGATTTGAATCTAACTCATTTGTTTCGCATGCTGTTGAAGTTAAATCATGTATATCACAAGTATTTGAAGCTAAACCATTTGTATCGCATGGGATCGAAGATAAGCATCCTACTTCGCATTGATTTGAAGCTAAATCATGTGTTTCGCATGGATTTGAAGCTAACTCGTTTGTTTCACATGCTGTTGAAGCTAAATCATATATATCACAAGTATTTGAAGCTAAACCATTTGTTTCGCATTTATTCGATGCTAAGCCTCCTACTTCGCATTGATTTGAGGCTAAATCATGTGTTTCGCTCGGTTTTGAAGCTAACTCGTTTGTTTCGCATGCTGTTGAAGCTAAATCATGTGTATCACAAGTATTTGAAGCTATATCATACGTTTCGGATGGATTCCAAGATAACCCTTCTAATTCGCATAGATTTAAAGATAAATCATGTGTTTCGCTTGGATTTGAATATAACTCATTTGTTTCGCATGCTGTTGAAGCTAAATCATGTATATCACAAGTATTTGAAGATAAACCATTTGTATCGCATGGGATCGAAGATAAGCCTCCTACTTCGCATTGATTTGAAGCTAAATCATGTGTTTCGCATGGATTTGAAGCTAACTCGTTTGTTTCGCATGCTGTTGAAGCTAAATCATATATATCACAAGTATTTGAAGCTAAACCATTTGTTACGCATGGATTCGAAGATCAGCCTTCTACTTCGCATTGAGTTGATGCTAAATCATGTGTTTCGCATGGATTTGAAGCTAACTCGTTTGTTTCGCATGCTGTTGAAGCTAAATCATGTATATCACAAGTATTTGAAGCTAAACCATTTGTATCGCATGGGATCGAAGATAAGCCTCCTACTTCGCATTGATTTGAAGCTAAATCATGTGTTTCGCATGGATTTGAAGCTAACTCGTTTGTTTCGCATGCTGTTGAAGCTAAATCTTATATATCACAAGTATTTGAAGCTAAACCATTTGTTTCGCATTTATTCGAAGCTAAGCCGTCTACTTCGCATTGATTTGAGGCTAAATCATGTGTTTCGCTCGGTCTTGAAGCTAACTCGTTTGTTTCGCATGCTGTTGAAGCTAAATCATGTATATCACAAGTATTTGAAGCTATATCATACGTTTCGCATGGATTCCAAGATAACCCTTCTAATTCGCATTGATTTGAAGCTAAATCATGTGTTTCGCATGGATTTGAAGCTAACTCGTTTGTTTCGCATGCTGTTGAAGCTAAATCATGTATATCACAAGTATTAGAAGCTAAACCAATTGTTACGCATGGATTCGAAGATCAGCCTTCTACTTCGCATTGATTTGATGCTAAATCATGTGTTTCGCATGGATTTGAAGCTAACTCGTTTTTTTCGCATGCTGTTGAAGCTAAATCATGTACATCACATATATTTGAAGCTGAACCATTTGTATCGCATGGAACCGAAGACAACTCTTCTAATTCGCATTGATTTGAAGCTAAATCATGTGTTTCGCATGGATTTGAAGCTAACTCGTTTGTTTCGCATGCTGTTGAAGCTAAATCATGTATATCACAAGTATTTGAAGCTAAACCATTTGTTACGCATGGATTCGAAGATCAGCCTTCTACTTAGCATTGATTTGATGCTAAATCATGTGTTTCGCATGGATTTGAAGCTAACTCGTTTGTTTCGCATGCTGTTGAAGCTAAATCATATATATCACAAGTATTTGAAGCTAAACCATTTGTATCGCATGGAATCGAAAATAAGCCTCCTACTTCGCATTGTTTGGAGCTACATCATGTGTTCCGCATGGATTTGAAGCTAACTCGTTTGTTTCGCATGCAGTTGAAGCTGAATCATGTAGATCACAAGTATTTGAAGCTAAACTATTCGTTTCGCATGGATTCGAAGATAAGCCTTCTACTTCGCATTGATTTTAATCTAAATCATGTCTTTCGCATGGATTTAAAGGTAACTCGTTTGTTTCGCACGCAATTGAAGCTGAATCATGTATATCACAAGTATTTGAAGCTAAACTATTCGTTTCGCATGGATTCGAAGTTAACTCGTTTGTTTCGCATACAGTTGAAGCTAAATCACGTATATCACAAGTATTTGCAGCTAAACCATTTGTTTCGCATCGATACGAAGATAACCCTTCTACTTCGCATTGATTTGAAGCTAAATCATGTGTTTCGCATGGATTTGAATCTAACTCGTTTATTTCGCATGCTGTTGAAGCTAAATCATGTATATCACAAGTATAAGAAGCTAATCCGTTTGTTTCGCATGGATTCGAAGATAAGCCTTCTACTTCGCATTGATTTGAAGCTAAATCATGTGTTTCGCATGGATTTGAATCTAACTCATTTGTTTCGCATGCTGTTGAAGTTAAATCATGTATATCACAAGTATTTGAAGCTAAACCATTTGTATCGCATGGGATCGAAGATAAGCATCCTACTTCGCATTGATTTGAAGCTAAATCATGTGTTTCGCATGGATTTGAAGCTAACTCGTTTGTTTCACATGCTGTTGAAGCTAAATCATATATATCACAAGTATTTGAAGCTAAACCATTTGTTTCGCATTTATTCGATGCTAAGCCTCCTACTTCGCATTGATTTGAGGCTAAATCATGTGTTTCGCTCGGTTTTGAAGCTAACTCGTTTGTTTCGCATGCTGTTGAAGCTAAATCATGTGTATCACAAGTATTTGAAGCTATATCATACGTTTCGGATGGATTCCAAGATAACCCTTCTAATTCGCATAGATTTAAAGATAAATCATGTGTTTCGCTTGGATTTGAATATAACTCATTTGTTTCGCATGCTGTTGAAGCTAAATCATGTATATCACAAGTATTTGAAGATAAACCATTTGTATCGCATGGGATCGAAGATAAGCCTCCTACTTCGCATTGATTTGAAGCTAAATCATGTGTTTCGCATGGATTTGAAGCTAACTCGTTTGTTTCGCATGCTGTTGAAGCTAAATCATATATATCACAAGTATTTGAAGCTAAACCATTTGTTACGCATGGATTCGAAGATCAGCCTTCTACTTCGCATTGAGTTGATGCTAAATCATGTGTTTCGCATGGATTTGAAGCTAACTCGTTTGTTTCGCATGCTGTTGAAGCTAAATCATGTATATCACAAGTATTTGAAGCTAAACCATTTGTATCGCATGGGATCGAAGATAAGCCTCCTACTTCGCATTGATTTGAAGCTAAATCATGTGTTTCGCATGGATTTGAAGCTAACTCGTTTGTTTCGCATGCTGTTGAAGCTAAATCTTATATATCACAAGTATTTGAAGCTAAACCATTTGTTTCGCATTTATTCGTAGCTAAGCCGTCTACTTCGCATTGATTTGAGGCTAAATCATGTGTTTCGCTCGGTCTTGAAGCTAACTCGTTTGTTTCGCATGCTGTTGAAGCTAAATCATGTATATCACAAGTATTTGAAGCTATATCATACGTTTCGCATGGATTCCAAGATAACCCTTCTAATTCGCATTGATTTGAAGCTAAATCATGTGTTTCGCATGGATTTGAAGCTAACTCGTTTGTTTCGCATGCTGTTGAAGCTAAATCATGTATATCACAAGTATTTCAAGCTAAACCATTTGTTACGCATGGATTCGAAGATCAGCCTTCTACTTCGCATTTATTTGATGCTAAATCATGTGTTTCGCATGGATTTGAAGCTAACTCGTTTGTTTCGCATGCTGTTGAAGCTAAATCATGTATATCACAAGTATTTGAAGCTAAACCATTTGCTTCGCATGGATTCGAAGATAAGCCTTCTACTTCGCATTGATTTTAATCTAAATCATGTGTTTCGCATGGATTTGAAGCTAACTCGTTTGTTTCGCATGCAGTTGAAGCTAAATCATGTATATCACAAGTATTTGCAGCTAAACCATTTGTTACGCATTGATTCGAAGATCAGCCTTCTACTTCGCATTGATTTGATGCTAAATCATGTGTTTCGCATGGATTTGAATCTAACTCATTTGTTTCGCATGCTGTTGAAGTTAAATCATGTATATCACAAGTATTTGAAGCTAAACCATTTGTATCGCATGGGATCGAAGATAAGCATCCTACTTCGCATTGATTTGAAGCTAAATCATGTGTTTCGCATGGATTTGAAGCTAACTCGTTTGTTTCACATGCTGTTGAAGCTAAATCATATATATCACAAGTATTTGAAGCTAAACCATTTGTTTCGCATTTATTCGATGCTAAGCCTCCTACTTCGCATTGATTTGAGGCTAAATCATGTGTTTCGCTCGGTTTTGAAGCTAACTCGTTTGTTTCGCATGCTGTTGAAGCTAAATCATGTGTATCACAAGTATTTGAAGCTATATCATACGTTTCGGATGGATTCCAAGATAACCCTTCTAATTCGCATAGATTTAAAGATAAATCATGTGTTTCGCTTGGATTTGAATATAACTCATTTGTTTCGCATGCTGTTGAAGCTAAATCATGTATATCACAAGTATTTGAAGATAAACCATTTGTATCGCATGGGATCGAAGATAAGCCTCCTACTTCGCATTGATTTGAAGCTAAATCATGTGTTTCGCATGGATTTGAAGCTAACTCGTTTGTTTCGCATGCTGTTGAAGCTAAATCATATATATCACAAGTATTTGAAGCTAAACCATTTGTTACGCATGGATTCGAAGATCAGCCTTCTACTTCGCATTGAGTTGATGCTAAATCATGTGTTTCGCATGGATTTGAAGCTAACTCGTTTGTTTCGCATGCTGTTGAAGCTAAATCATGTATATCACAAGTATTTGAAGCTAAACCATTTGTATCGCATGGGATCGAAGATAAGCCTCCTACTTCGCATTGATTTGAAGCTAAATCATGTGTTTCGCATGGATTTGAAGCTAACTCGTTTGTTTCGCATGCTGTTGAAGCTAAATCTTATATATCACAAGTATTTGAAGCTAAACCATTTGTTTCGCATTTATTCGAAGCTAAGCCGTCTACTTCGCATTGATTTGAGGCTAAATCATGTGTTTCGCTCGGTCTTGAAGCTAACTCGTTTGTTTCGCATGCTGTTGAAGCTAAATCATGTATATCACAAGTATTTGAAGCTATATCATACGTTTCGCATGGATTCCAAGATAACCCTTCTAATTCGCATTGATTTGAAGCTAAATCATGTGTTTCGCATGGATTTGAAGCTAACTCGTTTGTTTCGCATGCTGTTGAAGCTAAATCATGTATATCACAAGTATTAGAAGCTAAACCATTTGTTACGCATGGATTCGAAGATCAGCCTTCTACTTCGCATTTATTTGATGCTAAATCATGTGTTTCGCATGGATTTGAAGCTAACTCGTTTGTTTCGCATGCTGTTGAAGCTAAATCATGTATATCACAAGTATTTGAAGCTAAACCATTTGTATCGGATGGGATCGAAGATAAGCCTCCTACTTCGCATTGATTTGAAGCTAAATCATGTGTTTCGCATGGATTTGAAGCTAACTCGTTTGTATCGCATGCTGTTGAAGCTAAATCATATATATCACAAGTATTTGAAGCTAAACCATTTGTTTCGCATTTATTCGAAGCTAAGCCTTCTACTTCGCATTGATTTGAGGCTAAATCATGTGTTTCGCTTGGTTTTGATGCTAACTCGTTTTTTTCGCATGCAGTTGTAGCTAAATCATTTATATCACAAGAATTTGAAGCTAAACCATTTGTTTCGCATGGATTCGAAGATAAGCCTTCTACTTCGCATTGATTTTAATCTAAATCATGTCTTTCGCATGGATTTAAAGGTAACTCGTTTGTTTCGCATGCAGTTGAAGCTGAATCATGTATATCACAAGTATTTGAAGCTAAACTATTCGTTTCGCATGGATTCGAAGTTAACTCGTTTGTTTCGCATACAGTTGAAGCTAAATCACGTATATCACAAGTATTTGCAGCTAAACCATTTGTTTCGCATCGATACGAAGATAACCCTTCTACTTCGCATTGATTTGACGCTAAATAATGTGTTTCGCATGGATTTGAATCTAACTCGTTTATTTCGCATGCTGTTGAAGCTAAATCATGTATATCACAAGTATAAGAAGCTATATCATACGTTTCGCATGGATTCCAAGATAACCCTTCTAATTCGCATTGATTTGAATCTAAATAATGTGTTTCGCATGGATTTGAAGCTAACTCGTTTATTTCGCATGCTGTTGAAGCTAAATCATGTAATCACAAGTATTTGCAGCTAAACCATTTGTATCGCATGGGATCGAAGATAAGCCTCCTACTTCGCATTGATTTGAAGCTAAATCATGTGTTTCGCATGGATTTGAAGCTAACTCGTTTGTTTCGCATGCTGTTGAAGCTAAATCATGTAATCACAAGTATTTGCAGCTAAACCATTTGTTACGCATGGATTCGAAGATAAGCCTTCTACTTCGCATTGATTTGAAGCTAAATCATGTGTTTCGCATGGATTTGATTCTAACTCGTTTGTTTCGGTTGCTGTTGAAGCTAAATCATGTATATCACAAGTATTTGAAGCTATACCATTTGTTTCGCATGGATTCGAAGATAACCCTTCTAATTCGCATTGATTTGAGGCTAAATCATGTGTTTCGCTTGGATTTGGAGCTAACTCGTTTTTTTCGCTAGTAGTTGAAGCTAAATCATGCTTATCACAAGTATTTGAAGCTAAACCATTTGGTTCGCATTTATTCAAAGCTAAGCCTTCTACTTCGCATTGATTTGATGCTAAATCATGTGTTTCGCATGGATTTACAGGTAACTCGTTTGTTTCGCATGCAGTTGAAGCTGAATCATGTATATCACAAGTATTTGAAGCTAAACTATTCGTTTCGCATGGATTCGAAGTTAACTCGTTTGTTTCGCATACAGTTGAAGCTAAATCACGTATATCACAAGTATTTGCAGCTAAACCATTTGTTTCGCATCGATACGAAGATAACCCTTCTACTTCGCATTGATTTGAAGCTAAATCATGTGTTTCGTATGGATTTGAATCTAACTCGTTTAATTCTCATGCTGTTGAAGCTAAATCATGTATATCACAAGTATAAGAAGCTATATCATACGTTTCGCATGGATTCCAAGATAACCCTTCTAATTCGCATTGATTTGAATCTAAATCATGTGTTTCGCATGGATTTGAAGCTAACTCGTTTATTTCGCATGCTGTTGAAGCTAAATCATGTAATCACAAGTATTTGCAGCTAAACCATATGTTACGCATGGATTCGAAGATCAGCCTTCTACTTTGCATTGATTTGAAGCTAAATCATGTGTTTCGCATGGATTTGAATCTAACTCGTTTATTTCGCATTCTGTTGAAGCTAAATCATGTATATCACAAGTATAAGAAGCTAATCCGTTTGTTTCGCATGTATTCGAAGATAAGCCTTCTACTTCACATTGATTTGAGGCTAAATCATGTCTTTCGCATGGATTTAAAGGTAACTCGTTTGTTTCGCATGCAGTTGAAGCTGAATCATGTATATCACAAGTATTTGAAGCTAAACTATTCGTTTCGCATGGATTCGAAGTTAACTCGTTTGTTTCGTATACAGTTGAAGCTAAATCACGTATATCACAAGTATTTGCAGCTAAACCATTTGTTTCGCATCGATACGAAGATAACTCTTCTAGTTCGCATTGATTTGAAGCTAAATCATGTGTTTCGCATGGATTTGAAGCTAACTCGTTTATTTCGCATGCTGTTGAAGCTAAATCATGTAATCACAAGTATTTGCAGCTAAACCATTTGTATCGCATGGGATCGAAGATAAGCCTCCTACTTCGCATTGATTTGAAGCTAAATCATGTGTTTCGCATGGATTTGAAGCTAACTCGTTTGTTTCGCATGCTGTTGAAGCTAAATCATGTAATCACAAGTATTTGCAGCTAAACCATTTGTTACGCATGGATCCGAAGATCAGCCTTCTACTTCGCATTGATTTGAAGCTAAATCATGTGTTTCGCATGGATTTGAATCTAACTCGTTTATTTCGCATTCTGTTGAAGCTAAATCATGTATATCACAAGTATAAGAAGCTAATCCGTTTGTTTCGCATGGATTCGAAGATAAGCCTTCTACTTCGCATTGATTTGAAGCTAAATCATGTGTTTCGCATGGATTTGATTCTAACTCGTTTGTTTCGGTTGCTGTTGAAGCTAAATCATGTATATCACAAGTATTTGAAGCTATACCATTTGTTTCGCATGGATTCGAAGATAACCCTTCTAATTCGCATTGATTTGAGGCTAAATCATGTGTTTCGCTTGGATTTGGAGCTAACTCGTTTTTTTCGCTAGTAGTTGAAGCTAAATCATGCTTATCACAAGTATTTGAAGCTAAACCATTTGGTTCGCATTTATTCGAAGCTAAGCCTTCTACTTCGCATTGATTTGAGGCTAAATCATGTCTTTCGCATGGATTTAAAGGTAACTCGTTTGTTTCGCATGCAGTTGAAGCTGAATCATGTATATCACAAGTATTTGAAGCTAAACTATTCGTTTCGCATGGATTCGAAGTTAACTCGTTTGTTTCGTATACAGTTGAAGCTAAATCACGTATATCACAAGTATTTGCAGCTAAACCATTTGTTTCGCATCGATACGAAGATAACTCTTCTACTTCGCATTGATTTGATGCTAAATCATGTGTTTCGCATGGATTTGAAGCTAACTCGTTTTTTTCGCATGCTGTTGAAGCTAAATCATGTACATCACATATATTTGAAGCTAAACCATTTGTATCGCATGGAACCGAAGACAACTCTTCTAATTCGCATTGATTTGAAGCTAAATCATGTGTTTCGCATGGATTTGAAGCTAACTCGTTTGTTTCGCATGCTGTTGAAGCTAAATCATGTATATCACAAGTATTTGAAGCTAAACCATTTGTTACGCATGGATTCGAAGATCAGCCTTCTACTTAGCATTGATTTGATGCTAAATCATGTGTTTCGCATGGATTTGAAGCTAACTCGTTTGTTTCGCATGCTGTTGAAGCTAAATCATATATATCACAAGTATTTGAAGCTAAACCATTTGTATCGCATGGAATCGAAAATAAGCCTCCTACTTCGCATTGTTTGGAGCTACATCATGTGTTCCGCATGGATTTGAAGCTAACTCGTTTGTTTCGCATGCAGTTGAAGCTGAATCATGTAGATCACAAGTATTTGAAGCTAAACTATTCGTTTCGCATGGATTCGAAGATAAGCCTTCTACTTCGCATTGATTTTAATCTAAATCATGTCTTTCGCATGGATTTAAAGGTAACTCGTTTGTTTCGCATGCAGTTGAAGCTGAATCATGTATATCACAAGTATTTGAAGCTAAACTATTCGTTTCGCATGGATTCGAAGTTAACTCGTTTGTTTCGCATACAGTTGAAGCTAAATCACGTATATCACAAGTATTTGCAGCTAAACCATTTGTTTCGCATCGATACGAAGATAACCCTTCTACTTCGCATTGATTTGAAGCTAAATCATGTGTTTCGCATGGATTTGAATCTAACTCGTTTATTTCGCATGCTGTTGAAGCTAAATCATGTATATCACAAGTATAAGAAGCTAATCCGTTTGTTTCGCATGGATTCGAAGATAAGCCTTCTACTTCGCATTGATTTGAAGCTAAATCATGTGTTTCGCATGGATTTGAATCTAACTCATTTGTTTCGCATGCTGTTGAAGTTAAATCATGTATATCACAAGTATTTGAAGCTAAACCATTTGTATCGCATGGGATCGAAGATAAGCATCCTACTTCGCATTGATTTGAAGCTAAATCAGGTTTTTCGCATGGATTTGAAACTAACTCGTTTGTTTCGCATGCTGTTGAAGCTAAATCATGTAGATCACAAGTATTTGAAGCTAAACTATTCGTTTCGCATGGATTCGAAGATAAGCCTTCCACTTCTCATTGATTTGAAGATAAATCATGTGTTTCGCTTGGATTTGAATATAACTCATTTGTTTCGCATGCTGTTGAAGCTAAATCATGTATATCACAAGTATTTGAAGCTAAACCATTTGTTTCGCATGGATTCGAAGATCAGCCTTCTACTTCGCATTGATTTGATGCTAAATCATGTGTTTCGCATGGATTTGAAGCTTACTCGTTTGTTTCGCATGCTGATGAAGCTAAATCATGTATATCACAAGTATTTGAAGCTATATCATACGTTTCGCATGGAGTCCAAGATAACCCTTCTAATTCGCATTGATTTGAATCTAAATCATGTGTTTCGCATGGATTTGAAGCTAACTCGTTTATTTCGCATGCTGTTGAAGCTAAATCATGTAATCACAAGTATTTGCAGCTAAACCATATGTTACGCATGGATTCGAAGATCAGCCTTCTACTTTGCATTGATTTGAAGCTAAATCATGTGTTTCGCATGGATTTGAATCTAACTCGTTTATTTCGCATTCTGTTGAAGCTAAATCATGTATATCACAAGTATAAGAAGCTAATCCGTTTGTTTCGCATGTATTCGAAGATAAGCCTTCTACTTCACATTGATTTGAGGCTAAATCATGTCTTTCGCATGGATTTAAAGGTAACTCGTTTGTTTCGCATGCAGTTGAAGCTGAATCATGTATATCACAAGTATTTGAAGCTAAACTATTCGTTTCGCATGGATTCGAAGTTAACTCGTTTGTTTCGTATACAGTTGAAGCTAAATCACGTATATCACAAGTATTTGCAGCTAAACCATTTGTTTCGCATCGATACGAAGATAACTCTTCTAGTTCGCATTGATTTGAAGCTAAATCATGTGTTTCGCATGGATTTGAAGCTAACTCGTTTATTTCGCATGCTGTTGAAGCTAAATCATGTAATCACAAGTATTTGCAGCTAAACCATTTGTATCGCATGGGATCGAAGATAAGCCTCCTACTTCGCATTGATTTGAAGCTAAATCATGTGTTTCGCATGGATTTGAAGCTAACTCGTTTGTTTCGCATGCTGTTGAAGCTAAATCATGTAATCACAAGTATTTGCAGCTAAACCATTTGTTACGCATGGATCCGAAGATCAGCCTTCTACTTCGCATTGATTTGAAGCTAAATCATGTGTTTCGCATGGATTTGAATCTAACTCGTTTATTTCGCATTCTGTTGAAGCTAAATCATGTATATCACAAGTATAAGAAGCTAATCCGTTTGTTTCGCATGGATTCGAAGATAAGCCTTCTACTTCGCATTGATTTGAAGCTAAATCATGTGTTTCGCATGGATTTGATTCTAACTCGTTTGTTTCGGTTGCTGTTGAAGCTAAATCATGTATATCACAAGTATTTGAAGCTATACCATTTGTTTCGCATGGATTCGAAGATAACCCTTCTAATTCGCATTGATTTGAGGCTAAATCATGTGTTTCGCTTGGATTTGGAGCTAACTCGTTTTTTTCGCTAGTAGTTGAAGCTAAATCATGCTTATCACAAGTATTTGAAGCTAAACCATTTGGTTCGCATTTATTCGAAGCTAAGCCTTCTACTTCGCATTGATTTGAGGCTAAATCATGTCTTTCGCATGGATTTAAAGGTAACTCGTTTGTTTCGCATGCAGTTGAAGCTGAATCATGTATATCACAAGTATTTGAAGCTAAACTATTCGTTTCGCATGGATTCGAAGTTAACTCGTTTGTTTCGTATACAGTTGAAGCTAAATCACGTATATCACAAGTATTTGCAGCTAAACCATTTGTTTCGCATCGATACGAAGATAACTCTTCTACTTCGCATTGATTTGATGCTAAATCATGTGTTTCGCATGGATTTGAAGCTAACTCGTTTTTTTCGCATGCTGTTGAAGCTAAATCATGTACATCACATATATTTGAAGCTAAACCATTTGTATCGCATGGAACCGAAGACAACTCTTCTAATTCGCATTGATTTGAAGCTAAATCATGTGTTTCGCATGGATTTGAAGCTAACTCGTTTGTTTCGCATGCTGTTGAAGCTAAATCATGTATATCACAAGTATTTGAAGCTAAACCATTTGTTACGCATGGATTCGAAGATCAGCCTTCTACTTAGCATTGATTTGATGCTAAATCATGTGTTTCGCATGGATTTGAAGCTAACTCGTTTGTTTCGCATGCTGTTGAAGCTAAATCATATATATCACAAGTATTTGAAGCTAAACCATTTGTATCGCATGGAATCGAAAATAAGCCTCCTACTTCGCATTGTTTGGAGCTACATCATGTGTTCCGCATGGATTTGAAGCTAACTCGTTTGTTTCGCATGCAGTTGAAGCTGAATCATGTAGATCACAAGTATTTGAAGCTAAACTATTCGTTTCGCATGGATTCGAAGATAAGCCTTCTACTTCGCATTGATTTTAATCTAAATCATGTCTTTCGCATGGATTTAAAGGTAACTCGTTTGTTTCGCATGCAGTTGAAGCTGAATCATGTATATCACAAGTATTTGAAGCTAAACTATTCGTTTCGCATGGATTCGAAGTTAACTCGTTTGTTTCGCATACAGTTGAAGCTAAATCACGTATATCACAAGTATTTGCAGCTAAACCATTTGTTTCGCATCGATACGAAGATAACCCTTCTACTTCGCATTGATTTGAAGCTAAATCATGTGTTTCGCATGGATTTGAATCTAACTCGTTTATTTCGCATGCTGTTGAAGCTAAATCATGTATATCACAAGTATAAGAAGCTAATCCGTTTGTTTCGCATGGATTCGAAGATAAGCCTTCTACTTCGCATTGATTTGAAGCTAAATCATGTGTTTCGCATGGATTTGAATCTAACTCATTTGTTTCGCATGCTGTTGAAGTTAAATCATGTATATCACAAGTATTTGAAGCTAAACCATTTGTATCGCATGGGATCGAAGATAAGCATCCTACTTCGCATTGATTTGAAGCTAAATCAGGTTTTTCGCATGGATTTGAAACTAACTCGTTTGTTTCGCATGCTGTTGAAGCTAAATCATATATATCACAAGTATTTGAAGCTAAACCATTTGTATCGCATTTATTCGAAGCTAAGCCTTCTACTTCGCATTGATTTGAGGCTAAATCATGTGTTTCGCACGGTTTTGAAGCTAACTCGTTTGTTTCGCATGCTGTTGAAGCTAAATCATGTATATCACAAGTATTTGAAGCTATATCATACGTTTCGCATGGATTCCAAGATAACCCTTCTAATTCGCATTGATTTGAATCTAAATCATGTGTTTCGCATGGATTTAAAGCTAACTCGTTTGTTTCGCATGCAGTTGCAGCTGAATCATGTATATCACAAGTATTTGAAGCTATGCCATTTGTTACGCATGGATTCGAAGATCAGCCTTCTACTTAGCATTGATTTGATGCTAAATCATGTGTTTCGCATGGATTTGAAGCTAACTCGTTTGTTTCGCATGCTGTTGAAGCTAAATCATATATATCACAAGTATTTGAAGCTAAACCATTTGTATCGCATGGAATCGAAAATAAGCCTCCTACTTCGCATTGTTTGAAGCTAAATCATGTGTTTCACATGGATTTAAAGGTAACTCGTTTGTTTCGCATGCAGTTGAAGCTGAATCATGTATATCACAAGTATTTGAAGCTAAACTATTCGTTTCGCATGGATTCGAAGTTAACTCGTTTGTTTCGCATACAGTTGAAGCTAAATCACGTATATCACAAGTATTTGCAGCTAAACCATTTGTTTCGCATCGATACGAAGATAACCCTTCTACTTCGCATTGATTTGAAGCTAAATCATGTGTTTCGCATGGATTTGAATCTAACTCGTTTATTTCGCATGCTGTTGAAGGTAAATCAAGTATATCACAAGTATAAGAAGCTATATCATACGTTTCGCATGGATTCCAAGATAACCCTTCTAATTCGCATTGATTTGAATCTAAATCATGTGTTTCGCATGGATTTAAAGCTAACTCGTTTGTTTCGCATGCTGTTGAAGCTAACTCAAGTGTATCAAAAGTATTTGAAGCTAAACCATTTGCTTCGCATGGATTCGAAGATCAGCCTTCTACTTCGCATTGATTTGATGCTAAATCATGTGTTTCGCATGGGTTTGAAGCTAACTCGTTTGTTTCGCATGCTGTTGAAGCTAAATCATGTACATCACAAGTATTTGAAGCTAAACCATTTGTATCGCATGGAATCGAAAATAAGCCTCCTACTTCGCATTGTTTGGAGCTACATCATGTGTTCCGCATGGATTTGAAGCTAACTCGTTTGTTTCGCATGCAGTTGAAGCTGAATCATGTAGATGACAAGTATTTGAAGCTAAACTATTCGTTTCACATGGATTCGAAGATAAGCCTTCCACTTCTCATTGATTTGAAGATAAATCATGTGTTTCGCTTGGATTTGAATATAACTCATTTGTTTCGCATGCTGTTGAAGCTAAATCATGTATATCACAAGTATTTGAAGCTAAACCATTTGTTTCGCATGGATTCGAAGATCAGCCTTCTACATCGCATTGATTTGATGCTAAATCATGTGTTTCGCATGGATTTGAAGCTTACTCGTTTGTTTCGCATGCTGTTGAAGCTAAATCATGTATATCACAAGTATCTGAAACTATATCATACGTTTCGCATGGATTATAAGATAACCCTTCTAATTCGCATTGATTTGAATCTAAATCATGTGTTTCGCATGGATTATAAGCTAACTCGTTTGTTTCGCATGCAGTTGAAGCTAAATCATGTATATCACAAGTATTTGAAGCTAAACCATTTGTTTCGCATGGATTCGAAGATAAGCCTTCTACTTCGCATTGATTTTAATCTAAATCATGTGTTTCGCATGGATTTGAAGCTAACTCGTTTGTTTCGCATGCTGTTGAAGCTAAATCATGTATATCACAAGTATTTGAAGCTAAACTATTCGTTTCGCATGGATTCGAATTTAACTCGTTTGTTTCGCATACAGTTGGAGCTAAATCACGTATATCACAAGTATTTGCAGCTAAACCATTTGTTTCGCATCGATACGAAGATAACCCTTCTACTTCTCATTGATTTGAAGCTAAATCATGTGTTTCGCATGGATTTGAATCTAACTCGTTTATTTCGCATGCTGTTGAAGCTAAATCATGTATATCACAAGTATAAGAAGCCAATCCGTTTGTTTCGCATGGATTCGAAGATAAGCCTTCTACTTCGCATTGATTTGAAGCTAAATCATGTGTTTCGCATGGATTTGAAGCTAACTCGTTTGTTTCGCATGCTGTTGAAGCTAAATCATGTATATCACAAGTATTTGAAGCTATATCATACGTTTCGCATGGATTCCAAGATAACCCATCTAATTCGCATAGGTTTGAAGATAAATCATGTGTTTCGCTTGGATTTGAATATAACTCATTTGTTTCGCATGCTGTTGAAGCTAAATCATGTATATCACAAGTATTTGAAGCTAAACCATTTGTATCGCATGGGATCGAAGATAAGCATCCTACTTCGCATTGATTTGAAGCTAAATCAGGTTTTTCGCATGGATTTGAAGCTAACTCGTTTGTTTCGCATGCTGTTGAAGCTAAATCATATATATCACAAGTATTTGAAGCTAAACCATTTGTATCGCATTTATTCGAAGCTAAGTCTTCTACTTCGCATTGATTTGAGGCTAAATCATGTGTTTCGCTCGGTTTTGAAGCTAACTCGTTTGTTTCGCATGCTGTTGAAGCTAAATCATGTATATCACAAGTATTTGAAGCTATATCATACGTTTCGCATGGATTCCAAGATAACCCTTCTAATTCGCATTGATTTGAAGCTAAATCATGTGTTTCGCATGGATTTGAAGCTAACTCGTTTGTTTCGCATGCTGTTGAAGCTAAATCATGTATATCACAAGTATTTGGAGCTAAACCATTTGTTACGCATGGATTCGAAGATCAGCCTTCTACTTAGCATTGATTTGATGCTAAATCATGTGTTTCGCATGGATTTGAAGCTAACTCGTTTGTTTCGCATGCTGTTGAAGCTAAATCATATATATCACAAGTATTTGAAGCTAAACCATTTGTATCGCATGGAATTGAAAATAAGCCTCCTACTTCGCATTGATTTGAAGCTAAATCATGTGTTTCGCATGGATTTAAAGGTAACTCGTTTGCTTCGCATGCAGTTGAAGCTGAATCATGTATATCACAAGTATTTGAAGCTAAACTATTCGTTTCGCATGGATTCGAAGTTAACTCGTTTGTTTCGCATACAGTTGAAGCTAAATCACGTATATCACAAGTATTTGCAGCTAAACCATTTGTTTCGCATCGATACGAAGATAACCCTTCTACTTCGCATTGATTTGAAGCTAAATCATGTGTTTCGCATGGATTTGAATCTAGCTCGTTTATTTCGCATGCTGTTGAAGGTAAATCAAGTATATCACAAGTATAAGAAGCTATATCATACGTCTCGCATGGATTCCAAGATAACCCTTCTAATTCGCATTGATTTGAATCTAAATCATGTGTTTCGCATGGATTTAAAGCTAACTCGTTTGTTTCGCATGCAGTTGCAGCTGAATCATGTATATCACAAGTATTTGAAGCTAAACTATTCGTTTCGCATGGATTCGAAGATAAGTCTTCCACTACGCATTGATTTGATGCTAAATCATGTGTTTCGCAAGGATTTGAAGCTAACTCGTTTGTTTGGCATGCTGTTGAAGCTAACTCAAGTGTATCAAAAGTATTTGAAGCTAAACCATTTGCTTCGCATGGATTCGAAGATCAGCCTTCTACTTCGCATTGATTTGATGCTAAATCATGTGTTTCGCATGGATTTGAAGCTAACTCGTTTTTTTTCGCATGCTGTTGAAGCTAAATCATGTACATCACATATATTTGAAGCTAAACCATTTGTATCGCATGGAACCGAAGACAACTCTTCTAATTCGCATTGATTTGAAGCTAAATCATGTGTTTCGCATGGATTTGAAGCTAACTCGTTTGTTTCGCATGCTGTTGAACCTAAATCATGTTTATCACAAGTATTTGAAGCTAAACCATTTGTATCGCATGGAATCGAAAATAAGCCTCCTACTTCGCATTGTTTGGAGCTACATCATGTGTTCCGCATGGATTTGAAGCTAACTCGTTTGTTTCGCATGCAGTTGAAGCTGAATCATGTAGATCACAAGTATTTGAAGCTAAACTATTCGTTTCACATGGATTCGAAGATAAGCCTTCCACTTCTCATTGATTTGAAGATAAATCATGTGTTTCGCTTGGATTTGAATATAACTCATTTGTTTCGCATGCTGTTGAAGCTAAATCATGTATATCACAAGTATTTGAAGCTAAACCATTTGTTTCGCATGGATTCGAAGATCAGCCTTCTACTTCGCATTGATTTGAGGCTAAATCATGTGTTTCGCTCGGTTTTGAAGCTAACTCGTTTGTTTCGCATGCTGTTGAAGCTAAATCATGTGTATCACAAGTATTTGAAGCTATATCATACGTTTCGGATGGATTCCAAGATAACCCTTCTAATTCGCATAGATTTAAAGATAAATCATGTGTTTCGCTTGGATTTGAATATAACTCATTTGTTTCGCATGCTGTTGAAGCTAAATCATGTATATCACAAGTATTTGAAGATAAACCATTTGTATCGCATGGGATCGAAGATAAGCCTCCTACTTCGCATTGATTTGAAGCTAAATCATGTGTTTCGCATGGATTTGAAGCTAACTCGTTTGTTTCGCATGCTGTTGAAGCTAAATCATATATATCACAAGTATTTGAAGCTAAACCATTTGTTACGCATGGATTCGAAGATCAGCCTTCTACTTAGCATTGATTTGATGCTAAATCATGTGTTTCGCATGGATTTGAAGCTAACTCGTTTGTTTCGCATGCTGTTGAAGCTAAATCATGTATATCACAAGTATTTGAAGCTAAACCATTTGTTACGCATGGATTCCAAGATAACCCTTCTAATTCGCATTGATTTGAAGCTAAATCATGTGTTTCGCAAGGATTTGAAGCTAACTCGTTTGTTTCGCATGCTGTTGAAGCTAACTCAAGTGTATCAAAAGTATTTGAAGCTAAACCATTTGCTTCGCATGGATTCGGAGATCAGCCTTCTACTTCGCATTGATTTGATGCTAAATCATGTGTTTCGCATGGATTTGAAGCTAACTCGTTTTTTTTCGCATGCTGTTGAAGCTGAATCATGTAGATCACAAGTATTTGAAGCTAAACTATACGTTTCGCATGGATTCGAAGATAAGTCTTCCACTTCGCATTGATTTGATGCTAAATCATGTGTTTCGCATGGATTTGAAGCTAACTCGTTTTTTTTCGCATGCTGTTGAAGCTAAATCATGTACATCACATATATTTGAAGCTAAACCATTTGTATCGCATGGAACCGAAGACAACTCTTCTAATTCGCATTGATTTGAAGCTAAATCATGTGTTTCGCATGGATTTGAAGCTAACTCGTTTGTTTCGCATGCTGTTGAAGCTAAATCATGTATATCACAAGTATTTGAAGCTAAACCATTTGTTACGCATGGATTCGAAGATCAGCCTTCTACTTAGCATTGATTTGATGCTAAATCATGTGTTTCGCATGGATTTGAAGCTAACTCGTTTGTTTCGCATGCTGTTGAATCTAAATCATATATATCACAAGTATTTGAAGCTAAACCATTTGTATCGCATGGAATTGAAAATAAGCCTCCTACTTCGCATTGATTTGAAGCTAAATCATGTGTTTCGCATGGATTTAAAGGTAACTCGTTTGCTTCGCATGCAGTTGAAGCTGAATCATGTATATCACAAGTATTTGAAGCTAAACTATTCGTTTCGCATGGATTCGAAGTTAACTCGTTTGTTTCGCATACAGTTGAAGCTAAATCACGTATATCACAAGTATTTGCAGCTAAACCATTTGTTTCGCATCGATACGAAGATAACCCTTCTACTTCGCATTGATTTGAAGCTAAATCATGTGTTTCGCATGGATTTGAATCTAGCTCGTTTATTTCGCATGCTGTTGAAGGTAAATCAAGTATATCACAAGTATAAGAAGCTATATCATACGTCTCGCATGGATTCCAAGATAACCCTTCTAATTCGCATTGATTTGAATCTAAATCATGTGTTTCGCATGGATTTAAAGCTAACTCGTTTGTTTCGCATGCAGTTGCAGCTGAATCATGTATATCACAAGTATTTGAAGCTAAACTATTCGTTTCGCATGGATTCGAAGATAAGTCTTCCACTACGCATTGATTTGATGCTAAATCATGTGTTTCGCAAGGATTTGAAGCTAACTCGTTTGTTTGGCATGCTGTTGAAGCTAACTCAAGTGTATCAAAAGTATTTGAAGCTAAACCATTTGCTTCGCATGGATTCGAAGATCAGCCTTCTACTTCGCATTGATTTGATGCTAAATCATGTGTTTCGCATGGATTTGAAGCTAACTCGTTTTTTTTCGCATGCTGTTGAAGCTAAATCATGTACATCACATATATTTGAAGCTAAACCATTTGTATCGCATGGAACCGAAGACAACTCTTCTAATTCGCATTGATTTGAAGCTAAATCATGTGTTTCGCATGGATTTGAAGCTAACTCGTTTGTTTCGCATGCTGTTGAACCTAAATCATGTTTATCACAAGTATTTGAAGCTAAACCATTTGTATCGCATGGAATCGAAAATAAGCCTCCTACTTCGCATTGTTTGGAGCTACATCATGTGTTCCGCATGGATTTGAAGCTAACTCGTTTGTTTCGCATGCAGTTGAAGCTGAATCATGTAGATCACAAGTATTTGAAGCTAAACTATTCGTTTCACATGGATTCGAAGATAAGCCTTCCACTTCTCATTGATTTGAAGATAAATCATGTGTTTCGCTTGGATTTGAATATAACTCATTTGTTTCGCATGCTGTTGAAGCTAAATCATGTATATCACAAGTATTTGAAGCTAAACCATTTGTTTCGCATGGATTCGAAGATCAGCCTTCTACTTCGCATTGATTTGAGGCTAAATCATGTGTTTCGCTCGGTTTTGAAGCTAACTCGTTTGTTTCGCATGCTGTTGAAGCTAAATCATGTGTATCACAAGTATTTGAAGCTATATCATACGTTTCGGATGGATTCCAAGATAACCCTTCTAATTCGCATAGATTTAAAGATAAATCATGTGTTTCGCTTGGATTTGAATATAACTCATTTGTTTCGCATGCTGTTGAAGCTAAATCATGTATATCACAAGTATTTGAAGATAAACCATTTGTATCGCATGGGATCGAAGATAAGCCTCCTACTTCGCATTGATTTGAAGCTAAATCATGTGTTTCGCATGGATTTGAAGCTAACTCGTTTGTTTCGCATGCTGTTGAAGCTAAATCATATATATCACAAGTATTTGAAGCTAAACCATTTGTTACGCATGGATTCGAAGATCAGCCTTCTACTTAGCATTGATTTGATGCTAAATCATGTGTTTCGCATGGATTTGAAGCTAACTCGTTTGTTTCGCATGCTGTTGAAGCTAAATCATGTATATCACAAGTATTTGAAGCTAAACCATTTGTTACGCATGGATTCCAAGATAACCCTTCTAATTCGCATTGATTTGAAGCTAAATCATGTGTTTCGCAAGGATTTGAAGCTAACTCGTTTGTTTCGCATGCTGTTGAAGCTAACTCAAGTGTATCAAAAGTATTTGAAGCTAAACCATTTGCTTCGCATGGATTCGGAGATCAGCCTTCTACTTCGCATTGATTTGATGCTAAATCATGTGTTTCGCATGGATTTGAAGCTAACTCGTTTTTTTTCGCATGCTGTTGAAGCTGAATCATGTAGATCACAAGTATTTGAAGCTAAACTATACGTTTCGCATGGATTCGAAGATAAGTCTTCCACTTCGCATTGATTTGATGCTAAATCATGTGTTTCGCATGGATTTGAAGCTAACTCGTTTTTTTTCGCATGCTGTTGAAGCTAAATCATGTACATCACATATATTTGAAGCTAAACCATTTGTATCGCATGGAACCGAAGACAACTCTTCTAATTCGCATTGATTTGAAGCTAAATCATGTGTTTCGCATGGATTTGAAGCTAACTCGTTTGTTTCGCATGCTGTTGAAGCTAAATCATGTATATCACAAGTATTTGAAGCTAAACCATTTGTTACGCATGGATTCGAAGATCAGCCTTCTACTTAGCATTGATTTGATGCTAAATCATGTGTTTCGCATGGATTTGAAGCTAACTCGTTTGTTTCGCATGCTGTTGAATCTAAATCATATATATCACAAGTATTTGAAGCTAAACCATTTGTATCGCATGGAATCGAAAATAAGCCTCCTACTTCGCATTGATTTGAAGCTACATCATGTGTTCCGCATGGATTTGAAGCTAACTCGTTTGTTTCGCATGCAGTTGAAGCTGAATCATGTAGATCACAAGTATTTGAAGCTAAACTATTCGTTTCGCATGGATTCGAAGATAAGCCTTCCACTTCTCATTGATTTGAAGATAAATCATGTGTTTCGCTTGGATTTGAATATAACTCATTTGTTTCGCATGCTGTTGAAGCTAAATCATGTATATCACAAGTATTTGAAGCTAAACCATTTGTTTCGCATGGATTCGAAGATCAGCCTACTACTTCGCATTGATTTGATGCTAAATCATGTGTTTCGCATGGATTTGAAGCTTACTCGTTTGTTTCGCATGCTGTTGAAGCTGAATCATGTAGATCACAAGTATTTGAAGCTAAACTATTCGTTTCGCATGGATTCGAAGATAAGCCTTCCACTTCTCATTGATTTGAAGATAAATCATGTGTTTCGCTTGGATTTGAATATAACTCATTTGTTTCGCATGCTGTTGAAGCTAAATCATGTATATCACAAGTATTTGAAGCTAAACCATTTGTTTCGCATGGATTCGAAGATCAGCCTTCTACTTCGCATTGATTTGATGCTAAATCATGTGTTTCGCATGGATTTGAAGCTTACTCGTTTGTTTCGCATGCTGATGAAGCTAAATCATGTATATCACAAGTATTTGAAGCTATATCATACGTTTCGCATGGAGTCCAAGATAACCCTTCTAATTCGCATTGATTTGAATCTAAATCATGTGTTTCGCATGGATTATAAGCTAACTCGTTTGTTTCGCATGCAGTTGAAGTTAAATCATGTATATCACAAGTATTTGAAGCTAAACCATTTGTTTCGCATGGATTCGAAGATAAGCCTTCTACTTCGCATTGATTTTAATCTAAATCATGTGTTTCGCATGGATTTGAAGCTAACTCGTTTGTTTCGCATGCAGTTGAAGCTAAATCATGTATATCACAAGTATATGAATCTGATCCATTTGTTTCGCATGGATTCGAAGATAAGCCTTCCACTTCGCATTGATTTGATGCTAAATCATGTGTTTCGCATGGATTTGAAGCTAACTTGTTTGATTCGCGAGCAGTTGAAGCTGAATCATGTATATCACAAGTATTTGAAGCTAAACTATTCGTTTCGCATGGATTCGAAGTTAACTCGTTTGTTTCGCATACAGTTGAAGCTAAATCACGTATATCACATGTATTTGCAGCTAAACCATTTGTTTCGCATCGATACGAAGATAACCCTTCTACTTCGCATTGATTTGAAGCTAAATCATGTGTTTCGCATGGATTTGAATCTAGCTCGTTTATTTCGCATGCTGTTGAAGGTAAATCAAGTATATCACAAGTATAAGAAGCTATATCATACGTCTCGCATGGATTCCAAGATAACCCTTCTAATTCGCATTGATTTGAATCTAAATCATGTGTTTCGCATGGATTTAAAGCTAACTCGTTTGTTTCGCATGCAGTTGCAGCTGAATCATGTATATCACAAGTATTTGAAGCTAAACTATTCGTTTCGCATGGATTCGAAGATAAGTCTTCCACTACGCATTGATTTGATGCTAAATCATGTGTTTCGCAAGGATTTGAAGCTAACTCGTTTGTTTGGCATGCTGTTGAAGCTAACTCAAGTGTATCAAAAGTATTTGAAGCTAAACCATTTGCTTCGCATGGATTCGAAGATCAGCCTTCTACTTCGCATTGATTTGATGCTAAATCATGTGTTTCGCATGGATTTGAAGCTAACTCGTTTTTTTTCGCATGCTGTTGAAGCTAAATCATGTACATCACATATATTTGAAGCTAAACCATTTGTATCGCATGGAACCGAAGACAACTCTTCTAATTCGCATTGATTTGAAGCTAAATCATGTGTTTCGCATGGATTTGAAGCTAACTCGTTTGTTTCGCATGCTGTTGAACCTAAATCATGTTTATCACAAGTATTTGAAGCTAAACCATTTGTATCGCATGGAATCGAAAATAAGCCTCCTACTTCGCATTGTTTGGAGCTACATCATGTGTTCCGCATGGATTTGAAGCTAACTCGTTTGTTTCGCATGCAGTTGAAGCTGAATCATGTAGATCACAAGTATTTGAAGCTAAACTATTCGTTTCACATGGATTCGAAGATAAGCCTTCCACTTCTCATTGATTTGAAGATAAATCATGTGTTTCGCTTGGATTTGAATATAACTCATTTGTTTCGCATGCTGTTGAAGCTAAATCATGTATATCACAAGTATTTGAAGCTAAACCATTTGTTTCGCATGGATTCGAAGATCAGCCTTCTACTTCGCATTGATTTGAGGCTAAATCATGTGTTTCGCTCGGTTTTGAAGCTAACTCGTTTGTTTCGCATGCTGTTGAAGCTAAATCATGTGTATCACAAGTATTTGAAGCTATATCATACGTTTCGGATGGATTCCAAGATAACCCTTCTAATTCGCATAGATTTAAAGATAAATCATGTGTTTCGCTTGGATTTGAATATAACTCATTTGTTTCGCATGCTGTTGAAGCTAAATCATGTATATCACAAGTATTTGAAGATAAACCATTTGTATCGCATGGGATCGAAGATAAGCCTCCTACTTCGCATTGATTTGAAGCTAAATCATGTGTTTCGCATGGATTTGAAGCTAACTCGTTTGTTTCGCATGCTGTTGAAGCTAAATCATATATATCACAAGTATTTGAAGCTAAACCATTTGTTACGCATGGATTCGAAGATCAGCCTTCTACTTAGCATTGATTTGATGCTAAATCATGTGTTTCGCATGGATTTGAAGCTAACTCGTTTGTTTCGCATGCTGTTGAAGCTAAATCATGTATATCACAAGTATTTGAAGCTAAACCATTTGTTACGCATGGATTCCAAGATAACCCTTCTAATTCGCATTGATTTGAAGCTAAATCATGTGTTTCGCAAGGATTTGAAGCTAACTCGTTTGTTTCGCATGCTGTTGAAGCTAACTCAAGTGTATCAAAAGTATTTGAAGCTAAACCATTTGCTTCGCATGGATTCGGAGATCAGCCTTCTACTTCGCATTGATTTGATGCTAAATCATGTGTTTCGCATGGATTTGAAGCTAACTCGTTTTTTTTCGCATGCTGTTGAAGCTGAATCATGTAGATCACAAGTATTTGAAGCTAAACTATACGTTTCGCATGGATTCGAAGATAAGTCTTCCACTTCGCATTGATTTGATGCTAAATCATGTGTTTCGCATGGATTTGAAGCTAACTCGTTTTTTTTCGCATGCTGTTGAAGCTAAATCATGTACATCACATATATTTGAAGCTAAACCATTTGTATCGCATGGAACCGAAGACAACTCTTCTAATTCGCATTGATTTGAAGCTAAATCATGTGTTTCGCATGGATTTGAAGCTAACTCGTTTGTTTCGCATGCTGTTGAAGCTAAATCATGTATATCACAAGTATTTGAAGCTAAACCATTTGTTACGCATGGATTCGAAGATCAGCCTTCTACTTAGCATTGATTTGATGCTAAATCATGTGTTTCGCATGGATTTGAAGCTAACTCGTTTGTTTCGCATGCTGTTGAATCTAAATCATATATATCACAAGTATTTGAAGCTAAACCATTTGTATCGCATGGAATCGAAAATAAGCCTCCTACTTCGCATTGATTTGAAGCTACATCATGTGTTCCGCATGGATTTGAAGCTAACTCGTTTGTTTCGCATGCAGTTGAAGCTGAATCATGTAGATCACAAGTATTTGAAGCTAAACTATTCGTTTCGCATGGATTCGAAGATAAGCCTTCCACTTCTCATTGATTTGAAGATAAATCATGTGTTTCGCTTGGATTTGAATATAACTCATTTGTTTCGCATGCTGTTGAAGCTAAATCATGTATATCACAAGTATTTGAAGCTAAACCATTTGTTTCGCATGGATTCGAAGATCAGCCTACTACTTCGCATTGATTTGATGCTAAATCATGTGTTTCGCATGGATTTGAAGCTTACTCGTTTGTTTCGCATGCTGTTGAAGCTGAATCATGTAGATCACAAGTATTTGAAGCTAAACTATTCGTTTCGCATGGATTCGAAGATAAGCCTTCCACTTCTCATTGATTTGAAGATAAATCATGTGTTTCGCTTGGATTTGAATATAACTCATTTGTTTCGCATGCTGTTGAAGCTAAATCATGTATATCACAAGTATTTGAAGCTAAACCATTTGTTTCGCATGGATTCGAAGATCAGCCTTCTACTTCGCATTGATTTGATGCTAAATCATGTGTTTCGCATGGATTTGAAGCTTACTCGTTTGTTTCGCATGCTGATGAAGCTAAATCATGTATATCACAAGTATTTGAAGCTATATCATACGTTTCGCATGGAGTCCAAGATAACCCTTCTAATTCGCATTGATTTGAATCTAAATCATGTGTTTCGCATGGATTATAAGCTAACTCGTTTGTTTCGCATGCAGTTGAAGCTAAATCATGTATATCACAAGTATTTGAAGCTAAACCATTTGTTTCGCATGGATTCGAAGATAAGCCTTCTACTTCGCATTGATTTTAATCTAAATCATGTGTTTCGCATGGATTTGAAGCTAACTCGTTTGTTTCGCATGCAGTTGAAGCTAAATCATGTATATCACAAGTATATGAATCTGATCCATTTGTTTCGCATGGATTCGAAGATAAGCCTTCCACTTCGCATTGATTTGATGCTAAATCATGTGTTTCGCATGGATTTGAAGCTAACTTGTTTGATTCGCGAGCAGTTGAAGCTGAATCATGTAGATCACAAGTATTTGAAGCTAAACCATTTGTTACGCATGGATTCGAAGATCAGCCTTCTACTTAGCATTGATTTGATGCTAAATCATGTGTTTCGCATGGATTTGAAGCTAACTCGTTTGTTTCGCATGCTGTTGAATCTAAATCATATATATCACAAGTATTTGAAGCTAAACCATTTGTATCGCATGGAATCGAAAATAAGCCTCCTACTTCGCATTGATTTGAAGCTACATCATGTGTTCCGCATGGATTTGAAGCTAACTCGTTTGTTTCGCATGCAGTTGAAGCTGAATCATGTAGATCACAAGTATTTGAAGCTAAACTATTCGTTTCGCATGGATTCGAAGATAAGCCTTCCACTTCTCATTGATTTGAAGATAAATCATGTGTTTCGCTTGGATTTGAATATAACTCATTTGTTTCGCATGCTGTTGAAGCTAAATCATGTATATCACAAGTATTTGAAGCTAAACCATTTGTTTCGCATGGATTCGAAGATAAGCCTTCTACTTCGCATTGATTTTAATCTAAATCATGTGTTTCGCATGGATTTGAAGCTAACTCGTTTGTTTCGCATGCAGTTGAAGCTAAATCATGTATATCACAAGTATATGAATCTGATCCATTTGTTTCGCATGGATTCGAAGATAAGCCTTCCACTTCGCATTGATTTGATGCTAAATCATGTGTTTCGCATGGATTTGAAGCTAACTTGTTTGATTCGCGAGCAGTTGAAGCTAAATCATATATATCACAAGTATTTGAAGCTAAACCATTTGTTTCGCATTTATTCGAAGCTAAGCCTTCCTCTTCGCATTGATTTGAGGCTAAATCATGTGTTTCGCTTGGTTTTGAAGCTAACTCGTTTTTTTCGCATGCTGTTGAATCTAAATCATGTATATCACAAGTATTTGAAGCTATATCATACGTTTCGCAAGGATTCGAAGATAAGCCTTCCACATCGCATTGATTTGATGCTAAATCATGTGTTTCGCATGGATTTGAAGCTAACTCGTTTGTTTCGCATGCTGTTGAAGCTAAATCAAGTGTATCAAAAGTATTTGAAGCTAAACCATTTGCTTCGCATGGATTCGAAGATAAGCCTTGCACTTCGCATTGATTTGAAGCTAACTCATGTGTTTCGCATGGATTTGAAGTTAACTCGTTTGTTTCGCATGCTGTTGAAGCTAAATCATGTATATCACAAGTATTTGAAGCTAAACCATTTGTATCGCATGGAATCGAAAATAAGCCTCCTACTTCGCATTGATTTGATGCTACATCATGTGTTCCGCATGGATTTGAAGCTAACTCGTTTGTTTCGCATGCAGTTGAAGCTGAATCATGTAGATCACAAGTATTTGAAGCTAAACTATACGTTTCGCATGGATTCGAAGATAAGTCTTCCACTTCGCATTGATTTGATGCTAAATCATGTGTTTCGCAAGGATTTGAAGCTAACTCGTTTGTTTCGCATGCTGTTGAAGCTAACTCAAGTGTATCAAAAGTATTTGATGCTAAACCATTTGCTTCGCATGGATTCGAAGATCAGCCTTCTACTTCGCATTGATTTGATGCTAAATCATGTGTTTCGCATGGATTTGAAGCTAAAGCGTTTTTTTTCGCATGCTGTTGAAGCTGAATCATGTAGATCACAAGTATTTGAAGCTAAACCATTTGTTACGCATGGATTCCAAGATAACCCTTCTAATTCGCATTGATTTGAATCTAAATCATGTGTTTCGCATGGATTTAAAGCTAACTCGTTTGTTTCGCATGCTGTTGAAGCTAAATCATGTATATCACAAGTATTTGAAGCTAAACCATTTGTATCGCATGGAATCGAAAATAAGCCTCCTACTTCGCATTGATTTGAAGCTACATCATGTGTTCCGCATGGATTTGAAGCTAACTCGTTTGTTTCGCATGCTGTTGAAGCTAAATCATGTATATCACAAGTATTTGAAGCTAAACCATTTGTTACGCATGGATTCCAAGATAACCCTTCTAACTCGCATTGATTTGAAGCTAAATCATGTGTTTCGCATGGATTTGAAGCTAACTCGTTTGTTTCGCATGCTGTTGAAGCTAAATCATGTATATCACAAGTATTTGAAGCTAAACCATTTGTTACGCATGGATTCCAAGATAACCCTTCTAATTCGCATTGATTTGAATCTAAATCATGTGTTTCGCATGGATTTAAAGCTAACTCGTTTGTTTCGCATGCAGTTGAAGCTGAATCATGTAGATCACAAGTATTTGAAGCTTAACTATACGTTTCGCATGGATTCGAAGATAAGTCTTCCACTTCGCATTGGTTTGATGCTAAATCATGTGTTTCGCAAGGATTTGAAGCTAACTCGTTTGTTTCGCATGCTGTTGAAGCTAACTCAAGTGTATCAAAACTATTTGAAGCTAAACCATTTGCTTCGCATGGATTCGAAGATCAGCCTTCTACTTCGCATTGATTTGATGCTAAATCATGTGTTTCGCATGGATTTGAAGCTAACTCGTTTTTTTCGCATGCTGTTGAAGCTAAATCATGTACATCACATATATTTGAAGCTAAACCATTTGTATCGCATGGAACCGAAGACAACTCTTCTAATTCGCATTGATTTGAAGCTAAATCATGTGTTTCGCATGGATTTGAAGCTAACTCGTTTGTTTCGCATGCTGTTGAAGCTAAATCATGTATATCACAAGTATTTGAAGCTAAACCATTTGTTACGCATGGATTCGAAGATCAGCCTTCTACTTAGCATTGATTTGATGCTAAATCATGTGTTTCGCATGGATTTGAAGCTAACTCGTTTGTTTCGCATGCTGTTGAAGCTAAATCATATATATCACACGTATTTGAAGCTAAACCATTTGTATCGCATGGAATCGAAAATAAGCCTCCTACTTCGCATTGATTTGAAGCTACATCATGTGTTCCGCATGGATTTGAAGCTAACTCGTTTGTTTCGCATGCAGCTGAAGCTGAATCATGTAGACCACAAGTATTTGAAGCTAAACTATTCGTTTCGCATGGATTCGAAGATAAGCCTTCCACTTCTCATTGATTTGAAGATAAATCATGTGTTTCGCTTGGATTTGAATATAACTCATTTGTTTCGCATGCTGTTGAAGCTAAATCATGTATATCACAAGTATTTGAAGCTAAACCATTTGTTTCGCATGGATTCGAAGATCAGCCTTCTACTTCGCATTGATTTGATGCTAAATCATGTGTTTCGCATGGATTTGAAGCTTACTCGTTTGTTTCGCATGCTGTTGAAGCTAAATCATGTATATCACAAGTATTTGAAGCTATATCATACGTTTCGCATGGATTCCAAGATAACCCTTCTAATTCGCATTGATTTGAATCTAAATCATGTGTTTCGAATGGATTATAAGCTAACTCGTTTGTTTCGCATGCAGTTGAAGCTAAATCATGTATATCACAAGTATTTGAAGCTAAACCATTTGTTTCGCATGGATTCGAAGATAAGCCTTCTACTTCGCATTGATTTTAATCTAAATCATGTGTTTCGCATGGATTTGAAGCTAACTCGTTTGATTCGCGAGCAGTTGAAGCTAAATCATATATATCACAAGTATTTGAAGCTAAGCCATTTGTTTCGCATTTATTCGAAGCTAAGCCTTCCTCTTCGCATTGATTTGAGGCTAAATCATGTGTTTCGCTTGGTTTTGAAGCTAACTCGTTTTTTTCGCATGCTGTTGAAGCTAAATCATGTATATCACAAGTATTTGAAGCTATATCATACGTTTCGCAAGGATTCGAAGATAAGCCTTCCACATCGCATTGATTTGATGCTAAATCATGTGTTTCGCATGGATTTGAAGCTAACTCGTTTGTTTCGCATGCTGTTGAAGCTAAATCAAGTGTATCAAAAGTATTTGAAGCTAAACCATTTGCTTCGCATGGATTCGAAGATAAGCCTTGCACTTCGCATTGATTTGAAGCTAACTCATGTGTTTCGCATGGATTTGAAGTTAACTCGTTTGTTTCGCATGCAGTTGAAGCTAAATCATGTATATCACAAATATTTGCAGCTAAACCATTTGTTTCGCATGGATTCGAAGATAACCCTTCTACTTCGCATTGATTTGAAGCTATATCATTTGTTTCGCATGGATTCGAAGATTAGTCATCTACTTCGCATTGATTAGATGCTAAATCATGTGTTTATCATGGGTTTGAAGCTAACTCGATTTTTTCGCCTGCATTTGAAGCTATATCACTTATATTCACAAGTATATGAAGCTAAATCATTCGTTTCGCATGGATTTGAAGCTAAGCCATCAACTTCGCGTTGACTTGATACTAAATCATGTGTTTCGCAAGGATATGAAGCTAACTCGCTTGTTTCGCATGCTGTTGAAGCTAGATCATGTATATCACAAGTATTTGAAGCTAAACTATTCGTTTCGCATGGATTCGAAGTTAACTCGTTTGTTTCGCATACAGTTGAAGCTAAATCACGTATATCACAAGTATTTGCAGCTAAACCATTTGTATCGCATGGGATCGAAGATAAGCCTCCTACTTCGCATTGATTTGAAGCAAAATCATGTGTTTCGCATGGATTTGAAGCTAACTCGTTTGTTTCGCATGCTGTTGAAGCTAAATCATATATATCACAAGTATTTGAAGCTATATCATACGTTTCGCTTGGATTCCAATATAACCCTTCAAATTCGCATTGATTTGAAGCTAAATCATGTGTTTCGCATGGATTTGAAGCTAACTCGTTTGTTTCGCATGCTGTTGAAGCTAAATCATGTATATCACAAGTATTTGAAGCTAAACCATTTGTATCGCATGGGATCGAAGATAAGCCTCCTACTTCGCATTGATTTGAAGCAAAATCATGTGTTTCGCATGGATTTGAAGCTAACTCGTTTGTTTCGCATGCTGTTGAAGCTAAATCATATATATCACAAGTATTTGAAGCTATATCATACTTTTCGCATGGATTCCAAGATAACCCTTCTAATTCGCATTGATTTGAAGCTAAATCATGTGTTTCGCATGGATTTGAAGCTAACTCGTTTTTTTCGCATGCAGTTGTAGCTAAATCATGTATATCACAAGTAATTGAAGCTAAACCATTTGTTTCGCATGGATTTGAAGCTAACTTGTTTGATTCGCGAGCAGTTGAAGCTAAATCATATATATCACAAGTATTTGAAGCTAAACCATTTGTTTCGCATTTATTCGAATCTAAGCCTTCTACTTCGCGTTGATTTGAGGCTAAATCATGTGTTTCGCTTGGTTTTGAAGCTAACTCGTTTTTTTCGCATGCTGTTGTAGCTAAATCATGTATATCACAAGTATTTGAAGCTAAACCATTTGTTTCGCATGGATTCGAAGATAAGCCTACTACTTCGCATTGATTTGAAGCTAATTCATGTGTTTCGCATGGATTTGAAGCTAACTCGTTTGTTTCGCATGCTGTTGAAACTAAATCATGTATATCACAAGTATTTGAAGCTATATCATTTGTTTCGCATGGATTCGAAGATTAGTCTTCTACTTCGCATTGATTAGATGCTAAATCATGTGTTTATCATGGGTTTGAAGCTAACTCGTTTGTTTCGCATGCTGTTGAAGCTAAATCATATATATCACAAGTATTTGAAGCTATATCATACTTTTCGCATGGATTCCAAGATAACCCTTCTAATTCGCATTGATTTGAAGCTAAATCATGTGTTTCGCATGGATTTGAAGCTAACTCGTTTTTTTCGCATGCAGTTGTAGCTAAATCATGTATATCACAAGTAATTGAAGCTAAACCATTTGTTTCGCATGGATTTGAAGCTAACTTGTTTGATTCGCGAGCAGTTGAAGCTAAATCATATATATCACAAGTATTTGAAGCTAAACCATTTGTTTCGCATTTATTCGAAGCTAAGCCTTCTACTTCGCGTTGATTTGAGGCTAAATCATGTGTTTCGCTTGGTTTTGAAGCTAACTCGTTTTTTTCGCATGCTGTTGTAGCTAAATCATGTATATCACAAGTATTTGAAGCTAAACCATTTGTTTCGCATGGATTCGAAGATAAGCCTTCCACATCGCATTGATTTGATGCTAAATCATGTGTTTCGCATGGATTTGAAGCTAACTCGTTTGTTTCGCATGCTGTTGAAGCTAAATCAAGTGTATCAAAAGTATTTGAAGCTAAACCATTTGCTTCGCATGGATTCGAAGATAAGCCTTGCACTTCGCATTGATTTGAAGCTAACTCATGTGTTTCGCATGGATTTGAAGTTAACTCGTTTGTTTCGCATGCAGTTGAAGCTAAATCATGTATATCACAAATATTTGCAGCTAAACCATTTGTTTCGCATGGATTCGAAGATAACCCTTCTACTTCGCATTGATTTGAAGCTATATCATTTGTTTCGCATGGATTCGAAGATTAGTCTTCTACTTCGCATTGATTAGATGCTAAATCATGTGTTTATCATGGGTTTGAAGCTAACTCGATTGTTTCGCCTGCATTTGAAGCTATATCACTTATATTCACAAGTATATGAAGCTAAATCATTCGTTTCGCATGGATTTGAAGCTAAGCCATCAACTTCGCGTTGACTTGATACTAAATCATGTATTTCGCAAGGATATGAAGCTAACTCGCTTGTTTCGCATGCTGTTGAAGCTAGATCATGTATATCACAAGTATTTGAAGCTAAACTATTCGTTTCGCATGGATTCGAAGTTAACTCGTTTGTTTCGCATACAGTTGAAGCTAAATCACGTATATCACAAGTATTTGCAGCTAAACCATTTGTATCGCATGGGATCGAAGATAAGCCTCCTACTTCGCATTGATTTGAAGCAAAATCATGTGTTTCGCATGGATTTGAAGCTAACTCGTTTGTTTCGCATGCTGTTGAAGCTAAATCATATATATCACAAGTATTTGAAGCTATATCATACGTTTCGCTTGGATTCCAATATAACCCTTCAAATTCGCATTGATTTGAAGCTAAATCATGTGTTTCGCATGGATTTGAAGCTAACTCGTTTGTTTCGCATGCTGTTGAAGCTAAATCATGTATATCACAAGTATTTGAAGCTAAACCATTTGTATCGCATGGGATCGAAGATAAGCCTCCTACTTCGCATTGATTTGAAGCAAAATCATGTGTTTCGCATGGATTTGAAGCTAACTCGTTTGTTTCGCATGCTGTTGAAGCTAAATCATATATATCACAAGTATTTGAAGCTATATCATACTTTTCGCATGGATTCCAAGATAACCCTTCTAATTCGCATTGATTTGAAGCTAAATCATGTGTTTCGCATGGATTTGAAGCTAACTCGTTTTTTTCGCATGCAGTTGTAGCTAAATCATGTATATCACAAGTAATTGAAGCTAAACCATTTGTTTCGCATGGATTTGAAGCTAACTTGTTTGATTCGCGAGCAGTTGAAGCTAAATCGTATATATCACAAGTATTTGAAGCTAAACCATTTGTTTCGCATTTATTCGAAGCTAAGCCTTCTACTTCGCGTTGATTTGAGGCTAAATCATGTGTTTCGCTTGGTTTTGAAGCTAACTCGTTTTTTTCGCATGCTGTTGTAGCTAAATCATGTATATCACAAGTATTTGAAGCTAAACCATTTGTTTCGCATGGATTCGAAGATAAGCCTACTACTTCGCATTGATTTGAAGCTAATTCATGTGTTTCGCACGGATTATAAGCTAACTCGTTTGTTTCGCATGCAGTTGAAGCTAAATCATGTATATCACAAGTATTTGAAGCTAAACCATTTGTTTCGCATGGATTCGAAGATAAGCCTTCTACTTCGCATTGATTTTAATCTAAATCATGTGTTTCGCATGGATTTGAAGCTAACTCGTTTGTTTCGCATGCAGTTGAAGCTAAATCATGTATATCACAAGTATATGAATCTGATCCATTTGTTTCGCATGGATTCGAAGATAAGCCTTCCACTTCGCATTGATTTGATGCTAAATCATGTGTTTCGCATGGATTTGAAGCTAACTTGTTTGATTCGCGAGCAGTTGAAGCTAAATCATATATATCACAAGTATTTGAAGCTAAACCATTTGTTTCGCATTTATTCGAAGCTAAGCCTTCCTCTTCGCATTGATTTGAGTCTAAATCATGTGTTTCGCTTGGTTTTGAAGCTAACTCGTTTTTTTCGCATGCTGTTGAAGCTAAATCATGTATATCACAAGTATTTGAAGCTATATCATACGTTTCGCAAGGATTCGAAGATAAGCCTTCCACATCGCATTGATTTGATGCTAAATCATGTGTTTCGCATGGATTTGAAGCTAACTCGTTTGTTTCGCATGCTGTTGAAGCTAAATCAAGTGTATCAAAAGTATTTGAAGCTAAACCATTTGCTTCGCATGGATTCGAAGATAAGCCTTGCACTTCGCATTGATTTGAAGCTAACTCATGTGTTTCGCATGGATTTGAAGTTAACTCGTTTGTTTCGCATGCTGTTGAAGCTAAATCATGTATATCACAAGTATTTGAAGCTAAACCATTTGTATCGCATGGAATCGAAAATAAGCCTCCTACTTCGCATTGATTTGAAGCTACATCATGTGTTCCGCATGGATTTGAAGCTAACTCGTTTGTTTCGCATGCAGTTGAAGCTGAATCATGTAGATCACAAGTATTTGAAGCTAAACTATTCGTTTCGCATGGATTCGAAGATAAGCCTTCCACTTCTCATTGATTTGAAGATAAATCATGTGTTTCGCTTGGATTTGAATATAACTCATTTGTTTCGCATGCTGTTGAAGCTAAATCATGTATATCACAAGTATTTGAAGCTAAACCATTTGTTTCGCATGGATTCGAAGATCAGCCTTCTACTTCGCATTGATTTGAAGCTAAATCATGTGTTTCGCATGGATTTGAAGCTAACTCGTTTGTTTCGCATGCTGTTGAAGCTAAATCATGTATATCACAAGTATTTGAAGCTATATCATACGTTTCGCAAGGATTCGAAGATAAGCCTTCCACATACCATTGATTTGATGCTAAATCATGTGTTTTGCATGGATTTGAAGCTAACTCGTTTGTTTCGCATGCTGTTGAAGCTAAATCAAGTGTATCAAAAGTATTTGAAGCTAAACCATTTGCTTCGCATGGATTCGAAGCTAAGCCTTCCTCTTCGCATTGATTTGAGGCTAAATCATGTGTTTCGCTTGGTTTTGAAGCTAACTCGTTTTTTTCGCATGCTGTTGAAGCTAAATCATGTATATCACAAGTATTTGAAGCTATATCATACGTTTCGCAAGGATTCGAAGATAAGCCTTCCACATACCATTGATTTGATGCTAAATCATGTGTTTTGCATGGATTTGAAGCTAACTCGTTTGTTTCGCATGCTGTTGAAGCTAAATCAAGTGTATCAAAAGTATTTGAAGCTAAACCATTTGCTTCGCATGGATTCGAAGATAAGCCTTGCACTTCGCATTGATTTGAAGCTAACTCATGTGTTTCGCATGGATTTGAAGTTAACTCGTTTGTTTCGCATGCAGTTGAAGCTAAATCATGTATATCACAAATATTTGCAGCTAAACCATTTGTTTCGCATGGATTCGAAGATAACCCTTCTACTTCGCATTGATTTGAAGCTATATCATTTGTTTCGCATGGATTCGAAGATTAGTCTTCTACTTCGCATTGATTAGATGCTAAATCATGTGTTTATCATGGGTTTGAAGCTAACTCGATTGTTTCGCCTGCATTTGAAGCTATATCACTTATATTCACAAGTATATGAAGCTAAATCTTTCGTTTCGCATGGATTTGAAGCTAAGCCATCAACTTCGCGTTGACTTGATACTAAATCATGTGTTTCGCAAGGATTTGAAGCTAACTCGCTTGTTTCGCATGCTGTTGAAGCTAGATCATGTATATCACAAGTATTTGAAGCTATATCATACGTTTCGCTTGGATTCCAATATAACCCTTCAAATTCGCATTGATTTGAAGCTAAATCATGTGTTTCGCATGGATTTGAAGCTAACTCGTTTGTTTCGCATGCTGTTGAAGCTAAATCATGTATATCACAAGTATTTGAAGCTAAACCATTTGTATCGCATGGGATCGAAGATAAGCCTCCTACTTCGCATTGATTTGAAGCAAAATCATGTGTTTCGCATGGATTTGAAGCTAACTCGTTTGTTTCGCATGCTGTTGAAGCTAAATCATATATATCACAAGTATTTGAAGCTATATCATACTTTTCGCATGGATTCCAAGATAACCCTTCTAATTCGCATTGATTTGAAGCTAAATCATGTGTTTCGCATGGATTTGAAGCTAACTCGTTTTTTTAGCATGCAGTTGTAGCTAAATCATGTATATCACAAGTATTTGAAGCTATATCATTTGTTTCGCATGGATTCGAAGATTAGTCTTCTACTTCGCATTGATTAGATGCTAAATCATGTGTTTATCATGGGTTTGAAGCTAACTCGTTTGTTTCGCCTGCATTTGAAGCTATATCACTTATATTCACAAGTATGTGAAGCTAAATCATTCGTTTCGCATGGATTTGAAGCTAAGCCATCAACTTCGCGTTGACTTGATACTAAATCATGTGTTTCGCACGGATTATAAGCTAACTCGTTTGTTTCGCATGCAGTTGAAGCTAAATCATGTATATCACAAGTATTTGAAGCTAAACCATTTGTTTCGCATGTATTCGAAGATAAGCCATCCACTTCGCATTGATTTGATGCTAAATCATGTGTTTCGCATGGATTTGAAGCTAACTTGTTTGATTCGCGAGCAGTTGAAGCTAAATCATATATATCACAAGTATTTGAAGCTAAACCATTTGTATCGCATGGAATCGAAAATAAGCCTCCTACTTCGCATTGATTTGAAGCTACATCATGTGTTCCGCATGGATTTGAAGCTAACTCGTTTGTTTCGCATGCAGTTGAAGCTGAATCATGTAGATCACAAGTATTTGAAGCTAAACTATACGTTTCGCATGGATTCGAAGATAAGTCTTCCACTTCGCATTGATTTGATGTTAAATCATGTGTTTCGCAAGGATTTGAAGCTAACTCGTTTGTTTCGCATGCTGTTGAAGCTAACTCAAGTGTATCAAAAGTATTTGATGCTAAACCATTTGCTTCGCATGGATTCGAAGATCAGCCTTCTACTTCGCATTGATTTGATGCTAAATCATGTGTTTCGCATGGATTTGAAGCTAACTCGTTTTTTTTCGCATGCTGTTGAAGCTGAATCATGTAGATCACAAGTATTTGAAGCTAAACCATTTGTTACGCATGGATTCCAAGATAACCCTTCTAATTCGCATTGATTTGAATCTAAATCATGTGTTTCGCATGGATTTAAAGCTAACTCGTTTTTTTTCGCATGCTGTTGAAGCTAAATCATGTATATCACAAGTATTTGAAGCTAAACCATTTGTATCGCATGGAATCGAAAATAAGCCTCCTACTTCGCATTGATTTGAAGCTACATCATGTGTTCCGCATGGATTTGAAGCTAACTCGTTTGTTTCGCATGCTGTTGAAGCTAAATCATGTATATCACAAGTATTTGAAGCTAAACCATTAGTTACGCATGGATTCCAAGATAACCCTTCTAATTCGCATTGATTTGAAGCTAAATCATGTGTTTCGCATGGATTTGATGCTAACTCGTTTGTTTCGCATGCTGTTGAAGCTAAATCATGTATATCACAAGTATTTGAAGCTAAACCATTTGTTACGCATGGATTCGAAGATCAGCCTTATACTTAGCATTGATTTGATGCTAAATCATGTGTTTCGCATGGATTTGAAGCTAACTCGTACATTTCGCATGCTGTTGTAGCTAATTCATGTATATCACAAGTATTTGAAGCTAAACCATTTGTTTCGCATTTATTCGAAGCTAAGCCTTCCACTTCGCATTGATTTGATGCTAAATCATGTGTTTCGCATGGATTTGAAGCTAACTCGTTTGTTTCGCATGCTGTTGAGGCTAAATCAAGTGTATCAAAAGTATTTGAAGCTAAACCATTGGCTTCGCATGGATTCCAAGATAAGCCTTGCACTTCGCATTGATTTGAAGCTAACTCATCTGTTTCGCATGGATTTGAAGTTAACTCGTTTGTTTCGCATGCAGTTGAAGCTAAATCATGTATATCACAAATATTTGCAGCTAAACCATTTGTTTCGCATGGATTCGAAGATAACCCTTCTACTTCGCATTGATTTGAAGCTAAATCATGTGTTTCGCATGGATTTGAAGCTAACTCGTTTGTTTCGCATGCTGTTGAAACTAAATCATGTATGTCACAAGTATTTGAAGGTATATCATTTGTTTCGCATGGATTCGAAGATTAGTCTTCTACTTCGCATTGATTAGATGCTAAATCATGTGTTTATCATGGGTTTGAAGCTAACTCGTTTGTTTCGCCTGCATTTGAAGCTATATCACTTATATTCACAAGTATGTGAAGCTAAATCATTCGTTTCGCATGGATTTGAAGCTAAGCCATCAACTTCGCGTTGAGTTGATACTAAATCATGTGTTTCGCAAGGATTTGAAGCTAACTCGTTTGTTTCGCATGCTGTTGAAGCTAGATCATGTATATCACAAGTATTTGAAGCTATATCATACGTTTCGCATGGATTCCAATATAACCCTTCAAATTCGCATTGATTTGAAGCTAAATCATGTGTTTCGCATGGATTTGAAGCTAACTCGTTTGTTTCGCATGCTGTTGAAGCTAAATCATGTATATCACAAGTATTTGAAGCTAAACCATTTGTATCGCATGGGATCGAAGATAAGCCTCCTACTTCGCATTGATTTGAAGCTAAATCATGTGTTTCGCATGGATTTGAAGCTAACTCGTTTGTTTCGCATGCTGTTGAAGCTAAATCATGTACATCACATATATTTGAAGCTAAACCATTTATATCGCATGGAACCGAAGACAACTCTTCTAATTCGCATTGATTTGAGGCTAAATCATGTGTTTCGCAAGGATTTGAAGCTAACTCGTTTTTTTCGCATGCTGTTGAAGCTAAATCATGTATATCACAAGTATTTGAAGCTATATCATACGTTTCGCAAGGAATCGAAGATATGCCTCCTACTTCGCATTGATTTGAAGCTAAATCATGTGTTTCGCATGGATTTGAAGCTAACTCGTTTGTTTCGCATGCAGTTGAAGCTGAATCATGTATATCACAAGTATTTGAAGCTAAACTATTCGTTTCGCATGGATTCGAAGATAAGCCTTCCACATCGCATTGATTTGATGCTAAATCATGTGTTTCGCATGGATTTGAAGCTAACTCGTTTGTTTCGCATGCTGTTGAAGCTAAATCAAGTGTATCAAAAGTATTTGAAGCTAAACCATTTGCTTCGCATGGATTCGAAGATAAGCCTTGCACTTCGCATTGATTTGAAGCTAACTCATGTGTTTCGCATGGATTTGAAGTTAACTCGTTTGTTTCGCATGCAGTTGAAGCTAAATCATGTATATCACAAATATTTGCAGCTAAACCATTTGTTTCGCATGGATTCGAAGATAACCCTTCTACTTCGCATTGATTTGAATCTAAATCATGTGTTTCGCATGGATTTAAAGCTAACTCGTTTGTTTCGCATGCTGTTGAAGCTAAATCATGTATATCACAAGTATTTGAAGCTAAACCATTTGTATCGCATGGAATCGAAAATAAGCCTCCTACTTCGCATTGATTTGAAGCTACATCATGTGTTCCGCATGGATTTGAAGCTAACTCGTTTGTTTCGCATGCTGTTGAAGCTAAATCATGTATATCACAAGTATTTGAAGCTAAACCATTTGTTACGCATGGATTCCAAGATAACCCTTCTAATTCGCATTGATTTGAAGCTAAATCATGTGTTTCGCATGGATTTGATGCTAACTCGTTTGTTTCGCATGCTGTTGAAGCTAAATCATGTATATCACAAGTATTTGAAGCTAAACCATTTGTTACGCATGGATTCGAAGATCAGCCTTATACTTAGCATTGATTTGATGCTAAATCATGTGTTTCGCATGGATTTGAAGCTAACTCGTACATTTCGCATGCTGTTGTAGCTAATTCATGTATATCACAAGTATTTGAAGCTAAACCATTTGTTTCGCATTTATTCGAAGCTAAGCCTTCCACTTCGCATTGATTTGATGCTAAATCATGTGTTTCGCATGGATTTGAAGCTAACTCGTTTGTTTCGCATGCTGTTGAGGCTAAATCAAGTGTATCAAAAGTATTTGAAGCTAAACCATTGGCTTCGCATGGATTCCAAGATAAGCCTTGCACTTCGCATTGATTTGAAGCTAACTCATCTGTTTCGCATGGATTTGAAGTTAACTCGTTTGTTTCGCATGCAGTTGAAGCTAAATCATGTATATCACAAATATTTGCAGCTAAACCATTTGTTTCGCATGGATTCGAAGATAACCCTTCTACTTCGCATTGATTTGAAGCTAAATCATGTGTTTCGCATGGATTTGAAGCTAACTCGTTTGTTTCGCATGCTGTTGAAACTAAATCATGTATGTCACAAGTATTTGAAGGTATATCATTTGTTTCGCATGGATTCGAAGATTAGTCTTCTACTTCGCATTGATTAGATGCTAAATCATGTGTTTATCATGGGTTTGAAGCTAACTCGTTTGTTTCGCCTGCATTTGAAGCTATATCACTTATATTCACAAGTATGTGAAGCTAAATCATTCGTTTCGCATGGATTTGAAGCTAAGCCATCAACTTCGCGTTGAGTTGATACTAAATCATGTGTTTCGCAAGGATTTGAAGCTAACTCGTTTGTTTCGCATGCTGTTGAAGCTAGATCATGTATATCACAAGTATTTGAAGCTATATCATACGTTTCGCATGGATTCCAATATAACCCTTCAAATTCGCATTGATTTGAAGCTAAATCATGTGTTTCGCATGGATTTGAAGCTAACTCGTTTGTTTCGCATGCTGTTGAAGCTAAATCATGTATATCACAAGTATTTGAAGCTAAACCATTTGTATCGCATGGGATCGAAGATAAGCCTCCTACTTCGCATTGATTTGAAGCTAAATCATGTGTTTCGCATGGATTTGAAGCTAACTCGTTTTTTTCGCATGCTGTTGAAGCTAAATCATGTACATCACATATATTTGAAGCTAAACCATTTATATCGCATGGAACCGAAGACAACTCTTCTAATTCGCATTGATTTGAGGCTAAATCATGTGTTTCGCAAGGATTTGAAGCTAACTCGTTTTTTTCGCATGCTGTTGAAGCTAAATCATGTATATCACAAGTATTTGAAGCTATATCATACGTTTCGCAAGGAATCGAAGATATGCCTCCTACTTCGCATTGATTTGAAGCTAAATCATGTGTTTCGCATGGATTTGAAGCTAACTCGTTTGTTTCGCATGCAGTTGAAGCTGAATCATGTATATCACAAGTATTTGAAGCTAAACTATTCGTTTCGCATGGATTCGAAGATAAGCCTTCCACATCGCATTGATTTGATGCTAAATCATGTGTTTCGCATGGATTTGAAGCTAACTCGTTTGTTTCGCATGCTGTTGAAGCTAAATCAAGTGTATCAAAAGTATTTGAAGCTAAACCATTTGCTTCGCATGGATTCGAAGATAAGCCTTGCACTTCGCATTGATTTGAAGCTAACTCATGTGTTTCGCATGGATTTGAAGTTAACTCGTTTGTTTCGCATGCAGTTGAAGCTAAATCATGTATATCACAAATATTTGCAGCTAAACCATTTGTTTCGCATGGATTCGAAGATAACCCTTCTACTTCGCATTGATTTGAATCTAAATCATGTGTTTCGCATGGATTTAAAGCTAACTCGTTTGTTTCGCATGCTGTTGAAGCTAAATCATGTATATCACAAGTATTTGAAGCTAAACCATTTGTATCGCATGGAATCGAAAATAAGCCTCCTACTTCGCATTGATTTGAAGCTACATCATGTGTTCCGCATGGATTTGAAGCTAACTCGTTTGTTTCGCATGCTGTTGAAGCTAAATCATGTATATCACAAGTATTTGAAGCTAAACCATTTGTTACGCATGGATTCCAAGATAACCCTTCTAATTCGCATTGATTTGAAGCTAAATCATGTGTTTCGCATGGATTTGATGCTAACTCGTTTGTTTCGCATGCTGTTGAAGCTAAATCATGTATATCACAAGTATTTGAAGCTAAACCATTTGTTACGCATGGATTCGAAGATCAGCCTTATACTTAGCATTGATTTGATGCTAAATCATGTGTTTCGCATGGATTTGAAGCTAACTCGTACATTTCGCATGCTGTTGTAGCTAATTCATGTATATCACAAGTATTTGAAGCTAAACCATTTGTTTCGCATTTATTCGAAGCTAAGCCTTCCACTTCGCATTGATTTGATGCTAAATCATGTGTTTCGCATGGATTTGAAGCTAACTCGTTTGTTTCGCATGCTGTTGAGGCTAAATCAAGTATATCAAAAGTATTTGAAGCTAAACCATTGGCTTCGCATGGATTCCAAGATAAGCCTTGCACTTCGCATTGATTTGAAGCTAACTCATCTGTTTCGCATGGATTTGAAGTTAACTCGTTTGTTTCGCATGCAGTTGAAGCTAAATCATGTATATCACAAATATTTGCAGCTAAACCATTTGTTTCGCATGGATTCGAAGATAACCCTTCTACTTCGCATTGATTTGAAGCTAAATCATGTGTTTCGCATGGATTTGAAGCTAACTCGTTTGTTTCGCATGCTGTTGAAACTAAATCATGTATGTCACAAGTATTTGAAGCTATATCATTTGTTTCGCATGGATTCGAAGATTAGTCTTCTACTTCGCATTGATTAGATGCTAAATCATGTGTTTATCATGGGTTTGAAGCTAACTCGTTTGTTTCGCCTGCATTTGAAGCTATATCACTTATATTCACAAGTATGTGAAGCTAAATCATTCGTTTCGCATGGATTTGAAGCTAAGCCATCAACTTCGCGTTGAGTTGATACTAAATCATGTGTTTCGCAAGGATTTGAAGCTAACTCGTTTGTTTCGCATGCTGTTGAAGCTAGATCATGTATATCACAAGTATTTGAAGCTATATCATACGTTTCGCATGGATTCCAATATAACCCTTCAAATTCGCATTGATTTGAAGCTAAATCATGTGTTTCGCATGGATTTGAAGCTAACTCGTTTGTTTCGCATGCTGTTGAAGCTAAATCATGTATATCACAAGTATTTGAAGCTAAACCATTTGTATCGCATGGGATCGAAGATAAGCCTCCTACTTCGCATTGATTTGAAGCTAAATCATGTGTTTCGCATGGATTTGAAGCTAACTCGTTTTTTTTCGCATGCTGTTGAAGCTAAATCATGTACATCACATATATTTGAAGCTAAACCATTTATATCGCATGGAACCGAAGACAACTCTTCTAATTCGCATTGATTTGAGGCTAAGTCATGTGTTTCGCAAGGATTTGAAGCTAACTCGTTTTTTTCGCATGCTGTTGAATCTAAATCATGTATATCACAAGTATTTGAAGCTATATCATACGTTTCGCAAGGAATCGAAGATATGCCTCCTACTTCGCATTGATTTGAAGCTAAATCATGTGTTTCGCATGGATTTGAAGCTAACTCGTTTGTTTCGCATGCAGTTGAAGCTGAATCATGTATATCACAAGTATTTGAAGCTAAACTATTCATTTCGCATGGATTCGAAGATAAGCCTTCCACATCGCATTGATTTGATGCTAAATCATGTGTTTCGCATGGATTTGAAGCTAACTCGTTTGTTTCGCATGCTGTTGAAGCTAAATCAAGTGTATCAAAAGTATTTGAAGCTAAACCATTTGCTTCGCATGGATTCGAAGATAAGAATTGCACTTCGCATTGATTTGAAGCTAACTCATGTGTTTCGCATGGATTTGAAGTTAACTCGTTTGTTTCGCATGCAGTTGAAGCTAAATCATGTATATCACAAATATTTGCAGCTAAACCATTTGTTTCGCATGGATTCGAAGATAACCCTTCTACTTCGCATTGATTTGAATCTAAATCATGTGTTTCGCATGGATTTAAAGCTAACTCGTTTGTTTCGCATGCTGTTGAAGCTAAATCATGTATATCACAAGTATTTGAAGCTAAACCATTTGTATCGCATGGAATCGAAAATAAGCCTCCTACTTCGCATTGATTTGAAGCTACATCATGTGTTCCGCATGGATTTGAAGCTAACTCGTTTCTTTCGCATGCTGTTGAAGCTAAATCATGTATATCACAAGTATTTGAAGCTAAACCATTTGTAAACGCATGGATTCCAAGATAACCCTTCTAATTCGCATTGATTTGAAGCTAAATCATGTGTTTCGCATGGATTTGAAGCTAACTCGTTTGTTTCGCATGCTGTTGAAACTAAATCATGTATGTCACAAGTATTTGAAGCTATATCATTTGTTTCGCATGGATTCGAAGATTAGTCTTCTACTTCGCATTGATTAGATGCTAAATCATGTGTTTATCATGGGTTTGAAGCTAACTCGTTTGTTTCGCCTGCATTTGAAGCTATATCACTTATATTCACAAGTATGTGAAGCTAAATCATTCGTTTCGCATGGATTTGAAGCTAAGCCATCAACTTCGCGTTGAGTTGATACTAAATCATGTGTTTCGCAAGGATTTGAAGCTAACTCGTTTGTTTCGCATGCTGTTGAAGCTAGATCATGTATATCACAAGTATTTGAAGCTATATCATACGTTTCGCATGGATTCCAATATAACCCTTCAAATTCGCATTGATTTGAAGCTAAATCATGTGTTTCGCATGGATTTGAAGCTAACTCGTTTGTTTCGCATGCTGTTGAAGCTAAATCATGTATATCACAAGTATTTGAAGCTAAACCATTTGTATCGCATGGGATCGAAGATAAGCCTCCTACTTCGCATTGATTTGAAGCTAAATCATGTGTTTCGCATGGATTTGAAGCTAACTCGTTTTTTTTCGCATGCTGTTGAAGCTAAATCATGTACATCACATATATTTGAAGCTAAACCATTTATATCGCATGGAACCGAAGAAAACTCTTCTAATTCGCATTGATTTGAGGCTAAATCATGTGTTTCGCAAGGATTTGAAGCTAACTCGTTTTTTTCGCATGCTGTTGAATCTAAATCATGTATATCACAAGTATTTGAAGCTATATCATACGTTTCGCAAGGAATCGAAGATATGCCTCCTACTTCGCATTGATTTGAAGCTAAATCATGTGTTTCGCATGGATTTGAAGCTAACTCGTTTGTTTCGCATGCAGTTGAAGCTGAATCATGTATATCACAAGTATTTGAAGCTAAACTATTCATTTCGCATGGATTCGAAGATAAGCCTTCCACATCGCATTGATTTGATGCTAAATCATGTGTTTCGCATGGATTTGAAGCTAACTCGTTTGTTTCGCATGCTGTTGAAGCTAAATCAAGTGTATCAAAAGTATTTGAAGCTAAACCATTTGCTTCGCATGGATTCGAAGATAAGCCTTGCACTTCGCATTGATTTGAAGCTAACTCATGTGTTTCGCATGGATTTGAAGTTAACTCGTTTGTTTCGCATGCAGTTGAAGCTAAATCATGTATATCACAAATATTTGCAGCTAAACCATTTGTTTCGCATGGATTCGAAGATAACCCTTCTACTTCGCATTGATTTGAATCTAAATCATGTGTTTCGCATGGATTTAAAGCTAACTCGTTTGTTTCGCATGCTGTTGAAGCTAAATCATGTATATCACAAGTATTTGAAGCTAAACCATTTGTATCGCATGGAATCGAAAATAAGCCTCCTACTTCGCATTGATTTGAAGCTACATCATGTGTTCCGCATGGATTTGAAGCTAACTCGTTTCTTTCGCATGCTGTTGAAGCTAAATCATGTATATCACAAGTATTTGAAGCTAAACCATTTGTAAACGCATGGATTCCAAGATAACCCTTCTAATTCGCATTGATTTGAAGCTAAATCATGTGTTTCGCATGGATTTGAAGCTAACTCGTTTGTTTCGCATGCTGTTGAAGCTAAATCATGTATATCACAAGTATTTGAAGCTAAACCATTTGTTACGCATGGATTCGAAGATCAGCCTTATACTTAGCATTGATTTGATGCTAAATCATGTGTTTCGCATGGATTTGAAGCTAACTCGTACATTTCGCATGCTGTTGTAGCTAATTCATGTATATCACAAGTATTTGAAGCTAAACCATTTGTTTCGCATTTATTCGAAGCTAAGCCTTCCACTTCGCATTGATTTGATGCTAAATCATGTGTTTCGCATGGATTTGAAGCTAACTCGTTTGTTTCGCATGCTGTTGAGGCTAAATCAAGTGTATCAAAAGTATTTGAAGCTAAACCATTGGCTTCGCATGGATTCCAAGATAAGCCTTGCACTTCGCATTGATTTGAAGCTAACTCATCTGTTTCGCATGGATTTGAAGTTAACTCGTTTGTTTCGCATGCAGTTGAAGCTAAATCATGTATATCACAAATATTTGCAGCTAAACCATTTGTTTCGCATGGATTCGAAGATAACCCTTCTACTTCGCATTGATTTGAAGCTAAATCATGTGTTTCGCATGGATTTGAAGCTAACTCGTTTGTTTCGCATGCTGTTGAAACTAAATCATGTATATCACAAGTATTTGAAGCTATATCATTTGTTTCGCATGGATTCGAAGATTAGTCTTCTACTTCGCATTGATTAGATGCTAAATCATGTGCTTATCATGGGTTTGAAGCTAACTCGTTTGTTTCGCCTGCATTTGAAGCTATATCACTTATATTCACAAGTATGTGAAGCTAAATCATTCGTTTCGCATGGATTTGAAGCTAAGCCATCAACTTCGCGTTGAGTTGATACTAAATCATGTGTTTCGCAAGGATTTGAAGCTAACTCGTTTGTTTCGCATGCTGTTGAAGCTAGATCATGTATATCACAAGTATTTGAAGCTATATCATACGTTTCGCATGGATTCCAATATAACCCTTCAAATTCGCATTGATTTGAAGCTAAATCATGTGTTTCGCATGGATTTGAAGCTAACTCGTTTGTTTCGCATGCTGTTGAAGCTAAATCATGTATATCACAAGTATTTGAAGCTAAACCATTTGTATCGCATGGGATCGAAGATAAGCCTCCTACTTCGCATTGATTTGAAGCTAAATCATGTGTTTCGCATGGATTTGAAGCTAACTCGTTTTTTTTCGCATGCTGTTGAAGCTAAATCATGTACATCACATATATTTGAAGCTAAACCATTTATATCGCATGGAACCGAAGACAACTCTTCCAATTCGCATTGATTTGAGGCTAAATCATGTGTTTCGCAAGGATTTGAAGCTAACTCGTTTTTTTCGCATGCTGTTGAAGCTAAATCATGTATATCACAAGTATTTGAAGCTATATCATACGTTTCGCAAGGAATCGAAGATATGCCTCCTACTTCGCATTGATTTGAAGCTAAATCATGTGTTTCGCATGGATTTGAAGCTAACTCGTTTGTTTCGCATGCAGTTGAAGCTGAATCATGTATATCACAAGTATTTGAAGCTAAACTATTCGTTTCGCATGGATTCGAAGATAAGCCTTCCACATCGCATTGATTTGATGCTAAATCATGTGTTTCGCATGGATTTGAAGCTAACTCGTTTGTTTCGCATGCTGTTGAAGCTAAATCAAGTGTATCAAAAGTATTTGAAGCTAAACCATTTGCTTCGCATGGATTCGAAGATAAGCCTTGCACTTCGCATTGATTTGAAGCTAACTCATGTGTTTCGCATGGATTTGAAGTTAACTCGTTTGTTTCGCATGCAGTTGAAGCTAAATCATGTATATCACAAATATTTGCAGCTAAACCATTTGTTTCGCATGGATTCGAAGATAACCCTTCTACTTCGCATTGATTAGATGCTAAATCATGTGTTTATCATGGGTTTGAAGCTAACTCGTTTGTTTCGCCTGCATTTGAAGCTATATCACTTATATTCACAAGTATGTGAAGCTAAATCATTCGTTTCGCATGGATTTGAAGCTAAGCTGTCAACTTCGCGTTGACTTGATACTAAATCATGTGTTTCGCAAGGATTTGAAGCTAACTCGTTTGTTTCGCATGCTGTTGAAGCTAGATCATGTATATCACAAGTATTTGAAGCTATATCATACGCTTCGCATGGATTCCAATATAACCCTTCAAATTCGCATTGATTTGAAGCTAAATCATGTGTTTCGCATGGATTTGAAGCTAACTCGTTTGTTTCGCATGCTGTTGAAGCTAAATCATGTATATCACAAGTATTTGAAGCTAAACCATTTGTATCGCATGGGATCGAAGATAAGCCTCCTACTTCGCATTGATTTGAAGCTAAATCATGTGTTTCGCATGGATTTGAAGCTAACTCGTTTGTTTCGAATGCTGTTGAAGCTAAATCATATATATCACAAGTATTTGAAGCTATATCATACTTTTCGCATGGATTCCAAGATAACCCTTCTAATTCGCATTGATTTGAAGCTAAATCATGTGTTTCGCATGGATTTGAAGCTAACTCGTTTTTTTCGCATGCAGTTGTAGCTAAATCATGTATATCACAAGTAATTGAAGCTAAACCATTTGTTTCGCATGGATTTGAAGCTAACTTGTTTGATTCGCGAGCAGTTGAAGCTAAATCATATACAGGGTGTCCCACAATTATTTTAACAGCCGAAAATGAGGGGTAGCTGAGGTCATTTGAAGTAACTTTTTCCTTTGCGAAAATGCAATCCGTGGCTTTGTTTACGAGTTATTAACGAAAAACACTGGCCAATGAGAGGTGACGGTGCGAGAGAGAGGGTCCGCGAGAGAGTCCGCAGCACGATGCTTTGACAGAAGGTCGGGACGGACTCGAGCCGCGTTCGAAGTATTGGACAAGTCACGAAGCGAGAACTTTCCGGATTTTTTTAACTACATAACAGTGATATTTTTAAGATAAACGCTGTTCACCTTTACTTTAGAACGTCTGAAGAATATTCACTAATTTTTCGAAATAATCGCGTTAAGGTACGTAAAGGATTTGTTTTTTAGAGAAATATGAAAAATATTATCGATAAGAAACTCACCCATTTAGTTGAGGATGCATTTGCTGACTCGTACGTACTGACCTCGTACAACGAACAGCTGATCCCAGGTCGATGACCGCAACATTCGAGGGATACTGTCGGTGGAACCTCCGGTATGGTTATTTGCGAAGTTCACTTACACTGCACTGTCACCAAACACTGATCAGTTATTTAATCACTGATAATCCGAATCACTTGTGGATATTTAAGAAAGATCACTGAGACTCGTTCGCGGATAATCGTTTATTCGACGCGTTCGTTCGGAAGTCGACGTTTCACTGCCGAAAAATTCAGGCCTTGACTGTGGGTCCTTGTTGTTCTTCGTTCGGCCGTCCGAGGAAATGACACTCGATACCATTTTCTTCGCACGGCCATTAATTACGTTCTAAGAGCGCAGGGTGACAGCGGGTCGGACACAGTTTACGTCTCGGCATATCTTGTTTATTTCATTTGGCGGTACCCTGCGCTACGAAGAAAATAGTATCGGGTGTTATTTCCTCGGACGGCCGAAAGACGAACGACAAGGGCCCACGGTCGAGGCCTCGATTTTTTGGCAGTGAAACGTCGACTTCCGAACGAACGCGTCGAATAAACGATTATCCGCGAACGAGTCTCAGTGATCTTTCTTAAATATCCACAAGTGATTCGGATTATCAGTGATTAATTAAGTGATCAGTGTTTAGTGACAGTGCAGTGAAAGATCAGCTGTACGTTGTACAAGGTCAGTGCCCTTCGACATCATGAATTTCAGCCAGCAAATGCATCCTCAACTAAATGGGTGAGTTTCTTACTGATAATATTTTTCATAACTCTCTAATAAACAAATCCTTTACGTCCCTTATTTATTATTAAATCAGCTTTGCAAATCATTCGTTAATCTTCACTGTACACCTTGCATAAAAATTTCATATGGTACACATAAGGTGTCATGCACACCAGAAAATTAAAACGACTGTCACGGTTAAACTACATATTATTTCGAGTCCGAAAAATTAGTGAATATTCTTCAGACGTTCTAAAGTAAAGGTGAACAGCGTTTATCTTAAAAATATCACTGTTATGTAGTTAAAAAAATCCGGAAAGTTCTCGCTTCGTGACTTGTTCAATACTTCGAACGCGGCTCGAGTCCGTCCCGACCTTCTGTCAAAGCATCGTGCTGCGGACTCTCTCGCGGACCCTCCCTCTCGCACCGTCACCTCTCATTGGCCAGTGTTTTTCGTTAATAACTCGTAAACAAAGCCGCGGATTGCATTTTCGCAAAGGAAAAAGTTACTTCAAATGACCTCAGCTACCCCTCATTTTCGGCTGTTAAAATAATTGTGGGACACCCTCTATATCACAAGTATTTGAAGCTAAACCATTTGTTTCGCATTTATTCGAAGCAGAGCCTTCTACTTCGCATTGATTTGAGGCTAAATCATGTGTTTCGCTTGGTTTTGAAGCTAACTCGTTTTTTTCGCATGCTGTTGTAGCTAAATCATGTATATCACAAGTATTTGAAGCTAAACCATTTGTTTCGCATGGATTCGAAGATAAGCCTACTACTTCGCATTGATTTGAAGCTAAATCATGTGTTTCGCATGGATTTGAATCTAACTCGTACATTTCGCATGCTGTTGTAGCTAATTCATGTATATCACAAGTATTTGAAGCTAAACCATTTGCTTCGCATGGATTCGAAGATCAGCCTTCTACTTCGCATTGATTTGATGCTAAATCGTGTGTTTCGCATGGATTTGAAGCTAACTCGTTTGTTTCGCATACTGTTGAAGCTAAATCATGTATATCACAAGTATTTGAAGCTATATCATACGTTTCGCATGGATTCCAAGATAACCCTTCTAATTCGCATTGATTGATTCGTTTGTTTCGCATGCTGTTGTAGCTAAATCATGTATATCACAAGTATTTGAAGCTAAACCATTTGTATCGCATGGGATCGAAGATAATCCTCTTACATCGCATTGATTTGAAACTAAATCATGTGTTTCGCAAGGATTTGAAGCTAACTCGTTTATTTCGCATGCTGTTGAAGCTAAATCATATATATCACAAGTATTTGAAGCTAAACCATTTGTTTCGCATTTATTCGAAGCTAAGTCTTCTACTTCGCATTGATTTGAGGCTAAATCATGTGTTTCGCATGGATTTGAAGCTAACTCGTTTGTTTCGCATGCTGTTGAAGCTAAATCATGTATATCACAAGTATTTGAAGCTATATCATACGTTTCGCATGGATTCCAAGATAACCCTTCTAATTCGCATTGATTGATTCGTTTGTTTCGCATGCTGTTGTAGCTAAATCATGTATATCACAAGTATTTGAAGCTAAACCATTTGTATCGCATGGGATCGAAGATAATCCTCTTACATCGCATTGATTTGAAACTAAATCATGTGTTTCGCAAGGATTTGAAGCTAACTCGTTTATTTCGCATGCTGTTGAAGCTAAATCATATATATCACAAGTATTTGAAGCTAAACCATTTGTTTCGCATTTATTCGAAGCTAAGTCTTCTACTTCGCATTGATTTGAGGCTAAATCATGTGTTTCGCATGGATTTGAAGCTAACTCGTTTTTTTCGCATGCAGTTGTAGCTAAATCATGTATATCACAAGTAATTGAAGCTAAACCATTTGTTTCGCATGGATTTGAAGCTAACTTGTTTGATTCGCGAGCAGTTGAAGCTAAATCATATATATCACAAGTATTTGAAGCTAAACCATTTGTTTCGCATTTATTCGAAGCAAAGCCTTCTACTTCGCATTGATTTGAGGCTAAATCATGTGTTTCGCTTGGTTTTGAAGCTAACTCGTTTTTTTCGCATGCTGTTGTAGCTAAATCATGTATATCACAAGTATTTGAAGCTAAACCATTTGTTTCGCATGGATTCGAAGATAAGCCTACTACTTCGCATTGATTTGAAGCTAAATCATGTGTTTCGCATGGATTTGAATCTAACTCGTACATTTCGCATGCTGTTGTAGCTAATTCATGTATATAACAAGTATTTGAAGCTAAACCATTTGCTTCGCATGGATTCGAAGATCAGCCTTCTACTTCGCATTGATTTGATGCTAAATCATGTGTTTCGCATGGATTTGAAGCTAACTCGTTTGTTTCGCATGCTGTTGTAGCTAAATCATGTATATCACAAGTATTTGAAGCTAAACCATTTGTTTCGCATGGATTCGAAGATAAGCCTACTACTTCGCATTGATTTGAAGCTAAATCATGTGTTTCGCATGGATTTGAATCTAACTCGTACATTTCGCATGCTGTTGTAGCTAATTCATGTATATCACAAGTATTTGAAGCTAAACCATTTGCTTCGCATGGATTCGAAGATCAGCCTTCTACTTCGCATTGATTTGATGCTAAATCGTGTGTTTCGCATGGATTTGAAGCTAACTCGTTTGTTTCGCATACTGTTGAAGCTAAATCATGTATATCACAAGTATTTGAAGCTATATCATACGTTTCGCATGGATTCCAAGATAACCCTTCTAATTCGCATTGATTGATTCGTTTGTTTCGCATGCTGTTGTAGCTAAATCATGTATATCACAAGTATTTGAAGCTAAACCATTTGTATCGCATGGGATCGAAGATAATCCTCTTACATCGCATTGATTTGAAACTAAATCATGTGTTTCGCAAGGATTTGAAGCTAACTAGTTTATTTCGCATGCTGTTGAAGCTAAATCATATATATCACAAGTATTTGAAGCTAAACCATTTGTTTCGCATTTATTCGAAGCTAAGTCTTCTACTTCGCATTGATTTGAGGCTAAATCATGTGTTTCGCATGGATTTGAAGCTAACTCGTTTTTTTCGCATGCAGTTGTAGCTAAATCATGTATATCACAAGTAATTGAAGCTAAACCATTTGTTTCGCATGGATTTGAAGCTAACTTGTTTGATTCGCGAGCAGTTGAAGCTAAATCATATATATCACAAGTATTTGAAGCTAAACCATTTGTTTCGCATTTATTCGAAGCAAAGCCTTCTACTTCGCATTGATTTGAGGCTAAATCATGTGTTTCGCTTGGTTTTGAAGCTAACTCGTTTTTTTCGCATGCTGTTGTAGCTAAATCATGTATATCACAAGTATTTGAAGCTAAACCATTTGTTTCGCATGGATTCGAAGATAAGCCTACTACTTCGCATTGATTTGAAGCTAAATCATGTGTTTCGCATGGATTTGAATCTAACTCGTACATTTCGCATGCTGTTGTAGCTAATTCATGTATATCACAAGTATTTGAAGCTAAACCATTTGCTTCGCATGGATTCGAAGATCAGCCTTCTACTTCGCATTGATTTGATGCTAAATCATGTGTTTCGCATGGATTTGAAGCTAACTCGTTTGTTTCGCATGCTGTTGAAGCTAAATCATGTATATCACAAGTATTTGAAGCTATATCATACGTTTCGCATGGATTCCAAGATAACCCTTCTAATTCGCATTGATTGATTCGTTTGTTTCGCATGCTGTTGTAGCTAAATCATGTATATCACAAGTATTTGAAGCTAAACCATTTGTATCGCATGGGATCGAAGATAATCCTCTTACATCGCATTGATTTGAAACTAAATCATGTGTTTCGCAAGGATTTGAAGCTAACTCGTTTATTTCGCATGCTGTTGAAGCTAAATCATATATATCACAAGTATTTGAAGCTAAACCATTTGTTTCGCATTTATTCGAAGCTAAGTCTTCTACTTCGCATTGATTTGAGGCTAAATCATGTGTTTCGCATGGATTTGAAGCTAACTCGTTTTTTTCGCATGCAGTTGTAGCTAAATCATGTATATCACAAGTAATTGAAGCTAAACCATTTGTTTCGCATGGATTTGAAGCTAACTTGTTTGATTCGCGAGCAGTTGAAGCTAAATCATATATATCACAAGTATTTGAAGCTAAACCATTTGTTTCGCATTTATTCGAAGCAAAGCCTTCTACTTCGCATTGATTTGAGGCTAAATCATGTGTTTCGCTTGGTTTTGAAGCTAACTCGTTTTTTTCGCATGCTGTTGTAGCTAAATCATGTATATCACAAGTATTTGAAGCTAAACCATTTGTTTCGCATGGATTCGAAGATAAGCCTACTACTTCGCATTGATTTGAAGCTAAATCATGTGTTTCGCATGGATTTGAATCTAACTCGTACATTTCGCATGCTGTTGTAGCTAATTCATGTATATAACAAGTATTTGAAGCTAAACCATTTGCTTCGCATGGATTCGAAGATCAGCCTTCTACTTCGCATTGATTTGATGCTAAATCATGTGTTTCGCATGGATTTGAAGCTAACTCGTTTGTTTCGCATGCTGTTGAAGCTAAATCATGTATATCACAAGTATTTGAAGCTAAACCATTTGTATCGCATGGGATCGAAGATAATCCTCTTACATCGCATTGATTTGAAGCTAAATCATGTGTTCGCATGGTTTTGAAGCTAACTCGTTTGATTCGCGAGCAGATGAAGCTAAATCAAGTGTATGACAAGTATTTGAAGCTAAACAATTTGTTTCGCATGGATTCGATGATAACCCATGTACTTTGCATTGATTTGAAGCTAAATCATGTGTTTCGCATGGATTTGAATCGAACTCGTTTGTTTCGCATGCTGTTGAAGCTAAATCAAGGGTATCACAAGTATTTGAAGCCAAACCAATTGCTTCGCATGGATTCGAAGATCAGCCTTCTACTTCGCATTTATTAGATGCTAAATCATGTGTTTCGCATGGATTTGAAGCTGACTCGTTTGTTTCGCATGCAGTTGAAGCTGAATCATGTATATCACAAGTATTTGAAGCTATATCATACGTTTCGCATGGATTCCAAGATAACCCTTCTAATTCGCATTGATTGATTCGTTTGTTTCGCATGCTGTTGTAGCTAAATCATGTATATCACAAGTATTTGAAGCTAAACCATTTGTATCGCATGGTTTCGAAGATAAGCCTACTACTTCGCATTGATTTGAAGCTAAATCATGTGTTTCGCATGGATTTGAATCTAACTCGTACATTTCGCATGCTGTTGTAGCTAATTCATGTATATCACAAGTATTTGAAGCTAAACCATTTGCTTCGCATGGATTCGAAGATCAGCCTTCTACTTCGCATTGATTTGATGCTAAATCGTGTGTTTCGCATGGATTTGAAGCTAACTCGTTTGTTTCGCATACTGTTGAAGCTAAATCATGTATATCACAAGTATTTGAAGCTATATCATACGTTTCGCATGGATTCCAAGATAACCCTTCTAATTCGCATTGATTGATTCGTTTGTTTCGCATGCTGTTGTAGCTAAATCATGTATATCACAAGTATTTGAAGCTAAACCATTTGTATCGCATGGGATCGAAGATAATCCTCTTACATCGCATTGATTTGAAACTAAATCATGTGTTTCGCAAGGATTTGAAGCTAACTAGTTTATTTCGCATGCTGTTGAAGCTAAATCATATATATCACAAGTATTTGAAGCTAAACCATTTGTTTCGCATTTATTCGAAGCTAAGTCTTCTACTTCGCATTGATTTGAGGCTAAATCATGTGTTTCGCATGGATTTGAAGCTAACTCGTTTGTTTCGCATGCTGTTGAAGCTAAATCATGTATATCACAAGTATTTGAAGCTATATCATACGTTTCGCATGGATTCCAAGATAACCCTTCTAATTCGCATTGATTGATTCGTTTGTTTCGCATGCTGTTGTAGCTAAATCATGTATATCACAAGTATTTGAAGCTAAACCATTTGTATCGCATGGGATCGAAGATAATCCTCTTACATCGCATTGATTTGAAACTAAATCATGTGTTTCGCAAGGATTTGAAGCTAACTCGTTTATTTCGCATGCTGTTGAAGCTAAATCATATATATCACAAGTATTTGAAGCTAAACCATTTGTTTCGCATTTATTCGAAGCTAAGTCTTCTACTTCGCATTGATTTGAGGCTAAATCATGTGTTTCGCATGGATTTGAAGCTAACTCGTTTTTTTCGCATGCAGTTGTAGCTAAATCATGTATATCACAAGTAATTGAAGCTAAACCATTTGTTTCGCATGGATTTGAAGCTAACTTGTTTGATTCGCGAGCAGTTGAAGCTAAATCATATATATCACAAGTATTTGAAGCTAAACCATTTGTTTCGCATTTATTCGAAGCAAAGCCTTCTACTTCGCATTGATTTGAGGCTAAATCATGTGTTTCGCTTGGTTTTGAAGCTAACTCGTTTTTTTCGCATGCTGTTGTAGCTAAATCATGTATATCACAAGTATTTGAAGCTAAACCATTTGTTTCGCATGGATTCGAAGATAAGCCTACTACTTCGCATTGATTTGAAGCTAAATCATGTGTTTCGCATGGATTTGAATCTAACTCGTACATTTCGCATGCTGTTGTAGCTAATTCATGTATATAACAAGTATTTGAAGCTAAACCATTTGCTTCGCATGGATTCGAAGATCAGCCTTCTACTTCGCATTGATTTGATGCTAAATCATGTGTTTCGCATGGATTTGAAGCTAACTCGTTTGTTTCGCATGCTGTTGTAGCTAAATCATGTATATCACAAGTATTTGAAGCTAAACCATTTGTTTCGCATGGATTCGAAGATAAGCCTACTACTTCGCATTGATTTGAAGCTAAATCATGTGTTTCGCATGGATTTGAATCTAACTCGTACATTTCGCATGCTGTTGTAGCTAATTCATGTATATCACAAGTATTTGAAGCTAAACCATTTGCTTCGCATGGATTCGAAGATCAGCCTTCTACTTCGCATTGATTTGATGCTAAATCGTGTGTTTCGCATGGATTTGAAGCTAACTCGTTTGTTTCGCATACTGTTGAAGCTAAATCATGTATATCACAAGTATTTGAAGCTATATCATACGTTTCGCATGGATTCCAAGATAACCCTTCTAATTCGCATTGATTGATTCGTTTGTTTCGCATGCTGTTGTAGCTAAATCATGTATATCACAAGTATTTGAAGCTAAACCATTTGTATCGCATGGGATCGAAGATAATCCTCTTACATCGCATTGATTTGAAACTAAATCATGTGTTTCGCAAGGATTTGAAGCTAACTAGTTTATTTCGCATGCTGTTGAAGCTAAATCATATATATCACAAGTATTTGAAGCTAAACCATTTGTTTCGCATTTATTCGAAGCTAAGTCTTCTACTTCGCATTGATTTGAGGCTAAATCATGTGTTTCGCATGGATTTGAAGCTAACTCGTTTTTTTCGCATGCAGTTGTAGCTAAATCATGTATATCACAAGTAATTGAAGCTAAACCATTTGTTTCGCATGGATTTGAAGCTAACTTGTTTGATTCGCGAGCAGTTGAAGCTAAATCATATATATCACAAGTATTTGAAGCTAAACCATTTGTTTCGCATTTATTCGAAGCAAAGCCTTCTACTTCGCATTGATTTGAGGCTAAATCATGTGTTTCGCTTGGTTTTGAAGCTAACTCGTTTTTTTCGCATGCTGTTGTAGCTAAATCATGTATATCACAAGTATTTGAAGCTAAACCATTTGTTTCGCATGGATTCGAAGATAAGCCTACTACTTCGCATTGATTTGAAGCTAAATCATGTGTTTCGCATGGATTTGAATCTAACTCGTACATTTCGCATGCTGTTGTAGCTAATTCATGTATATCACAAGTATTTGAAGCTAAACCATTTGCTTCGCATGGATTCGAAGATCAGCCTTCTACTTCGCATTGATTTGATGCTAAATCATGTGTTTCGCATGGATTTGAAGCTAACTCGTTTGTTTCGCATGCTGTTGAAGCTAAATCATGTATATCACAAGTATTTGAAGCTATATCATACGTTTCGCATGGATTCCAAGATAACCCTTCTAATTCGCATTGATTGATTCGTTTGTTTCGCATGCTGTTGTAGCTAAATCATGTATATCACAAGTATTTGAAGCTAAACCATTTGTATCGCATGGGATCGAAGATAATCCTCTTACATCGCATTGATTTGAAACTAAATCATGTGTTTCGCAAGGATTTGAAGCTAACTCGTTTATTTCGCATGCTGTTGAAGCTAAATCATATATATCACAAGTATTTGAAGCTAAACCATTTGTTTCGCATTTATTCGAAGCTAAGTCTTCTACTTCGCATTGATTTGAGGCTAAATCATGTGTTTCGCATGGATTTGAAGCTAACTCGTTTTTTTTCGCATGCAGTTGTAGCTAAATCATGTATATCACAAGTAATTGAAGCTAAACCATTTGTTTCGCATGGATTTGAAGCTAACTTGTTTGATTCGCGAGCAGTTGAAGCTAAATCATATATATCACAAGTATTTGTAGCTAAACCATTTGTTTCGCATTTATTCGAAGCAAAGCCTTCTACTTCGCATTGATTTGAGGCTAAATCATGTGTTTCGCTTGGTTTTGAAGCTAACTCGTTTTTTTCGCATGCTGTTGTAGCTAAATCATGTATATCACAAGTATTTGAAGCTAAACCATTTGTTTCGCATGGATTCGAAGATAAGCCTACTACTTCGCATTGATTTGAAGCTAAATCATGTGTTTCGCATGGATTTGAATCTAACTCGTACATTTCGCATGCTGTTGTAGCTAATTCATGTATATAACAAGTATTTGAAGCTAAACCATTTGCTTCGCATGGATTCGAAGATCAGCCTTCTACTTCGCATTGATTTGATGCTAAATCATGTGTTTCGCATGGATTTGAAGCTAACTCGTTTGTTTCGCATGCTGTTGAAGCTAAATCATGTATATCACAAGTATTTGAAGCTAAACCATTTGTATCGCATGGGATCGAAGATAATCCTCTTACATCGCATTGATTTGAAGCTAAATCATGTGTTCGCATGGTTTTGAAGCTAACTCGTTTGATTCGCGAGCAGATGAAGCTAAATCAAGTGTATGACAAGTATTTGAAGCTAAACAATTTGTTTCGCATGGATTCGATGATAACCCATGTACTTTGCATTGATTTGAAGCTAAATCATGTGTTTCGCATGGATTTGAATCGAACTCGTTTGTTTCGCATGCTGTTGAAGCTAAATCAAGGGTATCACAAGTATTTGAAGCCAAACCAATTGCTTCGCATGGATTCGAAGATCAGCCTTCTACTTCGCATTTATTAGATGCTAAATCATGTGTTTCGCATGGATTTGAAGCTGACTCGTTTGTTTCGCATGCAGTTGAAGCTGAATCATGTATATCACAAGTATTTGAAGCTATATCATACGTTTCGCATGGATTCCAAGATAACCCTTCTAATTCGCATTGATTGATTCGTTTGTTTCGCATGCTGTTGTAGCTAAATCATGTATATCACAAGTATTTGAAGCTAAACCATTTGTATCGCATGGGATCGAAGATAATCCTCTTACATCGCATTGATTTGAAACTAAATCATGTGTTTCGCAAGGATTTGAAGCTAACTCGTTTATTTCGCATGCTGTTGAAGCTAAATCATATATATCACAAGTATTTGAAGCTAAACCATTTGTTTCGCATTTATTCGAAGCTAAGTCTTCTACTTCGCATTGATTTGAGGCTAAATCATGTGTTTCGCTTGGTTTTGAAGCTAACTCGTTTTTTTCGCATGCAGTTGTAGCTAAATCATGTATATCACAAGTAATTGAAGCTAAACCATTTGTTTCGCATGGATTCGAAGATAAGCCTTCTACTTCGCATTGATTTTAATCTAAATCATATGTTTCGCATGGATTTAAAGCTAACTCGTTTGTTTCGCATGCAGTTGAAGCTCAATCATGTATATCACAAGTATTTGAAGCTAAACCATTTGTATCGCATGGAACCGAAGATAAGCCTCTTACTTCGCATTGATTTGAAGCTAAATCATGTGTTCGCATGGTTTTGAAGCTAACTCGTTTGATTCGCGAGCAGTTGAAGCTAAATCAAGTGTATGACAAGTATTTGAAGCTAAACAATTTGTTTCGCATGGATTCGATGATAACCCATGTACTTTGCATTGATTTGAAGCTAAATCATGTGTTTCGCATGGATTTGAATCGAACTCGTTTGTTTCGCATGCTGTTGAAGCTAAATCAAGGGTATCACAAGTATTTGAAGCCAAACCAATTGCTTCGCATGGATTCGAAGATCAGCCTTCTACTTCGCATTTATTAGATGCTAAATCATGTGTTTCGCATGGATTTGAAGCTGACTCGTTTGTTTCGCATGCAGTTGAAGCTGAATCATGTATATCACAAGTATTTGCGGCTAAACCATTTGTTTCGAATGGATTCGAAGGTAACCCTTCTACTTCGCATTGATTTAAATCTAAATCATGTGTTTCGCATGGATTTGAAGCTAACTCGTTTGTTTCGCATGCTGTTGAAGCTAAATCATGTATATCACAAGTATTTGAAGCTAAACCATTTGTTTCGCATGGATTCGAAGATAAGCCTCCTACTTCGCATTGATTTGAAGCTAAATCATGTGTTCGCATGGATTTGAAGCTAACTCGTTTGCTTCGCATGCAGTTGTAGCTAAATCATGTATATCACAAGTAATTGAAGCTAAACCATTTGTTTCGCATGGATTTGAAGCTAACTTGTTTGATTCGCGAGCAGTTGAAGCTAAATCATATATATCACAAGTATTTGAAGCTAAACCATTTGTTTCGCATGGATTCGAAGATAACCCTTCTACTTCGCATTGATTTGAAGTTAAATCATGTGTTTCGCATGAATTTCAATCTAACTCGTTTATTTCGTATGCTGTTGAAGCTAAATCATGTATATCACAAGTATTTGAAGCTAATCCATCTGTTTCGCATGGATTCGAGGATTAGCCTTCCACTTCGCATTGATTTGAAACTAAATCATGTGTTTCGCATGGATTTGAATCGAACTCGTTTGTTTCGAATGCTGTTGAAGCTAAATCATGTATATCACAAGTATTTGAAGTTAAACGATTTGTTTCGCATGGATTCGATGATAACCCATGTACTTCGCATTGATTTGAAGCTAAATCATGTGTTTCGCATGGATTTGAATCGAACTCGTTTGTTTCGCATGCTGTTGAAGCTATATCATGTATATCACAAGTATTTGAAGCTAAACCATTTGTTTCGCATGGATTCGAAGATAAGCCTCCTACTTCGCATTGATTTGAAGCTAGATCATGTGTTCGCATGGATTTGAAGCTAACTCGTTTGCTTCGCATGCTGTTGAAGCTAAATCAAGTGTATCACAAGTATTTGAAGCTAAACCATTTGTTTCGCATGGATTCGAAGATTAGCCTTCTACTTCGCATTGATTAGATGCTAAATCATGTGTTTAGCATGGGTTTGAAGCTAGCTCGTTTGTTTCGCCTGCATTTGAAGCTATATCACTTATATTCACAAGTATGTGAAGCTAAATCATTCGTTTCGCATGGATTCGAAGCAAAGCCATCAACTTCGCGTTGACTTGAAGCTAAATCATGTGTTCGCATGGATTTGAAGATACCTCGTTTGTTTCGCATGCTGTTGAAGCTAAATCAAGTGTTTCACAAGTATTTGAAGCCAAACCATTTGCTTCGCATGGATTCGAAGATCAGCCTTCTACTTCGCATTTATTAGATGCTAAATCATGTGTTCGCATGGATTTGAAGCTAACTCGTTTGCTTCGCATGCAGTTGTAGCTAAATCATGTATATCACAAGTAATTGAAGCTAAACCATTTGTTTCGCATGGATTTGAAGCTAACTTGTTTGATTCGCGAGCAGTTGAAGCTAAATCATATATATCACAAGTATTTGAAGCTAAACCATTTGTTTCGCATGGATTCGAAGATAACCCTTCTACTTCGCATTGATTTGAAGTTAAATCATGTGTTTCGCATGAATTTCAATCTAACTCGTTTATTTCGTATGCTGTTGAAGCTAAATCATGTATATCACAAGTATTTGAAGCTAATCCATCTGTTTCGCATGGATTCGAGGATTAGCCTTCCACTTCGCATTGATTTGAAACTAAATCATGTGTTTCGCATGGATTTGAATCGAACTCGTTTGTTTCGAATGCTGTTGAAGCTAAATCATGTATATCACAAGTATTTGAAGTTAAACGATTTGTTTCGCATGGATTCGATGATAACCCATGTACTTCGCATTGATTTGAAGCTAAATCATGTGTTTCGCATGGATTTGAATCGAACTCGTTTGTTTCGCATGCTGTTGAAGCTATATCATGTATATCACAAGTATTTGAAGCTAAACCATTTGTTTCGCATGGATTCGAAGATAAGCCTCCTACTTCGCATTGATTTGAAGCTAGATCATGTGTTCGCATGGATTTGAAGCTAACTCGTTTCTTTCGCATGCTGTTGAAGCTAAATCGTGTATATCACAAGTATTTGAAGCTATATCATATGTTTCGCATGGATTCAAAGATAACCCTTCTAATTCGCATTGATTTGAAGCTAAATCATGTGTTTCGCATGGATTTGAAGCTAACTCGTTTGTTTCGCATGCTGTTGAAGCTAAGTCATGTATATCACAAGTATTTGAAGCTAAACCATTTGGTTCGCTTGGATTCGAAGATAAGCCTCCTACTTCGCATTGATTTGAAGCTAAATCATGTGTTCGCATGGATTTGAAGATACCTCGTTTGTTTCGCATGCTGTTGAAGCTAAATCAAGTGTTTCACAAGTATTTGAAGCCAAACCATTTGCTTCGCATGGATTCGAAGATCAGCCTTCTACTTCGCATTTATTAGATGCTAAATCATGTGTTTCGCATGGATTTGAAGCTGACTCGTTTGTTTCGCATGCAGTTGAAGCTGAATCATGTATATCACAAGTATTTGCGGCTAAACCATTTGTTTCGAATGGATTCGAAGGTAACCCTTCTACTTCGCATTGATTTAAATCTAAATCATGTGTTTCGCATGGATTTGAAGCTAACTCGTTTGTTTCGCATGCTGTTGAAGCTAAATCATGTATATCACAAGTATTTGAAGCTAAACCATTTGTTTCGCATGGATTCGAAGATAAGCCTCCTACTTCGCATTGATTTGAAGCTAAATCATGTGTTCGCATGGATTTGAAGCTAACTCGTTTGCTTCGCATGCAGTTGTAGCTAAATCATGTATATCACAAGTAATTGAAGCTAAACCATTTGTTTCGCATGGATTTGAAGCTAACTTGTTTGATTCGCGAGCAGTTGAAGCTAAATCATATATATCACAAGTATTTGAAGCTAAACCATTTGTTTCGCATTTATTCGAAGCTAAGCCTTCTACTTCGCATTGATTTGAGGCTAAATCATGTGTTTCGCTTGGTTTTGAAGCAAACTCGATTTTTTCGCATGCTGTTGTAGCTAAATCATGTATATCACAAGTATTTGAAGCTAAACCATTTGTTTCGCATGGATTCGAAGATAAGCCTACTACTTCGCATTGATTTGAAGCTAAATCATGTGTTTCGCATGGATTTGAATCTAACTCGTACATTTCGCATGCTGTTGTAGCTAATTCATGTATATCACAAGTATTTGAAGCTAAACCATTTGTTTCGCATTTATTCGAAGCTAAGCCTTCCACTTCGCATTGATTTGAGGCTAAATCATGTGTTTCGCTTGGTTTTGAAGCTAACTCGTTTTTTTCGTATGCTGTTGAAGCTAAATCATGTATATCACAAGTATTTGAAGCTATATCATACGTTTCGCAAGGAATCGAAGATATGCCTCCTACTTCGCATTGATTTGAAGCTAAATCATGTGTTTCGCATGGATTTGAAGCTAACTCGTTTGTTTCGCATGCAGTTGACGCTGAATCATGTATATCACAAGTATTTGAAGCTAAACTATTCGTTTCGCATGGATTCGAAGATAAGCCTTCCACATCGCATTGATTTGATGCTAAATCATGTGTTTCGCATGGATTTGAAGCTAACTCGTTTGTTTCGCATGCTGTTGAAGCTAAATCAAGTGTATCAAAAGTATTTGAAGCTAAACCATTTGCTTCGCATGGATTCGAAGATAAGCCTTGCACTTCGCATTGATTTGAAGCTAACGCATGTGTTTCGCATGGATTTGAAGTTAACTCGTTTGTTTCGCATGCAGTTGAAGCTAAATCATGTATATCACAAATATTTGCAGCTAAACCATTTGTTTCGCATGGATTCGAAGATAACCCTTCTACTTCGCATTGATTAGATGCTAAATCATGTGTTTATCATGGGTTTGAAGCTAACTCGTTTGTTTCGCCTGCATTTGAAGCTATATCACTTATATTCACAAGTATGTGAAGCTAAATCATTCGTTTCGCATGGATTTGAAGCTAAGCCATCAACTTCGCGTTGACTTGATACTAAATCATGTGTTTCGCAAGGATTTGAAGCTAACTCGTTTGTTTCGCATGCTGTTGAAGCTAGATCATGTATATCACAAGTATTTGAAGCTAATCCATTTGTATCGCATGGGATCGAAGATAAGCCTCCTACTTCGCATTGATTTGAAGCTAAATCATGTGTTTCGCATGGATTTGAAACTAACTCGTTTGTTTCGAATGCTGTTGAAGCTAAATCATATATATCACAAGTATTTGAAGCTATATCATACTTTTCGCATGGATTCCAAGATAACTCTTCTAATTCGCATTGATTTGAAGCTAAATCATGTGTTTCGCATGGATTTGAAGCTAACTCGTTTTTTTCGCATGCAGTTGTAGCTAAATCATGTATATCACAAGCAATTGAAGCTAAACCATTTGTTTCGCATGGATTTGAAGCTAACATGTTTGATTCGCGAGCAGTTGAAGCTAAATCATATATATCACAAGTATTTGAAGCTAAACCATTTGTTTCGCATTTATTCGAAGCTAAGCCTTCTACTTCGCATTGATTTGAGGCTAAATCATGTGTTTCGCTTGGTTTTGAAGCTAACTCGTTTTTTTCGCATGCTGTTGTAGCTGAATCATGTATATCACAAGTATTTGAAGCTAAACTATTCGTTTCGCATGGATTCGAAGATAAGCCTTCCACATCGCATTGATTTGATGCTAAATCATGTGTTTCGCAAGGATTTGAAGGTAACTCGTTTTTTTCGCTTGCAGTTGTAGCTAAATCATGTATATCACAAGTAATTGAAGCTAAACCATTTGTTTCGCATGGATTCGAAGATAAGCCTTCTACTTCGCATTGATTTTAATCTAAATCATGTGTTTCGCATGGATTTAAAGCTAACTCGTTTGTTTCGCATGCAGTTGAATCTCAATCATGTATATCACAAGTATTTGAAGCTAAACCATTTGTATCGCATGGAACCGAAGATAAGCCTCTTACTTCGCATTGATTTGAAGCTAAATCATGTGTTCGCATGGTTTTGAAGCTAACTCGTTTGATTCGCGAGCAGTTGAAGCTAAATCAAGTGTATCACAAGTATTTGAAGCTAAACCATTTGCTTCGCATGGATTTGAAGATCAGCCTTCTACTTCGCATTGATTTGAAGCTAAATCATGTGTTCTGCATGGATTTTAAGCTAACACGTTTGTTTCGCATGCAGTTGAAGCTAAATCATGTATATCACAAGTATTTGAAGCTAAACCATTTGTTTCGCATGGATTCGAAGATAAGCCTTCTACTTCGCATTGATTTTAATCTAAATCACGTGTTTCGCAATGATTTGAAGCTAATCGTTTGTTTCGGAAGCTGTTGAAGCTAAATCATGTATATCACAAGTATTTGAAGCTATATCATTTGTTTCGCATGGATTCGAAGATAACCCTTCTAATTCGCATTGATTTGAGGCTAAATCATGTGTTTCGCTTGGATTTGAAGCTAACTCGTTTTTTTCGCTAGTAGTTGAAGCTAAATCATGCATATCACAAGTATTTGAAGCTAAACCATTTGGTTCGCTTGGATTCGAAGATAAGCCTCCTACTTCGCATTGATTTGAAGCTAAATCATGTGTTCGCATGGATTTGAAGATACCTCGTTTGTTTCGCATGCTGTTGAAGCTAAATCAAGTGTTTCACAAGTATTTGAAGCCAAACCATTTGCTTCGCATGGATTCGAAGATCAGCCTTCTACTTCGCATTTATTAGATGCTAAATCATGTGTTTCGCATGGATTTGAAGCTGACTCGTTTGTTTCGCATGCAGTTGAAGCTGAATCATGTATATCACAAGTATTTGCGGCTAAACCATTTGTTTCGAATGGATTCGAAGGTAACCCTTCTACTTCGCATTGATTTAAATCTAAATCATGTGTTTCGCATGGATTTGAAGCTAACTCGTTTGTTTCGCATGCTGTTGAAGCTAAATCATGTATATCACAAGTATTTGAAGCTAAACCATTTGTTTCGCATGGATTCGAAGATAAGCCTCCTACTTCGCATTGATTTGAAGCTAAATCATGTGTTCGCATGGATTTGAAGCTAACTCGTTTGCTTCGCATGCTGTTGAAGCTAAATCAAGTGTATCACAAGTATTTGAAGCTAAACCATTTGTTTCGCATGGATTCGAAGATTAGCCTTCTACTTCGCATTGATTAGATGCTAAATCATGTGTTTAGCATGGGTTTGAAGCTAGCTCGTTTGTTTCGCCTGCATTTGAAGCTATATCACTTATATTCACAAGTATGTGAAGCTAAATCATTCGTTTCGCATGGATTTGAAGCAAAGCCATCAACTTCGCGTTGACTTGATACTAAATCATGTTTTTCGTTTGGACTTGAAGCTAACTCGTTTGTTTAGCATGTTGTTGAAGCTAAATCATGTATATCACAAGTATTTGAAGCTATATCATATGTTTCGCATGGATTCGAAGATAACCCTTCTAATTCGCATTGATTTGAAGCTAAATCATGTGTTTCGCATGGATTTGAAGCTAACTCGTTTGTTTCGCATGCTGTTGAAGCTAGATCATGTATATCACAAGTATTTGAAGCTAATCCATTTGTTTCGCATGTATTCGAATATAAGCCTCCTACCTCGCATTGATTTGAAGCTAAATCATGTGTTTCGCATGGATTTGAAACTAACTCGTTTGTTTCGAATGCTGTTGAAGCTAAATCATATATATCACAAGTATTTGAAGCTATATCATACTTTTCGCATGGATTCCAAGACAACCCTTCTAATTCGCATTGATTTGAAGCTAAATCATGTGTTTCGCATGGAATTGAAGCTAACTCGTTTTTTTCGCATGCAGTTGTAGCTAAATCATGTATATCACAAGCAATTGAAGCTAAACCATTTGTTTCGCATGGATTTGAAGCTAACATGTTTGATTCGCGAGCAGTTGAAGCTAAATCATATATATCACAAGTATTTGAAGCTAAACCATTTGTTTCGCATTTATTCGAAGCTAAGCCTTCTACTTCGCATTGATTTGAGGCTAAATCATGTGTTTCGCTTGGTTTTGAAGCTAACTCGTTTTTTTCGCATGCTGTTGTAGCTGAATCATGTATATCACAAGTATTTGAAGCTAAACTATTCGTTTCGCATGGATTCGAAGATAAGCCTTCCACATCGCATTGATTTGATGCTAAATCATGTGTTTCGCAAGGATTTGAAGCTAACTCGTTTTTTTCGCTTGCAGTTGTAGCTAAATCATGTATATCACAAGTAATTGAAGCTAAACCATTTGTTTCGCATGGATTCGAAGATAAGCCTTCTACTTCGCATTGATTTTAATCTAAATCATGTGTTTCGCATGGATTTAAAGCTAACTCGTTTGTTTCGCATGCAGTTGAATCTCAATCATGTATATCACAAGTATTTGAAGCTAAACCATTTGTATCGCATGGAACCGAAGATAAGCCTCTTACTTCGCATTGATTTGAAGCTAAATCATGTGTTCGCATGGTTTTGAAGCTAACTCGTTTGATTCGCGAGCAGTTGAAGCTAAATCAAGTGTATCACAAGTATTTGAAGCTAAACCATTTGCTTCGCATGGATTTGAAGATCAGCCTTCTACTTCGCATTGATTTGAAGCTAAATCATGTGTTCTGCATGGATTTTAAGCTAACACGTTTGTTTCGCATGCAGTTGAAGCTAAATCATGTATATCACAAGTATTTGAAGCTAAACCATTTGTTTCGCATGGATTCGAAGATAATCCTTCTACTTCGCATTGATTTTAATCTAAATCACGTGTTTCGCAATGATTTGAAGCTAATCGTTTGTTTCGGAAGCTGTTGAAGCTAAATCATGTATATCACAAGTATTTGAAGCTATATCATTTGTTTCGCATGGATTCGAAGATAACCCTTCTAATTCGCATTGATTTGAGGCTAAATCATGTGTTTCGCTTGGATTTGAAGCTAACTCGTTTTTTTCGCTAGTAGTTGAAGCTAAATCATGCATATCACAAGTATTTGAAGCTAAACCATTTGGTTCGCTTGGATTCGAAGATAAGCCTCCTACTTCGCATTGATTTGAAGCTAAATCATGTGTTCGCATGGATTTGAAGATACCTCGTTTGTTTCGCATGCTGTTGAAGCTAAATCAAGTGTTTCACAAGTATTTGAAGCCAAACCATTTGCTTCGCATTGATTCGAAGATCAGCCTTCTACTTCGCATTTATTAGATGCTAAATCATGTGTTTCGCATGGATTTGAAGCTGACTCGTTTGTTTCGCATGCAGTTGAAGCTGAATCATGTATATCACAAGTATTTGCGGCTAAACCATTTGTTTCGAATGGATTCGAAGGTAACCCTTCTACTTCGCATTGATTTAAATCTAAATCATGTGTTTCGCATGGATTTGAAGCTAACTCGTTTGTTTCGCATGCTGTTGAAGCTAAATCATGTATATCACAAGTATTTGAAGCTAAACCATTTGTTTCGCATGGATTCGAAGATAAGCCTCCTACTTCGCATTGATTTGAAGCTAGATCATGTGTTCGCATGGATTTGAAGCTAACTCGTTTGCTTCGCATGCTGTTGAAGCTAAATCAAGTGTATCACAAGTATTTGAAGCTAAACCATTTGTTTCGCATGGATTCGAAGATTAGCCTTCTACTTCGCATTGATTAGATGCTAAATCATGTGTTTAGCATGGGTTTGAAGCTAGCTCGTTTGTTTCGCCTGCATTTGAAGCTATATCACTTATATTCACAAGTATGTGAAGCTAAATCATTCGTTTCGCATGGATTTGAAGCAAAGCCATCAACTTCGCGTTGACTTGATACTAAATCATGTTTTTCGTTTGGACTTGAAGCTAACTCGTTTGTTTAGCATGTTGTTGAAGCTAAATCATGTATATCACAAGTATTTGAAGCTATATCATATGTTTCGCATGGATTCGAAGATAACCCTTCTAATTCGCATTGATTTGAAGCTAAATCATGTGTTTCGCATGGATTTGAAGCTAACTCGTTTGTTTCGCATGCTGTTGAAGCTAGATCATGTATATCACAAGTATTTGAAGCTAATCCATTTGTTTCGCATGTATTCGAATATAAGCCTCCTACCTCGCATTGATTTGAAGCTAAATCATGTGTTTCGCATGGATTTGAAACTAACTCGTTTGTTTCGAATGCTCTTGAAGCTAAATCATATATATCACAAGTATTTGAAGCTATATCATACTTTTCGCATGGATTCCAAGATAACCCTTCTAATTCGCATTGATTTGAAGCTAAATCATGTGTTTCGCATGGAATTGAAGCTAACTCGTTTTTTTCGCATGCAGTTGTAGCTAAATCATGTATATCACAAGCAATTGAAGCTAAACCATTTGTTTCGCATGGATTTGAAGCTAACATGTTTGATTCGCGAGCAGTTGAAGCTAAATCATATATATCACAAGTATTTGAAGCTAAACCATTTGTTTCGCATTTATTCGAAGCTAAGCCTTCTACTTCGCATTGATTTGAGGCTAAATCATGCGTTTCGCTTGGTTTTGAAGCTAACTCGTTTTTTTCGCATGCTGTTGTAGCTGAATCATGTATATCACAAGTATTTGAAGCTAAACTATTCGTTTCGCATGGATTCGAAGATAAGCCTTCCACATCGCATTGATTTGATGCTAAATCATGTGTTTCGCAAGGATTTGAAGCTAACTCGTTTTTTTCGCTTGCAGTTGTAGCTAAATCATGTATATCACAAGTAATTGAAGCTAAACCATTTGTTTCGCATGGATTCGAAGATAAGCCTTCTACTTCGCATTGATTTTAATCTAAATCATGTGTTTCGCATGGATTTAAAGCTAACTCGTTTGTTTCGCATGCAGTTGAATCTCAATCATGTATATCACAAGTATTTGAAGCTAAACCATTTGTATCGCATGGAACCGAAGATAAGCCTCTTACTTCGCATTGATTTGAAGCTAAATCATGTGTTCGCATGGTTTTGAAGCTAACTCGTTTGATTCGCGAGCAGTTGAAGCTAAATCAAGTGTATCACAAGTATTTGAAGCTAAACCATTTGCTTCGCATGGATTTGAAGATCAGCCTTCTACTTCGCATTGATTTGAAGCTAAATCATGTGTTCTGCATGGATTTTAAGCTAACACGTTTGTTTCGCATGCAGTTGAAGCTAAATCATGTATATCACAAGTATTTGAAGCTAAACCATTTGTTTCGCATGGATTCGAAGATAAGCCTTCTACTTCGCATTGATTTTAATCTAAATCACGTGTTTCGCAATGATTTGAAGCTAATCGTTTGTTTCGGAAGCTGTTGAAGCTAAATCATGTATATCACAAGTATTTGAAGCTATATCATTTGTTTCGCATGTATTCGAAGATAACCCTTCTAATTCGCATTGATTTGAGGCTAAATCATGTGTTTCGCTTGGATTTGAAGCTAACTCGTTTTTTTCGCTAGTAGTTGAAGCTAAATCATGCATATCACAAGTATTTGAAGCTAAACCATTTGGTTCGCTTGGATTCGAAGATAAGCCTCCTACTTCGCATTGATTTGAAGCTAAATCATGTGTTCGCATGGATTTGAAGCTGACTCGTTTGTTTCGCATGCAGTTGAAGCTGAATCATGTATATCACAAGTATTTGCGGCTAAACCATTTGTTTCGAATGGATTCGAAGGTAACCCTTCTACTTCGCATTGATTTAAATCTAAATCATGTGTTTCGCATGGATTTGAAGCTAACTCGTTTGTTTCGCATGCTGTTGAAGCTAAATCATGTATATCACAAGTATTTGAAGCTAAACCATTTGTTTCGCATGGATTCGAAGATAAGCCTCCTACTTCGCATTGATTTGAAGCTAGATCATGTGTTCGCATGGATTTGAAGCTAACTCGTTTGCTTCGCATGCTGTTGAAGCTAAATCAAGTGTATCACAAGTATTTGAAGCTAAACCATTTGTTTCGCATGGATTCGAAGATTAGCCTTCTACTTCGCATTGATTAGATGCTAAATCATGTGTTTAGCATGGGTTTGAAGCTACCTCGTTTGTTTCGCATGCTGTTGAAGCTAAATCAAGTGTTTCACAAGTATTTGAAGCCAAACCATTTGCTTCGCATGGATTCGAAGATCAGCCTTCTACTTCGCATTTATTAGATGCTAAATCATGTGTTTCGCATGGATTTGAAGCTGACTCGTTTGTTTCGCATGCAGTTGAAGCTGAATCATGTATATCACAAGTATTTGCGGCTAAACCATTTGTTTCGAATGGATTCGAAGGTAACCCTTCTACTTCGCATTGATTTGAATCTAAATCATGTGTTTCGCATGGATTTGAAGCTAACTCGTTTGTTTCGCATGCTGTTGAAGCTAAATCATGTATATCACAAGTATTTGAAGCTAAACCATTTGTTTCGCATGGATTCGAAGATAAGCCTCCTACTTCGCATTGATTTGAAGCTAAATCATGTGTTCGCATGGATTTGAAGCTAACTCGTTTGCTTCGCATGCTGTTGAAGCTAAATCAAGTGTATCACAAGTATTTGAAGCTAAACCATTTGTTTCGCATGGATTCGAAGATTAGCCTTCTACTTCGCATTGATTAGATGCTAAATCATGTGTTTAGCATGGGTTTGAAGCTAGCTCGTTTGTTTCGCCTGCATTTGAAGCTATATCACTTATATTCACAAGTATGTGAAGCTAAATCATTCGTTTCGCATGGATTTGAAGCAAAGCCATCAACTTCGCGTTGACTTGATACTAAATCATGCTTTTCGTTTGGACTTGAAGCTAACTCGTTTGTTTAGCATGTTGTTGAAGCTAAATCATGTATATCACAAGTATTTGAAGCTATATCATATGTTTCGCATGGATTCGAAGATAACCCTTCTAATTCGCATTGATTTGAAGCTAAATCATGTGTTTCGCATGGATTTCAAGCTAACTCGTTTGTTTCGCATGCTGTTGAAGCTAGATCATGTATATCACAAGTATTTGAAGCTAATCCATTTGTTTCGCATGTATTCGAATATAAGCCTCCTACATCGCATTGATTTGAAGCTAAATCATGTGTTCGCATGGACTTGAAGCTACCTCGTTTTTTTCGCATTCTGTTGAAGCTAAATCAAGTGTTTCACAAGTATTTGAAGCCAAACCATTTGCTTCGCATGGATTCGAAGATCAGGCTTCTACTTCGCATTTATTAGATGGTAAATCATGCGTTTCGCATGGATTTGAAGCTAACTCGTTTGTTTCGCATTCTGTTGAAGCTAAATCATGCATATCACAAGTATTTGAAGCTAAACCATTTGCTTCGCATGGATTCGAAGATCAGCCTTCTACTTCGCATTGATTAGATGCTAAATCATGTGTTTCGCATGGGTTTGAAGCTAACTCGATTGTTTCGCCTGCATTTGAAGCCATATCACTTATATTTTCAAGTATGTGAAGCTAAACTATTCGTTTCGCATGGATTTGAAGCTAAGCCATCAACTTCGCGTTGACTTGATGCTTATTCATGTGTTTCGCATGGATTTGAAGCTAACTCGTTTGTTTCGCAGGCAGTTGAAGCTGCATCATGTATATCAAAAGTATTTGAAGCTAAACTATTCGTTTCGCATGGATTCGAAGATAAGCCTTCCACTTCGCATTGATTTGAAGCTAAATCATGTGTTCCGCATGGATTTGAAGCTGACTCGTTTGTTTCGCATGCAGTTGAAGCTGAATCATGTATATCACAAGTATTTGCGGCTAAACCATTTGTTTCGCATGGATTCGAAGGTAACCCTTCTACTTCGCATTGATTTTAATCTAAATCATGTGTTTTGCATGGATTTGAAGCTAACTCGTTTGTTTCGCATGCTGTTGAAGCTAAATCATGTATATCACAAGTATTTGAAGCTAAACCATTTGTTTCGCATGGATTCGAAGATAAGCCTCCTACTTCGCATTAATTTGAAGCTAAATCATGTGTTCGCATGGATTTGAAGCTAACTCGTTTCCTTCGCATGCTGTTGAAGCTAAATCAAGTGTATCACAAGTATTTGAAGCTAAACCATTTGTTTCGCATGGATTCGAAGATTAGCCTTCTACTTCGCATTGATTAGACGCTAAATCATGTGTTTAGCATGGGTTTAAAGCTAACTCGTTTGTTTCGCCTGCATTTGAAGCTATATCACTTATATTCACAAGTATGTGAAGCTAAATCATGTGTTTCGCATGGATTTGAATCTAACTCGCTTGTTTCGCATGCTGTTGAAACTAAATCATGTATATCACAAGTATTTGAAGCTAAACCATTTGCTTCGCATGGATTCGAAGATCAGCCTTCTACTTCGCATTGATTAGATGCTAAATCATGTGTTTCGCATGGGTTTGAAGCTAACTCGTTTGTTTCGCCTGCATTTGAAGCCATATCACTTATATTTTCAACTATGTGAAGCTAAATCATTCGTTTAGCATGGATTTGAGCTAAGCCGTCAACTTCGCGTTGACTTGATGCTTATTCATGTGTTTCGCATGGATTTGAAGCTAACTCGTTTGTTTCGCAGGCAGTTGAAGCTGAATCATGTATATCAAAAGTATTTGAAGCTAAACTATTCGTTTCGCATGGATTCGAAGATAAGCCTTCCACTTCGCATTGATTTGAAGCTAAATCATGTGTTCCGCATGGATTTGAAGCCGACTCGTTTGTTTCGCCTGCATTTGAAGCCATATCACTTATATTTTCAAGTATGTGAAGCTACATCATTCGTTACGCATGGATTTGAAGCTAAGCCATGAACTTCGCGTTGACTTGATGCTAAATCATGTTTTTCGTTTGGACTTGAAGCTAACTCGTTTGTTTCGCATGCTGTTGAAGCTAAATCATGTATATCACAAGTATTTGTAGCTAAACCATTTGTTTCGCTTGGATTCGAAGATAAGCCTTCTACTTCGCAATGATTTTAATCTAAATCATGTGTTTCGCATGGATTTGAAGCTAACTCGTTTGTTTTGCATGCTGTTGAAGCTAAATCATGTATATCACAAGTATTTGAAGCTATATCATATGTTTCGCATGGATTCGAAGATAAGCCTCCTACTTCGCATTGATTTGAAGCTAAATCATGTGTTCGCATGGATTTGAAGCTACCTCGTTTGTTTCGCATGCAGTTGACGCTAAATCATGTATATCACAAGTATTTGAAGCCAAACCATTTGCTTCGCAGGGATTCGAAGATAAGCCTTCTACTTCGCATTTATTAGATGCTAAATCATGCGTTTCGCATGGGTTTTAAGCTAACTCGTTTGATTCGCCTGCATTTGAAGCTATATCACTTATATTCACAAGTATGTGAAGCAAAATCATTCGTTTAGCATGGATTTGAAGCTAAGCATCAACTTCGCGTTGACTTGATGCTAAATCATGTTTTTCGTTCGGACTTGAAGCTAACTCGTTTGTTTCGCATGTTGTTGAAGCTAAATCATGTATTTCACAAGTATTTGAAGCTAAACAATTTGCTTCGCATGGATTCGAAGATAACCCTTCTAATTCGCATTGATTTGAAGCTAAATCATGTGTTTCGCATGGATTTGAAGCTAACTCGTTTGTTTCGCATGCAGTTGAAGCTGAATCATGTATATCAAAAGTATTTGAATCTAACTATTCGTTTCACATGGTTTCGAAGATAAGCCTTCTACTTCGCATTGATTTTAATCTAATTCGGTGTGTTTCACATGGATTTGAAGTTAACTCGTTTGTTTCGCATGCAGCTGAAGCTAAATCATGTATATCACAAGTATTTGAAGCTAAACCATTTGTTTTCGCTTGATTCGAAGATAAGCCTTCTACTTCTCACTGATTTTAATCTAAATCATGTGTTTCGCATGGATTTGAAGCTAACTCGTTTGTTTTGCATGCTGTTGAAGCTAAATCATGTATATCACAAGTATTTGAAGCTATATCATATGTTTCGCATGGATTCGAAGATAAGCTCCTACTTCGCATTGATTTGAAGCTAAATCATGTGTTCGCATGGATTTGAAGCTAACTCGTTTGTTTCGCATGCTGTTGAAGCTAAATCATGTATATCACAAGTATTTGAAGCTATATCATATGTTTCGCATGGATTCGAAGACAACCCTTCTAATTCGCATTGATTTGAAGCTAAATCATGTGTTTCGCATGGATTTGAAGCTAACTCGTTTGTTTCGCATGCTGTTGAAGCTAAGTCATGTATATCACAAGCATTTGAAGCTAAACTATTCGTTTCGCACGGATTCGAAGATAAGCCTTCCACTTCGCATTGATTTGAAGCTAAATCATGTGTTCCGCATGGATTTGAAGCTAACTCGTTTGTTTCGCCAGCATTTGAAGCCATATCACTTATATTTTCAAGTATGTCAAGCTAAATCATTCGTTACGCATGGATTTGAAGCTAAGCCATGAACTTCGCGTTGACTTGATGCTAAATCATGTTTTCGTTTGGACTTGAACTAACTCGTTTGTTTCGCATGTTGTTGAAGCTAAATCATGTATATCACAAGTATTTGAAGCTAAACCATTGGTTTCGCTTGGATTCGAAGATAACCCTTCTAATTCGCATTGATTTGAAGCTAAATCATGTGTTTCGCATGGATTTGAAGCTAACTCGTTTGTTTCGCATGCTGTTGAAGCTAAGTCATGTATATCCCAAGTATTTGAAGCCAAACCATTTGTTTCGCATGGATTCGAAGATAAGCCTCCATCTTCGCATTGATTTGAAGCTAAATCATGTGTTCGCATGCATTTCAAGCTACCTCGTTTGTTTCGCATGCTGTTGAAGCTAAATCAAGTGTATCACATGTATTTGAAGCCAACCATTTGCTTCGCATGGATTCGAAGATAAGCCTTCTACTTCGCATTTATTAGATGCTAAATCATGTGTTTCGCATGGGTTTGAAGCTAACTCGTTGTTTCGCCTGCATTTGAAGCTATATCACTTATATTCACAAGTATGTGAAGCAAAGCATTCGTTTAGCATGGATTTGAAGCTAAGCCATCAACTTCGCGTTGACTTGATGCTAAATCATGTTTTTCGTTTGGACTTGAAGCTAACTCGTTTGTTTCGCATGTTGTTGAAGCTAAATCATGTATTTCACAAGTATTTGAGGCTAAACCATTTGTTTCGCATGGATTCGAAGATAAGCCTCCATCTTCGCATTGATTTGAAGCTAAATCATGTGTTCGCATGCATTTCAAGCTACCTCGTTTGTTTCGCATGCTGTTGAAGCTAAATCAAGTGTATCACATGTATTTGAAGCCAAACCATTTGCTTCGCATGATTCGAAGATAAGCCTTCTACTTCGCATTTATTAGATGCTAAATCATGTGTTTCGCATGGGTTTGAAGCTAACTCGTTTGTTTCGCCTGCATTTGAAGCTATATCACTTATATTCACAAGTATGTGAAGCAAAGCATTCGTTTAGCATGGATTTGAAGCTAAGCCATCAACTTCGCGTTGACTTGATGCTAAATCATGTTTTTCGTTTGGACTTGAAGCTAACTCGTTTGTTTCGCATGTTGTTGAAGCTAAATCATGTATTTCACAAGTATTTGAAGCTAAACCATTTGTTTCGCATTTATTCGAAGCTAAGCCTTCTACTTCACATTGATTTGAGGCTAAATCATGTGTCTCGCTTGGATTTGAAGCTAACTCGTTTTTTTCGCTAGCAGTTGAAGCTAAATCATGTATATCACAAGTATTTGAAGCTAAACCATTTGATTCCCATGGATTTGAGCTAAGCTTTCAACTTCGCATTGATTTGAATATAAATCATGTGTTTCGCTTGGATTTGAAGCTAACTCGTTTGTTTCGCATGCTGTTGAAGCTAAATCATGTATATCACAAGTAATTGAAGCTATATCATATGTTTCGCATGGATTCGAAGATATCCCTTCTAATTCGCATTGATTTGATGCTAAATCATGTGTTCGCATGGATTTGAAGCTAACTCGTTTGTTTCGCATGCTGTTGAAGCTAAGTCATGTATATCACAAGTATTTGAAGCTAAACCATTTGTTTCGCATGGATTCGAAGATAAGCCTCCTACTTCGCATTGATTTGAAGCTAAATCATGTGTTCGCATGGATATGAAGCTAACTCGTTTGTTTTGCATGCTGTTGAAGCTAAATCATGTATATCACAAGTATTTGAAGCTATATCATATGTTTCGCATGGATTCGAAGATCAGCCTTCTACTTCGCATTGATTTGAAGCTAAATCATGTGTTTCGCATGGATTTGAAGCTAACTCGTTTGTTTTGCATGCTGTTGAAGCTAAATCATGTATATCACAAGTATTTGAAGCTATATCATATGTTTCGCATGGATTCGAAGATAACGCTTCTAATTCGCATTGATTTGAAGCTAAATCATGTGTTTCGCATGGATTTGAAGCTAACTCGTTTGTTTCGCATGCTGTTGAAGCTAAGTCATGTATATCACAAGTATTTGAAGCTAAACCATTTGTTTCGCATGGATTCGTAGATCAGCCTTCTACTTCGCATTGATTTGAAGCTAAATCATGTGTTCGCATGGATTTGAAGCTAGCTCGTTTGTTTCGCATGCAGTTGAAGCTAAATCATGTATATCACAAGTATTTGAAGCTAAACCATTTGTTTCGCACGGATTCGAAGATAAGCCTTCTACTTCGCATTGATTTTAATCTAATTCATGTGTTTCGCATGGATTTGAAGTTAACTCGTTTGTTTCGCATGCAGTTGAAGCTGAATCATGTATATCAAAAGTATTTGAATCTAAACTATTCGCGTCGCATGGATTCGAAGATAAGCCTTCTACTTCGCATTGATTTGAAGCTAAATCATGTGTTTCACATGGATTTGAAGTTAACTCGTTTGTTTCGCATGCAGTTGAAGCTATATCATGTATATCACAAGTATTTGAAGCTAAACCATTTGTTTCGCTTGGATTCGAAGATAAGCCTTCTACTTCTCACTGATTTTAATCTAAATCATGTGTTTCGCATGATTTGAAGCTGACTCGTTTGTTTTGCATGCTGTTGAAGCTAAATCATGTATATCACAAGTATTTGAAGCTATATCATATGTTTCGCATGATTCGAAGATAAGCCTCCTACTTCGCATTGATTTGAAGCTAAATCATGTGTTCGCATGGATTTGAAGCTAACACGTTTTTTTCGCTAGCAGTTGAAGCTAATCATGTATATCACAAGTATTTGAAGCTAAACCATTTGATTCCCATGGATTTGAAGCTAAGATTTCAACTTCGCATTGATTTTAATATAAATCATGTGTTTCGCTTGGATTTGAAGCTAACTCGTTTGTTTCGCATGCTGTTGAAGCTAAATCATGTATATCACAAGTAATTGAAGCTATATCGTATGTTTCGCATGGATTCGAAGATAACCCTTCTAATTCGCATTGATTTGAAGCTAAATCATGTGTTTCGCATGGATTTGAAGCTAACTCGTTTGTTTCGCATGCTGTTGAAGCTAAGTCATGTATATCCCAAGTATTTGAAGCTAAACCATTTGTTTCGCATGGATTTGAATCGAACTCGTTTGTTTCCCATGCTGTTGAAGATAAATCATGTATATCAGAAGTATTTGAAGTTAAACAATTTGTTTCGAATGGATTCGTAGATAACCCATGTACTTCGCATTGATTTGAAGCTAAATCATGTGTTTCGCATGGATTTGCAGTTAACTCGTTTGTTTCGCTTGCAGTTGAAGCTATATCATGTATATCACAAGTATTTGAAGCTAAACCATTTGTTTCGCATGGATTCGAAGATAAGCCTCCTACTTCGCATTGATTTGAAGCTAAATCATGTGTTCGCATGAATTTGAAGCTAACTCGTTAGTTTCGCATGCTGTTGAAGCTAAATCATGTATATCACAAGTATTTCAAGCTATATCATATGTTTCGCATGGATTCGAAGATAACCCTTCTAATTCGCATTTATTTGAAGCTAAATCATGTGTTTCGCATGGATTTGAAGCTAACTCGTTTGTTTCGCATGCTGTTGAAGCTAAGTCATGTATATCACAAGTATTTGAAGCTAAATCATTTGATTCGCTTGGATTCGAAGATAAGCCTCCTACTTCGCATTGATTTGAAGCTAAATCATGTGTTCGCATGGATTTGAAGCTGACTCGTTTGTTTTGCATGCTGTTGAAGCTAAATCATGTATATCACAAGTATTTGAAGCTATATCATATGTTTCGCATGGATTCGAAGATAAGCCTCCTACTTCGCATTGATTTGAAGCTAAATCATGTGTTCGCATGGATTTGAAGCTAACACGTTTTTTTCGCTAGCAGTTGAAGCTAAATCATGTATATCACAAGTATTTGAAGCTAAACCATTTGATTCCCATGGATTTGAAGCTAAGATTTCAACTTCGCATTGATTTTAATATAAATCATGTGTTTCGCTTGGATTTGAAGCTAACTCGTTTGTTTCGCATGCTGTTGAAGCTAAATCATGTATATCACAAGTAATTGAAGCTATATCGTATGTTTCGCATGGATTCGAAGATAACCCTTCTAATTCGCATTGATTTGAAGCTAAATCATGTGTTTCGCATGGATTTGAAGCTAACTCGTTTGTTTCGCATGCTGTTGAAGCTAAGTCATGTATATCCCAAGTATTTGAAGCTAAACCATTTGTTTCGCATGGATTTGAATCGAACTCGTTTGTTTCCCATGCTGTTGAAGATAAATCATGTATATCAGAAGTATTTGAAGTTAAACAATTTGTTTCGAATGGATTCGTAGATAACCCATGTACTTCGCATTGATTTGAAGCTAAATCATGTGTTTCGCATGGATTTGCAGTTAACTCGTTTGTTTCGCTTGCAGTTGAAGCTATATCATGTATATCACAAGTATTTGAAGCTAAACCATTTGTTTCGCATGGATTCGAAGATAAGCCTCCTACTTCGCATTGATTTGAAGCTAAATCATGTGTTCGCATGAATTTGAAGCTAACTCGTTAGTTTCGCATGCTGTTGAAGCTAAATCATGTATATCACAAGTATTTCAAGCTATATCATATGTTTCGCATGGATTTGAAGCTAAGCCGTCAACTTCGCGTTGACTTGATGATAAATCATGTTTTTCGCTTGGACTTGAAGCTAACTCGTTTGTTTCGCATGCTGTTGAAGCTAAATCATGTATATCACAAGTATTTGAAGCTAAATCATTTGATTCGCTTGGATTCGAAGATAAGCCTCCTACTTCGCATTGATTTAAAGCTAAATCATGTGTTCGCATGGATTTGTATCGAACTCGTTTGTTTCGCATGCTGTTGAAGCTAAATCATGTATATCACAAGTATTTGAAGCTAAACTATTCGTTTCGCATGGATTCGAAGATAAGCCCTCCACTTCGCATTGATTTGAAGCTAAATCATGTGTTTCGCATGGATTTGCAGTTAACTCGTTTGTTTCGCTTGCAGTTAAAGCTATATCATGTATATCACAAGTATTTGAATCTAAACCATTTGTTTCGCATGGATTCGAAGATAAGCCTCCTACTTCGCATTGATTTGAAGCTAAATCATGCGTTCGCATGAATTTGAAGCTAACTCGTTTGTTTCGCATGCTGCTGAAGCTAAATCATGTATATCACAAGTATTTGAACCTATATCATATGTTTCGCATGGATTCGAAGATAACCCTTCTAATTCGCATTGATTTGAAGCTAAATCATGTGTTTCGCATGGATTTGAAGCTAACTCGTTTGTTTCGCATGCTGTTGAAGCTAAGTCATGTATATCACAAGTATTTGAAGCTAAACTATTTGATTCGCTTGAATTCGAAGATAAGCCTCCTACTTCGCATTGATTTGAAGCTAAATCATGTGTTTCGCATGGATTTGAAGCTAACTCGTTTGTTTCGCATGCTGTTGAAGCTATGTCATGTATATCACAAGTATTTGAAGCTAAACCATTTGATTCGCTTGGATTCGAAGATAAGCCTCCTACTACGCATTGAGTTGAAGCTAAATCATGTGTTCGCATGGGTTTGAAGCTACCTCGTTTGTTTCGCATGCAGTTGAAGCTAAATCATGTATATCACAAGTATTTGAAGCTAAACCATTTGATTCCCATGGATTTGAAGCTAAGCTTTCTACTTCGCATTGATTTGAATATAAATCATGTGTTTCGCTTGGATTTGAAGATAACTCGTTTGTTTCGCATGCAGTTGAAGCTGTATCATGTATATCACAAGTTTTTGAAGCTAAACTATTCGTTTCGCATGGATTTGAAGATCAGACATCTACTTCGCATTGATTTGAAACTAAATCATGTGTTTCGCATGGATTTGAAGTTAACTCGTTTGTTTCGCATGCAGTTGAAGCTAAATCATGTATATCACAAGTATTTGAAGCTAAACCATTTGCTTCGCATGGATTGCGAAGATCAGCCTTCTACTTCTCATTGATTAGATGCTAAATCATGCGTTTCGCATGGGTTTGAAGCTAACTCGTTTGTTTCGCCTGCATTTGAAGCTATATCACTTATATTCTCAAGTATGTGAAGCTAAATCATTCGTTTCGCATGGATTTGAAGCTAAGCCGTCAACTTCGTGTTGACTTGATGATAAATCATGCTTTTTGCTTGGACTTGAAGTTAACTCGTTTGTTTCGCATGCTGTTGAAGCTAAATCATGTATATCACAAGTATTAGAAGCTAAACTATTCGTTTCGCATGGATTTGAAGATCAGACATCTACTTCGCATTGATTTGAAACTAAATCATGTGTTTCGCATGGATTTGAAGTTAACTCGTTTATTTCGCATGCAGTTGAAGCTAAATCACGTATATCACAAGTATTTGCAGCTAAATCATTTGTTTCGCATGGATACGAAGATAATCCTTCTACTTCGCATTGATTTGAAGCTAAATCATGTGTTTCGCATGGATTTGAATCTAACTCGTTTATTTCGCATGCTGTTGAAGCTAAATCATGTATATCACAAGTATAAGAAGCTAATCCATTTGTTTCGCATAGATTCGAAGGTAAGCCTTCTACTTCGCATTGATTTGAAGCTAAATCATGTGTTTCGCATGGATTTGAATCTAACTCGTTTGTTTCGGATACTGTTGAAGCTAAATCATGTATATCACAAGTATTTGAATCTATATCATTTGTTTCGCATGGATTCGAAGATAACCCTTCTAATTCGCATTGATTTGAGGCTAAATCATGTGTTTCGCTTGGATTTGAAGCTAACTCGTATTTTTCGCTAGTAGTTGAAGCTAAATCATGCATATCACAAGTATTTGAAGCAAAACCATTTGATTCCCATGGTTTTGAGGCTAACCTTTCTACTTCGCATTGATTTGAAGATAAATCATGTGTTTCGCTTGCATTTGAATATAACACATTTGTTTCGCATGCTGTTGAAGCTAAATCATGTATATCACAAGTATTTGAAGCTAAACCATTTGCTTCGCATGGATTCGAAGATCAGCCTTCTACTTCGTATTGATTTGATGCTAAATCATGTGTTTCGCATGGATTTGAAGCTAGCTCGTTTGTTTCGCAAGCTGTTGAAGCTAAATCATGTATATCACAAGTATTTGAAGCTAAACCATTTGTATCGCTTGGGATCGAAGATAAGCCTCCTACTTCGCATTGATTTGAAGCTAAATCATGTGTTTCGCATGGATTTGAAGCTAACTCGTTTGTTTCGCATGCTGTTGAAGCTAAATCATGTATATCACAAGTATTTGAAGCTATATCATATGTTTCGCATGGTTTCGAAGATAACCCTTCTAATTCGCATTGATTTGAGGCTAAATCATGTGTTTCGCTCGGATTTGAAGCTAACTCGTTTTTTTCGCATGCTGTTGAAGCTAAGTCATGTATATCACAAGTATTTGAAGCTAAATCATTTGATTCGCTTGGATTCGAAGATAAGCCTCCTACTTCGCATTGATTTGAAGCTAAATCATGTGTTCGCATTGATTTGAAGCTAAATCATGTGTTCGCATGGATTTGAAGCTACCTCGTTTGTTTCGCATGCAATTGAAGCTAAATCATGTATATCACAAGTATTTGAAGCTAAATCATTTGTTTCGCATGGATTCGAAGACTAGACTTCCACATCGCATTGATTTGAAGCTAAATCATGTGTTTCGCATGGATTTGAAGTTAACTCGTTTGTTTCGCATGCAGTTGAAGCTAAATCAAGTGTATCACAAGCATTTGAAGCTAAACCATTTGCATCGCATGGATTGCGAAGATCAGCCTTCTACTTCTCATTGATTAGATGCTGAATCATGCGTTTCGCATGGTTTTGATGCTAACTCGTTTGTTTCGACTGCATTTGAAGCTATAGCACTGATATTCTCAAGTATGTGTAGCTAAATCATTCGTTACGCATGGATTTGAAGCTAAGCCGTCAACTTCGCGTTGACTTGATGATAAATCATGTATTTCGCTTGGACTTGAAGTTAACTCGTTTGTTTCGCATGCTGTTGAAGGTAAATCATGTATATCACAAGTATTAGAAGCTAAACCATTTGTTTCGCATGGATTCCAAGATAACCCTTCTAATTCGCATTGATTTGAAGATAAATCATGATTTTCGCATGGATTTGAAGCTAACTCGTTTGTTTCGCATGCTGTTGAAGCTAAATCATGTATATCACAAGTATTTGAAGCTAAACCATTTGTATCGCATGGAATCGAAGATAAGCCACCTATTTCGCATTGATTTGAAGCAAAATCATGTGTTTCTCATGGATTTGAAGCTGACTCGTTTATTTCGCATGCTGTTGAAGCTAAATCAAGTGTATCACAAGTATTTGAAGCTAAATCATTTGTTTCGCATGGATTCGAAGATTAGCCTTCCACATCGCATTGATTTGAAGCTAAATCATGTGTTTCTCATGGATTTGAAGCTAACTCGTTTGTTTCGCATTCTGTTGAAGCTAAATCATGCATATCACAAGTATTTGAAGCTAAACCATTTGCTTCGCATGGATTCGAAGATAACCCTTCTACTTCGCATTGATTTGAAGTTAAATCATGTGTTTCGCATGGATTTGAAGCTAACTCGTTTGTTTCGCATGCTGTTGAAGCTAAGTCATGTATATCCCAAGTATTTGAAGCCAAACCATTTGTTTCGCATGGATTCGAAGATAAGCCTCCATCTTCGCATTGATTTGAACCTAAATCATGTGTTCGCATGCATTTGAAGCTACCTCGTTTGTTTCGCATGCTGTTGAAGCTAAATCAAGTGTATCACATGTATTTGAAGCCAAACCATTTGCTTCGCATGGATTCGAAGATAAGCCTTCTACTTCGCATTTATTAGATGCTAAATCATGTGTTTCGCATGGGTTTGAAGCTAACTCGTTTGTTTCGCCTGCATTTGAAGCTATATCACTTATATTCACAAGTATGTGAAGCAAAACATTCGTTTAGCATGGATTTGAAGCTAAGCCATCAACTTCGCGTTGACTTGATGCTAAATCATGTGTTTCGCATTGATTTGAAGCTAACTCGTTTGTTTCGCATGCTGTTGAAGCTAAATCATGTATATCACAAGTAATTGAAGCTATATCATATGTTTCGCATGGATTCGAAGATAACCCTTCTAATTCGCATTGATTTGAAGCTAAATCATGTGTTTCGCATGGATTTGAATCGAACTCGTTTGTTTCGCATGCTCTTGAAGCTAAATCAAGTGTATCAGAAGTATTTGAAGCCAAACCATTTGCTTCGCATGGATTCGAAGATCAGCCTTCTACTTCGCATTGATTTGAAGCTAAATCATGTGTTCGCATGGATTTGAAGCTACCTCGTTTGTTTCGCATGCAGTTGAAGCTAAATCATGTATATCACAAGTATTTGAAGCTAAACCATTTGTTTCGCACGGATTCGAAGATAAGCCTTCTACTTCGCATTGATTTTAATCTAATTCATGTGTTTCGCATGGATTTGAAGCTAACTCGTTTGTTTCGCATGCAGTTGAAGCTGAATCATGTATATCAGAAGTATTTGAATCTAAACTATTCGTTTCGCATGGTTTCGAAGATAAGCCTTCTACTTCGCATTGATTTTAATCTAATTCATGTGTTTCACATGGATTTGAAGTTAACTCGTTTGTTTCGCATGCAGCTGAAGCTAAATCATGTATATCACAAGTATTTGAAGCTAAACCATTTGTTTCGCTTGGATTCGAAGATAAGCCTTCTACTTCTCACTGATTTTAATCTAAATCATGTGTTTCGCATGGATTTGAAGCTAACTCGTTTGTTTTGCATGCTGTTGATGCTAAATCATGTATATCACAAGTAATTGAAGCTATATCATATGTTTCGCATGGATTCGAAGATAACCCTTCTAATTCGCATTGATTTGATGCTAAATCATGTGTTTCGCATGGATTTGAAGCTAACTCGTTTGTTTCGCATGCTGTTGAAGCTAAGTCATGTATATCACAAGTACTTGAAGCTGAACCATTTGTTTCGCATGGATTCGAAGATAAGCCTCCTAGTTCGCATTGATTTGAAGCTAAATCATGTGTTCGCATGGATATGAAGCTAACTCGTTTGTTTTGCATGCTGTTGAAGCTAAATCATGTATATCACAAGTATTTGAAGCTATATCATATGTTTCGCATGGATTCGAAGATCAGCCTTCTACTTCGCATTGATTTCAAGCTAAATCATGTGTTTCGCATGGATTTGAAGCTAACTCGTTTGTTTTGCATGCTGTTGAAGCTAAATCATGTATATCACAAGTATTTGAAGCTATATCATATGTTTCGCATGGATTCGAAGATAACGCTTCTAATTCGCATTGATTTGAAGCTAAATCATGTTTTTCGTTTGGACTTGAAGCTAACTCGTTTGTTTCGCATGTTGTTGAAGCTAAATCATGTATATCACAAGTATTTGAAGCTAAACCATTGGTTTCGCTTGGATTCGAAGAAAAGCCTTCTACTTCGTATTTATTTTAATCTAAATCATGTCTTTCGCATTGATTTGAAGCTAACTCGTTTGTTTCGCATGCTGTTGAAGCTAAATCATGTATATCACAAGTAATTGAAGCTATATCATATGTTTCGCATGGATTCGAAGATAACCCTTCTAATTCGCATTGATTTGAAGCTAAATCATGTGTTTCGCATGGATTTGAAGCTAACTCGTTTGTTTCGCATGCTGTTGAAGCTAAGTCATGTATATCCCAAGTATTTGAAGCCAAACCATTTGTTTCGCATGGATTCGAAGATAAGCCTCCATCTTCGCATTGATTTGAAGCTAAATCATGTGTTCGCATGCATTTGAAGCTACCTCGTTTGTTTCGCATGCTGTTGAAGCTAAATCAAGTGTATCACATGTATTTGAAGCCAAACCATTTGCTTCGCATGGATTCGAATATAAGCCTTCTGCTTCGCATTTATTAGATGCTAAATCATGTGTTTCGCATGGGTTTGAAGCTAACTCGTTTGTTTCGCCTGCATTTGAAGCTATATCACTTATATTCACAAGTATGTGAAGCAAAGCATTCGTTTAGCATGGATTTGAAGCTAAGCCATCAACTTCGCGTTGACTTGATGCTAAATCATGTTTTTCGTTTGGACTTGAAGCTAACTCGTTTGTTTCGCATGTTGTTGAAGCTAAATCATGTATTTCACAAGTATTTGAAGCTAAACCATTTGTTTCGCATTTATTCGAAGCTAAGCCTTCTACTTCACATTGATTTGAGGCTAAATCATGTGTCTCGCTTGGATTTGAAGCTAACTCGTTTTTTTCGCTAGCAGTTGAAGCTAAATCATGTATATCACAAGTATTTGAAGCTAAACCATTTGATTCCCATGGATTTGAAGCTAAGCTTTCAACTTCGCATTGATTTGAATATAAATCATGTGTTTCGCTTGGATTTGAAGCTAACTCGTTTGTTTCGCATGCTGTTGAAGCTAAATCATGTATATCACAAGTAATTGAAGCTATATCATATGTTTCGCATGGATTCGAAGATAACCCTTCTAATTCGCATTGATTTGATGCTAAATCATGTGTTTCGCATGGATTTGAAGCTAACTCGTTTGTTTCGCATGCTGTTGAAGCTAAGTCATGTATATCACAAGTATTTGAAGCTGAGCCATTTGTTTCGCATGGATTCGAAGATAAGCCTCCTACTTCGCATTGATTTGAAGCTAAATCATGTGTTCGCATAGATATGAAGCTAACTCGTTTGTTTTGCATGCTGTTGAAGCTAAATCATGTATATCACAAGTATTTGAAGCTATATCATATGTTTCGCATGGATTCGAAGATCAGCCTTCTACTTCGCATTGATTTCAAGCTAAATCATGTGTTTCGCATGGATTTGAAGCTAACTCGTTTGTTTTGCATGCTGTTGAAGCTAAATCATGTATATCACAAGTATTTGAAGCTAAACCATTTGTTTCGCACGGATTCGAAGATAAGCCTTCTACTTCGCATTGATTTTAATCTAATTCATGTGTTTCGTATGGATTTGAAGTTAACTCGTTTGTTTCGCATGCAGTTGAAGCTGAATCATGTATATCAAAAGTATTTGAATCTAAACTATTCGCGTCGCATGGATTCGAAGATAAGCCTTCCACTTCGCATTGATTTGAAGCTAAATCATGTGTTTCACATGGATTTGAAGTTAACTCGTTTGTTTCGCATGCAGTTGAAGCTAAATCATGTATATCACAAGTATTTGAAGCTAAACCATTTGTTTCGCTTGGATTCGAAGATAAGCCTTCTACTTCTCACTGATTTTAATCTAAATCATGTGTTTCGCATGGATTTGAAGCTGACTCGTTTGTTTTGCATGCTGTTGAAGCTAAATCATGTATATCACAAGTATTTGAAGCTATATCATATGTTTCGCATGGATTCGAAGATAAGCCTCCTACTTCGCATTGATTTGAAGCTAAATCATGTGTTCGCATGGATTTGAAGCTAACTCGTTTTTTTCGCTAGCAGTTGAAGCTAAATCATGTATATCACAAGTATTTGAAGCTAAACCATTTGATTCCCATGGATTTGAAGCTAAGCTTTCAACTTCGCATTGATTTGAATATAAATCATGTGTTTCGCTTGGATTTGAAGCTAACTCGTTTGTTTCGCATGCTGTTGAAGGTAAATCATGTATATCACAAGTAATTGAAGCTATATCATATGTTTCGCATGGATTCGAAGATAACCCTTCTAATTCGCATTGATTTGAAGCTAAATCATGTGTTTTGCATGGATTTGAAGCTAACTCGTTTGTTTCGCATGCTGTTGAAGCTAAGTCATGTATATCCCTAGTATTTGAAGCTAAACCATTTGTTTCGCATGGATTTGAATCGAACTCGTTTGTTTCCCATGCTGTTGAAGATAAATCATGTATATCACAAGTATTTGAAGTTAAACAATTTGTTTCGAATGGATTCGTAGATAACCCATGTACATCGCATTGATTTGAAGCTAAATCATGTGTTTCGCATGGATTTGCAGTTAACTCGTTTGTTTCGCTTGCAGTTGAAGCTATATCATGTATATCACAAGTATTTGAAGCTAAACCATTTGTTTCGCATGGATTCGAAGATAAGCCTCCTACTTCGCATTGATTTGAAGCTAAATCATGTGTTCGCATGAATTTGAAGCTAACTCGTTAGTTTCGCATGCTGTTGAAGCTAAATCATGTATATCACAAGTATTTGAAGCTATATCATATGTTTCGCATGGATTCGAAGATAACCCTTCTAATTCGCATTTATTTGAAGCTAAATCATGTGTTTCGCATGGATTTGAAGCTAACTCGTTTGTTTCGCATGCTGTTGAAGCTAAGTCATGTATATCACAAGTATTTGAAGCTAAATCATTTGATTCGCTTGGATTCGAAGATAAGCCTCCTACTTCGCATTGATTTGAAGCTAAATCATGTGTTCGCATTGATTTGAAGCTAAATCATGTGTTCGCATGGATTTGAAGCTACCTCGTTTGTTTCGCATGCAATTGAAGCTAAATCATGTATATCACAAGTATTTGAAGCTAAATCATTTGTTTCGCATGGATTCGAAGACTAGACTTCCACATCGCATTGATTTGAAGCTAAATCATGTGTTTCGCATGGATTTGAAGTTAACTCGTTTGTTTCGCATGCAGTTGAAGCTAAATCAAGTGTATCACAAGCATTTGAAGCTAAACCATTTGCTTCGCATGGATTGCGAAGATCAGCCTTCTACTTCTCATTGATTAGATGCTGAATCATGCGTTTCGCATGGATTTGAAGCTAACTCGTTTGTTTTGCATGCTGTTGAAGCTAAATCATGTATATCACAAGTATTTGAAGCTATATCATATGTTTCGCATGGATTCGAAGATAACACTTCTAATACGCATTGATTTGAAGCTAAATCATGTGTTTCGCATGGATTTGAAGCTAACTCGTTTGTTTCGCATGCTGTTGAAGCTAAGTCATGTATATCACAAGTATTTGAAGCTAAACCATTTGTTTCGCATGGATTCGTAGATCAGCCTTCTACTTCGCATTGATTTGAAGCTAAATCATGTGTTCGCATGGATTTGAAGCTAGCTCGTTTGTTTCGCATGCAGTTGAAGCTAAATCATGTATATCACAAGTATTTGAAGCTAAACCATTTGTTTCGCACGGATTCGAAGATAAGCCTTCTACTTCGCATTGATTTTAATCTAATTCATGTGTTTCGCATGGATTTGAAGTTAACTCGTTTGTTTCGCATGCAGTTGAAGCTGAATCATGTATATCAAAAGTATTTGAATCTAAACTATTCGCGTCGCATGGATTCGAAGATAAGCCTTCCACTTCGCATTGATTTGAAGCTAAATCATGTGTTTCACATGGATTTGAAGTTAACTCGTTTGTTTCGCATGCAGTTGAAGCAATATCATGTATATCACAAGTATTTGAAGCTAAACCATTTGTTTCGCTTGGATTCGAAGATAAGCCTTCTACTTCTCACTGATTTTAATCTAAATCATGTGTTTCGCATGGATTTGAAGCTGACTCGTTTGTTTTGCATGCTGTTGAAGCTAAATCATGTATATCACAAGTATTTGAAGCTATATCATATGTTTCGCATGGATTCGAAGATAAGCCTCCTACTTCGCATTGATTTGAAGCTAAATCATGTGTTCGCATGGATTTGGAGCTAACACGTTTTTTTCGCTAGCAGTTGAAGCTAAATCATGTATATCACAAGTATTTGAAGCTAAACCATTTGATTCCCATGGATTTGAAGCTAAGATTTCAACTTCGCATTGATTTTAATATAAATCATGTGTTTCGCTTGGATTTGAAGCTAACTCGTTTGTTTCGCATGCTGTTGAAGCTAAATCATGTATATCACAAGTAATTGAAGCTATATCGTATGTTTCGCATGGATTCGAAGATAACCCTTCTAATTCGCATTGATTTGAAGCTAAATCATGTGTTTCGCATGGATTTGAAGCTAACTCGTTTGTTTCGCATGCTGTTGAAGCTAAGTCATGTATATCCCAAGTATTTGAAGCTAAACCATTTGTTTCGCATGGATTTGAATCGAACTCGTTTGTTTCCCATGCTGTTGAAGATAAATCATGTATATCAGAAGTATTTGAAGTTAAACAATTTGTTTCGAATGGATTCGTAGATAACCCATGTACTTCGCATTGATTTGAAGCTAAATCATGTGTTTCGCATGGATTTGCAGTTAACTCGTTTGTTTCGCTTGCAGTTGAAGCTATATCATGTATATCACAAGTATTTGAAGCTAAACCATTTGTTTCGCATGGATTCGAAGATAAGCCTCCTACTTCGCATTGATTGAAGCTAAATCATGTGTTCGCATGAATTTGAAGCTAACTCGTTAGTTTCGCATGCTGTTGAAGCTAAATCATGTATATCACAAGTATTTCAAGCTATGTCATATGTTTCGCATGGATTCGAAGATAACCCTTCTAATTCGCATTTATTTGAAGCTAAATCATGTGTTTCGCATGGATTTGAAGCTAACTCGTTTGTTTCGCATGCTGTTGAAGCTAAGTCATGTATATCACAAGTATTTGAAGCTAAATCATTTGATTCGCTTGGATTCGAAGATAAGCCTCCTACTTCGCATTGATTTGAAGCTAAATCATGTGTTCGCATGGATTTGAAGCTACCTCGTTTGTTTCGCATGCAGTTGAAGCTAAATCATGTATATCACAAGTATTTGAAGCTAAATCATTTGTTTCGCATGGATTTCGAAGACTAGACTTCCACATCGCATTGATTTGAAGCTAAATCATGTGTTTCGCATGGATTTGAAGTTAACTCGTTTGTTTCGCATGCAGTTGAAGCTAAATCAAGTGTATCACAAGCATTTGAAGCTAAACCATTTGCTTCGCATGGATTGCGAAGATCAGCCTTCTACTTCTCATTGATTAGATGCTAAATCATGCGTTTCGCATGGTTTTGATGCTAACTCGTTTGTTTCGCCTGCATTTGAAGCTATAGCACTGATATTCTCAAGTATGTGTAGCTAAATCATTCGTTACGCATGGATTTGAAGCTAAGCCGTCAACTTCGCGTTGACTTGATGATAAATCATGTATTTCGCTTGGACTTGAAGTTAACTCGTTTGTTTCGCATGCTGTTGAAGGTAAATCATGTATATCACAAGTATTAGAAGCTAAACCATTTGTTTCGCATGGATTCCAAGATAACCCTTCTAATTCGCATTGATTTGAAGCTAAATCATGAGTTTCGCATGGATTTGAAGCTAACTCGTTTGTTTCGCATGCTGTTGAAGCTAAATCATGTATATCACAAGTATTTGAAGCTAAACCATTTGTATCGCATGGAATCGAAGATAAGCCACCTATTTCGCATTGATTTGAAGCAAAATCATGTGTTTCTCATGGATTTGAAGCTGACTCGTTTATTTCGCATGCTGTTGAAGCTAAATCACGTATATCACAAGTATTTGAAGCTAAACCATTTGTTTCGCATGGATTCGAAGATAAGCCTCCTACTTCGCATTGATTTGAAGCTAAATCATGTGTTCGCATGGATTTGAAGCTAACTCGTATGGTTCGCATGCTGTTGAAGCTAAATCAAGTGTATCACAAGTATTTGAAGCTAAACCATTTGTTTCGCATGGATTCGAATATCAGCCTTCTACTTCGCATTGATTTGAAGTTAGATCATATGCTTCGCATGGATTTGAAGCTAACTCGTTTGTTTTGTTTGTAGTTGAAGCTAAATCATGTATATCACAGGTATATCAAGGTAATCCATTTGTGCCGCATTTATTCGAAGCTAAGCCTTCTACTTCGCATTGATTTGAGGCTAAATCATGTGTTTCGCTTGGATTTGAAGCTAACTCATTTGTTTCGCATGCGGTTGAAACTAAATCATGTATATCACAAGTATTTGAAGCTATATCATACGTTTCGCATGGATTCCAAGATAACCCTTCTAATTCGTATTGGTTTGAAGCTAATTCATGTGTTCCGCATGGATTTGAAGCTAACTCGTTTCTTTCGCATTCTGTTGAAGCTAAATCATGTATATCACAAGTATTTGAAGCTAAACCATTTGCTTCGCATGGATTCGAAGATCAGCCTTCTACTTCGCATTGATTTGATGCTAAATCATTTGTTTCGCAAGGATTTGAAGCTAACTCGTTTGTTTCGCATGCTGTTGAAGCTAAATCATGTATATCACAAGTATTTGAAGCTAAACCATTTGTATCGCATGGAATCGAATATAAGCCACCTACTTCGCATTGATTTGAAGCAAAATCATGTGATTCTCATGGATTTGAAGCTGACTCGTTTATTTCGCATGCTGTTGAAGCTAAATCAAGTGTATCACAAGTATTTGAAGATAACAATTTGCTTCGCATGGATTCAAAGATCAGCCTTCTACTTCGCATTGATTAGATGCTAAAACATGTGTTTCGCATGGGTTTGAAGCTAACTCGTTTGTTTCACCTGCATTTGAAGCTATATCACTTATATTCTCAAGTATGTGAAGCTAAATCATTCGTTTCGCATGGATTTGAAGCTAAGCCGTCAACTTCGTGTTGACTTGATGATAAATCATGCTTTTTGCTTGGACTTGAAGTTAACTCGTTTGTTTCGCATGCTGTTGAAGCTAAATCATGTATATCACAAGTATTAGAAGCTAAACTATTCGTTTCGCATGGATTTGAAGATCAGACATCTACTTCGCATTGATTTGAAACTAAATCATGTGTTTCGCATGGATTTGAAGTTAACTCGTTTATTTCGCATGCAGTTGAAGCTAAATCACGTATATCACAAGTATTTGCAGCTAAATCATTTGTTTCGCATGGATACGAAGATAATCCTTCTACTTCGCATTGATTTGAAGCTAAATCATGTGTTTCGCATGGATTTGAATCTAACTCGTTTATTTCGCATGCTGTTGAAGCTAAATCATGTATATCACAAGTATAAGAAGCTAATCCATTTGTTTCGCATAGATTCGAAGGTAAGCCTTCTACTTCGCATTGATTTGAAGCTAAATCATGTGTTTCGCATGGATTTGAATCTAACTCGTTTGTTTCGGATACTGTTGAAGCTAAATCATGTATATCACAAGTATTTGAATCTATATCATTTGTTTCGCATGGATTCGAAGATAACCCTTCTAATTCGCATTGATTTGAGGCTAAATCATGTGTTTCGCTTGGATTTGAAGCTAACTCGTATTTTTCGCTAGTAGTTGAAGCTAAATCATGCATATCACAAGTATTTGAAGCAAAACCATTTGATTCCCATGGTTTTGAGGCTAACCTTTCTACTTCGCATTGATTTGAAGATAAATCATGTGTTTCGCTTGCATTTGAATATAACACATTTGTTTCGCATGCTGTTGAAGCTAAATCATGTATATCACAAGTATTTGAAGCTAAACCATTTGCTTCGCATGGATTCGAAGATCAGCCTTCTACTTCGTATTGATTTGATGCTAAATCATGTGTTTCGCATGGATTTGAAGCTAGCTCGTTTGTTTCGCAAGCTGTTGAAGCTAAATCATGTATATCACAAGTATTTGAAGCTAAACCATTTGTATCGCTTGGGATCGAAGATAAGCCTCCTACTTCGCATTGATTTGAAGCTAAATCATGTGTTTCGCATGGATTTGAAGCTAACTCGTTTGTTTCGCATGCTGTTGAAGCTAAATCATGTATATCACAAGTATTTGAAGCTATATCATATGTTTCGCATGGTTTCGAAGATAACCCTTCTAATTCGCATTGATTTGAGGCTAAATCATGTGTTTCGCTCGGATTTGAAGCTAACTCGTTTTTTTCGCATGCTGTTGAAGCTAAGTCATGTATATCACAAGTATTTGAAGCTAAATAATTTGATTCGCTTGGATTCGAAGATAAGCCTCCTACTTCGCATTGATTTGAAGCTAAATCATGTGTTCGCATTGATTTGAAGCTAAATCATGTGTTCGCATGGATTTGAAGCTACCTCGTTTGTTTCGCATGCAATTGAAGCTAAATCATGTATATCACAAGTATTTGAAGCTAAATCATTTGTTTCGCATGGATTCGAAGACTAGACTTCCACATCGCATTGATTTGAAGCTAAATCATGTGTTTCGCATGGATTTGAAGTTAACTCGTTTGTTTCGCATGCAGTTGAAGCTAAATCAAGTGTATCATAAGCATTTGAAGCTAAACCATTTGCTTCGCATGGATTGCGAAGATCAGCCTTCTACTTCTCATTGATTAGATGCTGAATCATGCGTTTCGCATGGTTTTGATGCTAACTCGTTTGTTTCGCCTGCATTTGAAGCTATAGCACTGATATTCTCAAGTATGTGTAGCTAAATCATTCGTTACGCATGGATTTGAAGCTAAGCCGTCAACTTCGCGTTGACTTGATGATAAATCATGTATTTCGCTTGGACTTGAAGTTAACTCGTTTGTTTCGCATGCTGTTGAAGGTAAATCATGTATATCACAAGTATTAGAAGCTAAACCATTTGTTTCGCATGGATTCCAAGATAACCCTTCTAATTCGCATTGATTTGAAGATAAATCATGATTTTCGCATGGATTTGAAGCTAACTCGTTTGTTTCGCATGCTGTTGAAGCTAAATCATGTATATCACAAGTATTTGAAGCTAAACCATTTGTATCGCATGGAATCGAAGATAAGCCACCTATTTCGCATTGATTTGAAGCAAAATCATGTGTTTCTCATGGATTTGAAGCTGACTCGTTTATTTCGCATGCTGTTGAAGCTAAATCAAGTGTATCACAAGTATTTGAAGCTAAATCATTTGTTTCGCATGGATTCGAAGATTAGCCTTCCACATCGCATTGATTTGAAGCTAAATCATGTGTTTCTCATGGATTTGAAGCTAACTCGTTTGTTTCGCATTCTGTTGAAGCTAAATCATGCATATCACAAGTATTTGAAGCTAAACCATTTGCTTCGCATGGATTCGAAGATAACCCTTCTACTTCGCATTGATTTGAAGTTAAATCATGTGTTTCGCATGGATTTGAAGCTAACTCGTTTGTTTCGCATGCTGTTGAAGCTAAGTCATGTATATCCCAAGTATTTGAAGCCAAACCATTTGTTTCGCATGGATTCGAAGATAAGCCTCCATCTTCGCATTGATTTGAACCTAAATCATGTGTTCGCATGCATTTGAAGCTACCTCGTTTGTTTCGCATGCTGTTGAAGCTAAATCAAGTGTATCACATGTATTTGAAGCCAAACCATTTGCTTCGCATGGATTCGAAGATAAGCCTTCTACTTCGCATTTATTAGATGCTAAATCATGTGTTTCGCATGGGTTTGAAGCTAACTCGTTTGTTTCGCCTGCATTTGAAGCTATATCACTTATATTCACAAGTATGTGAAGCAAAACATTCGTTTAGCATGGATTTGAAGCTAAGCCATCAACTTCGCGTTGACTTGATGCTAAATCATGTGTTTCGCATTGATTTGAAGCTAACTCGTTTGTTTCGCATGCTGTTGAAGCTAAATCATGTATATCACAAGTAATTGAAGCTATATCATATGTTTCGCATGGATTCGAAGATAACCCTTCTAATTCGCATTGATTTGAAGCTAAATCATGTGTTTCGCATGGATTTGAATCGAACTCGTTTGTTTCGCATGCTCTTGAAGCTAAATCAAGTGTATCAGAAGTATTTGAAGCCAAACCATTTTCTTCGCATGGATTCGAAGATCAGCCTTCTACTTCGCATTGATTTGAAGCTAAATCATGTGTTCGCATGGATTTGAAGCTACCTCGTTTGTTTCGCATGCAGTTGAAGCTAAATCATGTATATCACAAGTATTTGAAGCTAAACCATTTGTTTCGCACGGATTCGAAGATAAGCCTTCTACTTCGCATTGATTTTAATCTAATTCATGTGTTTCGCATGGATTTGAAGCTAACTCGTTTGTTTCGCATGCAGTTGAAGCTGAATCATGTATATCAGAAGTATTTGAATCTAAACTATTCGTTTCGCATGGTTTCGAAGATAAGCCTTCTACTTCGCATTGATTTTAATCTAATTCATGTGTTTCACATGGATTTGAAGTTAACTCGTTTGTTTCGCATGCAGCTGAAGCTAAATCATGTATATCACAAGTATTTGAAGCTAAACCATTTGTTTCGCTTGGATTCGAAGATAAGCCTTCTACTTCTCACTGATTTTAATCTAAATCATGTGTTTCGCATGGATTTGAAGCTAACTCGTTTGTTTTGCATGCTGTTGAAGCTAAATCATGTATATCACAAGTAATTGAAGCTATATCATATGTTTCGCATGGATTCGAAGATAACCCTTCTAATTCGCATTGATTTGATGCTAAATCATGTGTTTCGCATGGATTTGAAGCTAACTCGTTTGTTTCGCATGCTGTTGAAGCTAAGTCATGTATATCACAAGTATTTGAAGCTGAACCATTTGTTTCGCATGGATTCGAAGATAAGCCTCCTAGTTCGCATTGATTTGAAGCTAAATCATGTGTTCGCATGGATATGAAGCTAACTCGTTTGTTTTGCATGCTGTTGAAGCTAAATCATGTATATCACAAGTATTTGAAGCTATATCATATGTTTCGCATGGATTCGAAGATCAGCCTTCTACTTCGCATTGATTTCAAGCTAAATCATGTGTTTCGCATGGATTTGAAGCTAACTCGTTTGTTTTGCATGCTGTTGAAGCTAAATCATGTATATCACAAGTATTTGAAGCTATATCATATGTTTCGCATGGATTCGAAGATAACGCTTCTAATTCGCATTGATTTGAAGCTAAATCATGTGTTTCGCTTGGATTTGAAGCTAACTCGTTTGTTTCGCATGCTGTTGAAGCTAAATCATGTATATCACAAGTAATTGAAGCTATATCATATGTTTCGCATGGATTCGAAGATAACCCTTCTAATTCGCATTGATTTGATGCTAAATCATGTGTTTCGCATGGATTTGAAGCTAACTCGTTTGTTTCGCATGCTGTTGAAGCTAATTCATGTATATCACAAGTATTTGAAGCTGAACCATTTGTTTCGCATGGATTCGAAGATAAGCCTCCTACTTCGCATTGATTTGAAGCTAAATCATGTGTTCGCATAGATATGAAGCTAACTCGTTTGTTTTGCATGCTGTTGAAGCTAAATCATGTATATCACAAGTATTTGAAGCTATATCATATGTTTCGCATGGATTCGAAGATCAGCCTTCTACTTCGCATTGATTTCAAGCTAAATCATGTGTTTCGCATGGATTTGAAGCTAACTCGTTTGTTTTGCATGCTGTTGAAGCTAAATCATGTATATCACAAGTATTTGAAGCTAAACCATTTGTTTCGCACGGATTCGAAGATAAGCCTTCTACTTCGCATTGATTTTAATCTAATTCATGTGTTTCGTATGGATTTGAAGTTAACTCGTTTGTTTCGCATGCAGTTGAAGCTGAATCATGTATATCAAAAGTATTTGAATCTAAACTATTCGCGTCGCATGGATTCGAAGATAAGCCTTCCACTTCGCATTGATTTGAAGCTAAATCATGTGTTTCACATGGATTTGAAGTTAACTCGTTTGTTTCGCATGCAGTTGAAGCTAAATCATGTATATCACAAGTATTTGAAGCTAAACCATTTGTTTCGCTTGGATTCGAAGATAAGCCTTCTACTTCTCACTGATTTTAATCTAAATCATGTGTTTCGCATGGATTTGAAGCTGACTCGTTTGTTTTGCATGCTGTTGAAGCTAAATCATGTATATCACAAGTATTTGAAGCTATATCATATGTTTCGCATGGATTCGAAGATAAGCCTCCTACTTCGCATTGATTTGAAGCTAAATCATGTGTTCGCATGGATTTGAAGCTAACTCGTTTTTTTCGCTAGCAGTTGAAGCTAAATCATGTATATCACAAGTATTTGAAGCTAAACCATTTGATTCCCATGGATTTGAAGCTAAGCTTTCAACTTCGCATTGATTTGAATATAAATCATGTGTTTCGCTTGGATTTGAAGCTAACTCGTTTGTTTCGCATGCTGTTGAAGGTAAATCATGTATATCACAAGTAATTGAAGCTATATCATATGTTTCGCATGGATTCGAAGATAACCCTTCTAATTCGCATTGATTTGAAGCTAAATCATGTGTTTCGCATGGATTTGAATCGAACTCGTTTGTTTCCCATGCTGTTGAAGATAAATCATGTATATCACAAGTATTTGAAGTTAAACAATTTGTTTCGAATGGATTCGTAGATAACCCATGTACATCGCATTGATTTGAAGCTAAATCATGTGTTTCGCATGGATTTGCAGTTAACTCGTTTGTTTCGCTTGCAGTTGAAGCTATATCATGTATATCACAAGTATTTGAAGCTAAACCATTTGTTTCGCATGGATTCGAAGATAAGCCTCCTACTTCGCATTGATTTGAAGCTAAATCATGTGTTCGCATGAATTTGAAGCTAACTCGTTAGTTTCGCATGCTGTTGAAGCTAAATCATGTATATCACAAGTATTTGAAGCTATATCATATGTTTCGCATGGATTCGAAGATAACCCTTCTAATTCGCATTTATTTGAAGCTAAATCATGTGTTTCGCATGGATTTGAAGCTAACTCGTTTGTTTCGCATGCTGTTGAAGCTAAGTCATGTATATCACAAGTATTTGAAGCTAAATCATTTGATTCGCTTGGATTCGAAGATAAGCCTCCTACTTCGCATTGATTTGAAGCTAAATCATGTGTTCGCATTGATTTGAAGCTAAATCATGTGTTCGCATGGATTTGAAGCTACCTCGTTTGTTTCGCATGCAATTGAAGCTAAATCATGTATATCACAAGTATTTGAAGCTAAATCATTTGTTTCGCATGGATTCGAAGACTAGACTTCCACATCGCATTGATTTGAAGCTAAATCATGTGTTTCGCATGGATTTGAAGTTAACTCGTTTGTTTCGCATGCAGTTGAAGCTATATCAAGTGTATCACAAGCATTTGAAGTTAAACCATTTGCTTCGCATGGATTGCGAAGATCAGCCTTCTACTTCTCATTGATTAGATGCTAAATCATGCGTTTCGCATGGTTTTGATGCTAACTCGTTTGTTTCGCCTGCATTTGAAGCTATAGCACTGATATTCTCAAGTATGTGTAGCTAAATCATTCGTTACGCATGGATTTGAAGCTAAGCCGTCAACTTCGCGTTGACTTGATGATAAATCATGTATTTCGCTTGGACTTGAAGTTAACTCGTTTGTTTCGCATGCTGTTGAAGGTAAATCATGTATATCACAAGTATTAGAAGCTAAACCATTTGTTTCGCATGGATTCCAAGATAACCCTTCTAATTCGCATTGATTTGAAGATAAATCATGATTTTCGCATGGATTTGAAGCTAACTCGTTTGTTTCGCATGCTGTTGAAGCTAAATCATGTATATCACAAGTATTTGAAGCTAAACCATTTGTATCGCATGGAATCGAAGATAAGCCACCTATTTCGCATTGATTTGAAGCAAAATCATGTGTTTCTCATGGATTTGAAGCTGACTCGTTTATTTCGCATGCTGTTGAAGCTAAATCAAGTGTATCACAAGTATTTGAAGCTAAATCATTTGTTTCGCATGGATTCGAAGATTAGCCTTCCACATCGCATTGATTTGAAGCTAAATCATGTGTTTCTCATGGATTTGAAGTTAACTCGTTTGTTTCGCATGCAGTTGAAGCTAAATCAAGTGTATCACAAGTATTTGAAGCTAAACCATTTGCTTCGCATGGATTGCGAAGATCAGCCTTCTACTTCTCATTGATTAGATGCTAAATCATGCGTTTCGCATGGGTTTGAAGCTAACTCGTTTGTTTCGCCTGCATTTGAAGCTATAGCACTTATATTCTCAAGTATGTGTAGCTAAATCATTCGTTTCGCATGGATTTGAAGCTAAGCCGTCAACTTCGCGTTGGCTTGATGATAAATCATGTTTTTCGCTTGGACTTGAATTAACTCGTTTGTTTCGCATGCTTTTGAAGGTAAATCATGTATATCACAAGTATTTGAAGCTAAATCATTTGATTCGCTTGGATTCGAAGATAAGCCTCCTACTTCGCATTGATTTGAAGCTAAATCATGTGTTCGCATGGATTTGAAGCTACCTCGTTTGTTTCGCATGCAGTTGACGCTAAATCATGTATATCACAAGTATTTGAAGCTAAATCATTTGTTTCGCATGGATTCGAAGACTAGACTTCCACATCGCATTGATTTGAAGCTAAATCATGTGTTTCGCATGGATTTGAAGTTAACTCGTTTGTTTCGCATGCAGTTGAAGCTAAATCAAGCGTATCACAAGCATTTGAAGCTAAACCATTTGCTTCGCATGGATTGCGAAGATCAGCCTTCTACTTCTCATTGATTAGATGCTAAATCATGCGTTTCGCATGGTTTTGATGCTAACTCGTTTGTTTCGCCTGCATTTGAAGCTATAGCACTGATATTCTCAAGTATGTGTAGCTAAATCATTCGTTACGCATGGATTTGAAGCTAAGCCGTCAACTTCGCGTTGACTTGATGATAAATCATGTATTTCGCTTGGACTTGAAGTTAACTCGTTTGTTTCGCATGCTGTTGAAGGTAAATCATGTATATCACAAGTATTAGAAGCTAAACCATTTGTTTCGCATGGATTCCAAGATAACCCTTCTAATTCGCATTGATTTGAAGATAAATCATGATTTTCGCATGGATTTGAAGCTAACTCGTTTGTTTCGCATGCTGTTGAAGCTAAATCATGTATATCACAAGTATTTGAAGCTAAACCATTTGTATCGCATGGAATCGAAGATAAGCCACCTATTTCGCATTGATTTGAAGCAAAATCATGTGTTTCTCATGGATTTGAAGCTGACTCGTTTATTTCGCATGCTGTTGAAGCTAAATCAAGTGTATCACAAGTATTTGAAGCTAAATCATTTGTTTCGCATGGATTCGAAGATTAGCCTTCCACATCGCATTGATTTGAAGCTAAATCATGTGTTTCTCATGGATTTGAAGTTAACTCGTTTGTTTCGCATGCAGTTGAAGCTAAATCAAGTGTATCACAAGTTTTTGAATCTAAACCATTTGCTTCGCATGGATTGCGAAGATCAGCCTTCTACTTCTCATTGATTAGATGCTAAATCATGCGTTTCGCATGGGTTTGAAGCTAACTCGTTTGTTTCGCCTGCATTTGAAGCTATAGCACTTATATTCTCAAGTATGTGTAGCTAAATCATTCGTTTCGCATGGATTTGAAGCTAAGCCGTCAACTTCGCGTTGACTTGATGATAAATCATGTTTTTCGCTTGGACTTGAATTAACTCGTTTGTTTCGCATGCTTTTGAAGGTAAATCATGTATATCACAAGTATTTGAAGCTAAATCATTTGTTTCGCATGGATACGAAGATAATCCTTCTACTTCGCATTGATTTGAAGCTAAATCATGTGTTTCGCATGGATTTGAATCTAACTCGTTTATTTCGCATGCTGTTGAAGCTAAATCATCTATATCACAAGTATAAGAAGCTAATCCATTTGTTTCGCATAGATTCGAAGGTAAGCCTTCTACTTCGCATTGATTTGAAGCTAAATCATGTGTTTCGCATGGATTTGAATCTAACTCGTTTGTTTCGCATGCTGTTGAAGCTAAATCAAGTGTATCACAAGTATTTGAAGCTAAACCATTTGCTTCGCATGGATTCGAATATCAGCCTACTACTTCGCATTGATTTGAAGCTAAATCATGTGTTCCGCATGGATTTTAAGCTAACTCGTTTGTTTCGCATGCAGTTGAAGCTAAATCATGTATATCACAAGTATGTGAAGCTAAACCATTTGTTTCGCATGGATTCGAAGATAAGCCTTCTACTTCGCATTGATTTGAAGCTAAATCATGTGTTTCGCATGGATTTGAATCTAACTCGTTTATTTCGCATGCTGTTGAAGCTAAATCATGTATATCACAAGTATAAGAAGCTAATCCATTTGTTTCGCATAGATTCGAAGGTAAGCCTTCTACTTCGCATTGATTTGAAGCTAAATCATGTGTTTCGCATGGATTTGAATCTAACTCGTTTGTTTCGGATGCTGTTGAAGCTAAATCATGTATATCACAAGTATTTGAAGCTAAATCATTTGTATCGCATGGATTCGAAGACTAGACTTCCACATCGCATTGATTTGAAGCTAAATCATGTGTTTCGCATGGATTTGAAGTTAACTCGTTTGTTTCGCATGCAGTTGAAGCTAAATCAAGCGTATCACAAGCATTTGAAGCTAAACCATTTGCTTCGCATGGATTGCGAAGATCAGCCTTCTACTTCTCATTGATTAGATGCTAAATCATGCGTTTCGCATGGTTTTGATGCTAACTCGTTTGTTTCGCCTGCATTTGAAGCTATAGCACTGATATTCTCAAGTATGTGTAGCTAAATCATTCGTTACGCATGGATTTGAAGCTAAGCCGTCAACTTCGCGTTGACTTGATGATAAATCATGTATTTCGCTTGGACTTGAAGTTAACTCGTTTGTTTCGCATGCTGTTGAAGGTAAATCATGTATATCACAAGTATTAGAAGCTAAACCATTTGTTTCGCATGGATTCCAAGATAACCCTTCTAATTCGCATTGATTTGAAGCTAAATCATGAGTTTCGCATGGATTTGAAGCTAACTCGTTTGTTTCGCATGCTGTTGAAGCTAAATCATGTATATCACAAGTATTAGAAGCTAAACCATTTGTTTCGCATGGATTCCAAGATAACCCTTCTAATTCGCATTGATTTGAAGATAAATCATGATTTTCGCATGGATTTGAAGCTAACTCGATTGTTTCGCATGCTGTTGAAGCTAAATCATGTATATCACAAATATTTGAAGCTAAACCATTTGTATCGCATGGAATCGAAGATAAGCCACCTATTTCGCATTGATTTGAAGCAAAATCATGTGTTTCTCATGGATTTGAAGCTGACTCGTTTATTTCGCATGCTGTTGAAGCTAAATCAAGTGTATCACAAGTATTTGAAGCTAAATCATTTGTTTCGCATGGATTCGAAGATTAGCCTTCCACATCGCATTGATTTGAAGCTAAATCATGTGTTTCTCATGGATTTGAAGTTAACTCGTTTGTTTCGCATGCAGTTGAAGCTAAATCAAGTGTATCACAAGTATTTGAAGCTAAACCATTTGCTTCGCATGGATTGCGAAGATCAGCCTTCTACTTCTCATTGATTAGATGCTAAATCATGCGTTTCGCATGGGTTTGAAGCTAACTCGTTTGTTTCGCCTGCATTTGAAGCTATAGCACTTATATTCTCAAGTATGTGTAGCTAAATCATTCGTTTCGCATGGATTTGAAGCTAAGCCGTCAACTTCGCGTTGGCTTGATGATAAATCATGTTTTTCGCTTGGACTTGAATTAACTCGTTTGTTTCGCATGCTTTTGAAGGTAAATCATGTATATCACAAGTATTTGAAGCTAAATCATTTGATTCGCTTGGATTCGAAGATAAGCCTCCTACTTCGCATTGATTTGAAGCTAAATCATGTGTTCGCATGGATTTGAAGCTACCTCGTTTGTTTCGCATGCAGTTGACGCTAAATCATGTATATCACAAGTATTTGAAGCTAAATCATTTGTTTCGCATGGATTCGAAGACTAGACTTCCACATCGCATTGATTTGAAGCTAAATCATGTGTTTCGCATGGATTTGAAGTTAACTCGTTTGTTTCGCATGCAGTTGAAGCTAAATCAAGCGTATCACAAGCATTTGAAGCTAAACCATTTGCTTCGCATGGATTGCGAAGATCAGCCTTCTACTTCTCATTGATTAGATGCTAAATCATGCGTTTCGCATGGTTTTGATGCTAACTCGTTTGTTTCGCCTGCATTTGAAGCTATAGCACTGATATTCTCAAGTATGTGTAGCTAAATCATTCGTTACGCATGGATTTGAAGCTAAGCCGTCAACTTCGCGTTGACTTGATGATAAATCATGTATTTCGCTTGGACTTGAAGTTAACTCGTTTGTTTCGCATGCTGTTGAAGGTAAATCATGTATATCACAAGTATTAGAAGCTAAACCATTTGTTTCGCATGGATTCCAAGATAACCCTTCTAATTCGCATTGATTTGAAGCTAAATCATGAGTTTCGCATGGATTTGAAGCTAACTCGTTTGTTTCGCATGCTGTTGAAGCTAAATCATGTATATCACAAGTATTTGAAGCTAAACCATTTGTATCGCATGGAATCGAAGATAAGCCACCTATTTCGCATTGATTTGAAGCAAAATCATGTGTTTCTCTTGGATTTGAAGCTGACTCGTTTATTTCGCATGCTGTTGAAGCTAAATCAAGTGTATCACAAGTATTTGAAGCTAAATCATTTGTTTCGCATGGATTCGAAGATTAGCCTTCCACATCGCATTGATTTGAAGCTAAATCATGTGTTTCTCATGGATTTGAAGTTAACTCGTTTGTTTCGCATGCAGTTGAAGCTAAATCAAGTGTATCACAAGTTTTTGAAGCTAAACCATTTGCTTCGCATGGATTGCGAAGATCAGCCTTCTACTTCTCATTGATTAGATGCTAAATCATGCGTTTCGCATGGGTTTGAAGCTAACTCGTTTGTTTCGCCTGCATTTGAAGCTATAGCACTTATATTCTCAAGTATGTGTAGCTAAATCATTCGTTTCGCATGGATTTGAAGCTAAGCCGTCAACTTCGCGTTGACTTGATGATAAATCATGTTTTTCGCTTGGACTTGAATTAACTCGTTTGTTTCGCATGCTTTTGAAGGTAAATCATGTATATCACAAGTATTTGAAGCTAAATCATTTGTTTCGCATGGATACGAAGATAATCCTTCTACTTCGCATTGATTTGAAGCTAAATCATGTGTTTCGCATGGATTTGAATCTAACTCGTTTATTTCGCATGCTGTTGAAGTTAAATCATCTATATCACAAGTATAAGAAGCTAATCCATTTGTTTCGCATAGATTCGAAGGTAAGCCTTCTACTTCGCATTGATTTGAAGCTAAATCATGTGTTTCGCATGGATTTGAATCTAACTCGTTTGTTTCGCATGCTGTTGAAGCTAAATCAAGTGTATCACAAGTATTTGAAGCTAAACCATTTGCTTCGCATGGATTCGAATATCAGCCTACTACTTCGCATTGATTTGAAGCTAAATCATGTGTTCCGCATGGATTTTAAGCTAACTCGTTTGTTTCGCATGCAGTTGAAGCTAAATCATGTATATCACAAGTATGTGAAGCTAAACCATTTGTTTCGCATGGATTCGAAGATAAGCCTTCTACTTCGCATTGATTTGAAGCTAAATCATGTGTTTCGCATGGATTTGAATCTAACTCGTTTATTTCGCATGCTGTTGAAGCTAAATCATGTATATCACAAGTATAAGAAGCTAATCCATTTGTTTCGCATAGATTCGAAGGTAAGCCTTCTACTTCGCATTGATTTGAAGCTAAATCATGTGTTTCGCATGGATTTGAATCTAACTCGTTTGTTTCGGATGCTGTTGAAGCTAAATCATGTATATCACAAGTATTTGAAGCTAAATCATTTGTTTCGCATGGATTCGAAGACTAGACTTCCACATCGCATTGATTTGAAGCTAAATCATGTGTTTCGCATGGATTTGAAGTTAACTCGTTTGTTTCGCATGCAGTTGAAGCTAAATCAAGCGTATCACAAGCATTTGAAGCTAAACCATTTGCTTCGCATGGATTGCGAAGATCAGCCTTCTACTTCTCATTGATTAGATGCTAAATCATGCGTTTCGCATGGTTTTGATGCTAACTCGTTTGTTTCGCCTGCATTTGAAGCTATAGCACTGATATTCTCAAGTATGTGTAGCTAAATCATTCGTTACGCATGGATTTGAAGCTAAGCCGTCAACTTCGCGTTGACTTGATGATAAATCATGTATTTCGCTTGGACTTGAAGTTAACTCGTTTGTTTCGCATGCTGTTGAAGGTAAATCATGTATATCACAAGTATTAGAAGCTAAACCATTCGTTTCGCATGGATTCCAAGATAACCCTTCTAATTCGCATTGATTTGAAGCTAAATCATGAGTTTCGCATGGATTTGAAGCTAACTCGTTTGTTTCGCATGCTGTTGAAGCTAAATCATGTATATCACAAGTATTTGAAGCTAAACCATTTGTATCGCATGGAATCGAAGATAAGCCACCTATTTCGCATTGATTTGAAGCAAAATCATGTGTTTCTCATGGATTTGAAGCTGACTCGTTTATTTCGCATGCTGTTGAAGCTAAATCAAGTGTATCACAAGTATTTGAAGCTAAATCATTTGTTTCGCATGGATTCGAAGATTAGCCTTCCACATCGCATTGATTTGAAGCTAAATCATGTGTTTCTCATGGATTTGAAGTTAACTCGTTTGTTTCGCATGCAGTTGAAGCTAAATCAAGTGTATCACAAGTTTTTGAAGCTAAACCATTTGCTTCGCATGGATTGCGAAGATCAGCCTTCTACTTCTCATTGATTAGATGCTAAATCATGCGTTTCGCATGGGTTTGAAGCTAACTCGTTTGTTTCGCCTGCATTTGAAGCTATAGCACTTATATTCTCAAGTATGTGTAGCTAAATCATTCGTTTCGCATGGATTTGAAGCTAAGCCGTCAACTTCGCGTTGACTTGATGATAAATCATGTTTTTCGCTTGGACTTGAATTAACTCGTTTGTTTCGCATGCTTTTGAAGGTAAATCATGTATATCACAAGTATTTGAAGCTAAATCATTTGTTTCGCATGGATACGAAGATAATCCTTCTACTTCGCATTGATTTGAAGCTAAATCATGTGTTTCGCATGGATTTGAATCTAACTCGTTTATTTCGCATGCTGTTGAAGCTAAATCATCTATATCACAAGTATAAGAAGCTAATCCATTTGTTTCGCATGGATTCGAAGATTAGCCTTCCACATCGCATTGATTTGAAGCTAAATCATGTGTTTCTCATGGATTTGAAGTTAACTCGTTTGTTTCGCATGCAGTTGAAGCTAAATCAAGTGTATCACAAGTTTTTGAAGCTAAACCATTTGCTTCGCATGGATTGCGAAGATCAGCCTTCTACTTCTCATTGATTAGATGCTAAATCATGCGTTTCGCATGGGTTTGAAGCTAACTCGTTTGTTTCGCCTGCATTTGAAGCTATAGCACTTATATTCTCAAGTATGTGTAGCTAAATCATTCGTTTCGCATGGATTTGAAGCTAAGCCGTCAACTTCGCGTTGACTTGATGATAAATCATGTTTTTCGCTTGGACTTGAATTAACTCGTTTGTTTCGCATGCTGTTGAAGCTAAATCATGTATATCACAAGTATAAGAAGCTAATCCATTTGTTTCGCATAGATTCCAAGGTAAGCCTTCTACTTCGCATTGATTTGAAGCTAAATCATGTGTTTCGCATGGATTTGAATCTAACTCGTTTGTTTCGGATGCTGTTGAAGCTAAATCATGTATATCACAAGTATTTGAATCTATATCATTTGTTTCGCATGGATTCGAAGATAACCCTTCTAATTCGCATTGATTTGAGGCTAAATCATGTGTTTCGCTTGGATTTGAAGCTAACTCGTTTTTTTCGCTAGTAGTTGAAGCTAAATCATGCATATCACAAGTATTTGAAGCAAAACCATTTGATTCCCATGGTTTTGAGGCTAACCTTTCTACTTCGCATTGATTTGAAGATAAATCATGTGTTTCGCTTGCATTTGAAAATAACACATTTGTTTCGCATGCTGTTGAAGCTAAATCATGTATATCACAAGTATTTGAAGCCAAACCATTTGCTTCGCATGGATTCGAAGATCAGCCTTCTACTTCGCATTGATTTGATGCTAAATCATGTGTTTCGCATGGATTTGAAGCTAGCTCGTTTGTTTCGCAAGCTGTTGAAGCTAAATCATGTATATCACAAGTATTTGAAGCTAAACCATTTGTATCGCTTGGGATCGAAGATAAGCCTCCTACTTCGCATTGATTTGAAGCTAAATCATGTGTTTCGCATGGATTTGAAGCTAACTCGTTTGTTTCGCATGCTGTTGAAGCTAAATCATGTATATCACAAGTATTTGAAGCTATATCATATGTTTCGCATGGTTTCGAAGATAACCCTTCTACTTCGCATTGATTTGAGGCTAAATCATGTGTTTCGCTTGGATTTGAAGCTAACTCGTTTTTTTCGCTAGTAGTTGAAGCTAAATCATGCATATCACAAGTATTTGAAGCAAAACCATTTGATTCCCATGGTTTTGAAGCTAACCTTTCTACTTCGCATTGATTTGAAGATAAATCATGTGTTTCGCTTGCATTTGAATATAACACATTTGTTTCGCATGCTGTTGAAGCTAAATCATGTATATCACAAGTATTTGAAGCTAAATCATTCGTTTCGCATGGATTTGAAGCTAAGCCATCAACTTCGCGTTGACTTGATGCTAAATCATGAGTTTCGCATGGATTTTAAGCTAACTCGTTTGTTTCGCATGCTGTTGAAGCTAAATCAAGTTTATCACAAGTATTAGAAGCTAAACCATTTGTTTCGCATGGATTCGATGATCAGCCTTCTACTTCGCATTGATTAGATGCTAAATCATGTGTTTCGAATGGATTTGAAGCTAACTCGTTTGTTTCGCATGCAGTTGAAGCTAAATCATGTATATCACAAGTATTTGAAGCTAAACCATTTGCTTCGCATGGATTCGAAGATCAGCCTTCTACTTCGCATTGATTTGAGGCTAAATCATGTGTTTCGCATGGATTTGAAGCTAGCTCGTTTGTTTCGCAAGCTGTTGAAGCTAAATCATGTATATCACAAGTATTTGAAGCTAAACCATTTGTATCGCTTGGGATCGAAGATAAGCCTCCTACTTCGCATTGATTTGAAGCTAAATCATTTGTTTCGCATGGATTTGAAGCTAACTCGTTTGTTTCGCATGCTGTTGAAGCTAAATCATGTATATCACAAGTATTTGAAGCTATATCATATGTTTCGCATGGTTTCGAAGATAACCCTTCTACTTCGCATTGATTTGAGGCTAAATCATGTGTTTCGCTTGGATTTGAAGCTAACTCGTTTTTTTCGCTAGTAGTTGAAGCTAAATCATGCATATCACAAGTATTTGAAGCTAAACCATTTGCTTCGCATGGATTCGAAGATCAGCCTTCTACTTCGCATTGATTTGATGCTAAATCATGTGTTTCGCATGGATTTGAAGCTAGCTCGTTTGTTTCGCAAGCTGCTGAAGCTAAATCATGTATATCACAAGTATTTGAAGCTAAACCATTTGTATCGCTTGGGATCGAAGATAAGCCATCCACTTCGCATTGATTTGAAGTTAAATCATGTGTTTCGCATGGATTTGAAGCTAACTCGTTTGTTTCGCATGCTGTTGAAGCTAAATCATGTATATCACAAGTATTTGAAGCTATATCATATGTTTCGCATGGTTTCGAAGATAACCCTTCTAATTCGCATTGATTTGAGGCTAAATCATGTGTTTCGCTTGGATTTGAAGCTAACTCGTTTTTTTCGCTAGTAGTTGAAGCTAAATCATGCATATCACAAGTATTTGAAGCAAAACCATTTGATTCCCATGGTTTTGAAGCTAACCTTTCTACTTCGCATTGATTTGAAGATAAATCATGTGTTTCGCTTGCATTTGAATATAACACATTTGTTTCGCATGCTGTTGAAGCTAAATCATGTATATCACAAGTATTTGAAGCTAAATCATTCGTTTCGCATGGATTTGAAGCTAAGCCATCAACTTCGCGTTGACTTGATGCTAAATCATGAGTTTCGCATGGATTTTAAGCTAACTCGTTTGTTTCGCATGCTGTTGAAGCTAAATCAAGTTTATCACAAGTATTAGAAGCTAAACCATTTGTTTCGCATGGATTCGAAGATCAGCCTTCTACTTCGCATTGATTAGATGCTAAATCATGTGTTTCGAATGGATTTGAAGCTAACTCGTTTGTTTCGCATGCAGTTGAAGCTAAATCATGTATATCACAAGTATTTGAAGCTATATCATATGTTTCGCATGGTTTCGAAGATAACCCTTCTAATTCGCATTGATTTGAGGCTAAATCATGTGTTTCGCATGGATTTGAAGCTAACTCGTTTGTTTCGCATGCTGTTGAAGCTAAATCATGTATATCACAAGTATTTGAAGCTAAACCATTTGTTTCGCATGGATTTGAAGATCTGTCTTCTACTTCGCATTGATTTGAATCTAAAACCTTTGTTTCGCATGGATTTGAAGCTAACTCGTTTGTTTCGTATGTAGTTGAAGCTAAATCATGTATATCCCAGGTGTATCAAGGTAAACCATTTGCTTCGCATGTATTCGAAGGTCAACCTTCTACTTCGCATTGATTTGGTGCTAAATCATGTGTTTCGCATGGACTTGAAGCTAACTCGTTTGTTTCGCCTGCATTTGAAGCTATATCACTTATATTCACAAGTATGTGAAGCTAAATCATTCGTTTCGCATGGATTTGAAGCTAAGCCATCAACTTCGCGTTGACTTGATGCTAAATTATGATTTTCGCTTGGATTTGAAGCTAATTCGATTGTTTCGCATGCAGTTGAATCTAAATCATTTATATCTCAAGTATTTGAAGCTAAATCATGTGTTTCGCATGGATTATAAGCTAACTCGTTTGTTTCGCATGCAGTTGAAGCTAAATCATGTATATCACAAGTATTTGAAGCTAAACCATTTGTTTAGCATGGATTCGAAGATAAGCCTTCTACTTCGCATTGATTTTAATCTAAATCATGTGTTTCGCATGGATTTGAATCTAACTCGCTTATTTCGCATGCAGTTGAAGCTAAATCACGTATATCACAAGTATTTGCAGCTAAATCATTTGTTTCGCATGGATACGAAGATAATCCTACTTCGCATTGATTTGAAGCTAAATCATGTGTTTCGCATGGATTTGAATCTAACTCGTTTATTTCGCATGCTGTTGAAGCTAAATCATGTATATCACAAGTATAAGAAGCTAATCCATTTGTTTCGCATAGATTCGAAGGTAAGCCTTCTACTTCGCATTGATTTGAAGCTAAATCATGTGTTTCGCATGGATTTGAATCTAACTCGTTTGTTTCGGATGCTGTTGAAGCTAAATCATGTATATCACAAGTATTTGAATCTATATCATTTGTTTCGCATGGATTCGAAGATAACCCTTCTAATTCGCATTGATTTGAGGCTAAATCATGTGTTTCGCATGGATTTGAAGCTAGCTCGTTTGTTTCGTATTCTGTTGAAGCTAAATCATGCATATCACAGGTATTTGAAGCTAAACCATTTGTTTCGCATGGATTCGAAGTTAACCCTTCTACTTCGCATTGATTTGAAGCTAAATCATGTGTTTCGCATGGATTTGCTTCTAACTCGTTTGTTTCTCATGCTGTTGAAGATAAATCAAGTGTATCACAAGTATTTGAAGCAAAACCATTTGCTTCGCATGGATTCGAAGATCAGCATTCTACTTCGCATTGATTAGGTTATAAATCATATGTTTCGCATGGATTTGATGCTAACTCGTTTTTTTGGCATGCAGTTGAAGCTGAATCATGTATATCACAAGTATTTGAACCTAAAATATTCGTTTCGCATAGATTCGAGGATAAGCCTTCCACTCCGCATTGATTTGAAACTAAATCATGTGTTTCGCATGGATTTGAATCGAACTCGTTTGTTTCGCATGCTGTTGAAGCTAAATCATGTATATCACAAGTATTTGAAGTTAAACAATTTGTTTCGCATGGATTCGAAGATAACCCATGTACTTCGCATTGATTTGAAGCTAAATCATGTGTTTCGCATGGATTTGAATCGAACTCGTTTGTTTCGCATGCTGTTGAAGCTAAATCAAGTGCAGCAGAAGTATTTGAAGCCAAACCATTTGCTTCGCATGGATTCGAAGAACAGCCTTCTACTTCGCATTGATTTGAAGCTAAATCATGTGTTCGCATGGATTTGAAGCTACCTCGTTTGTTTCGCATGCAGTTGAAGCTAAATCATGTATATCACAAGTATTTGAATCTATATCATTTGTTTCGCATGGATTCGAAGATAACCCTTCTAATTCGCATTGATTTGTGGCTAAATCATGTGTTTCGCTTGGATTTAAAGCTAACTCGTTTTTTTCGCTAGTAGTTGAAGCTAAATCATGCATATCACAAGTATTTGAAGCTAAACCATTTGTTTCGCATTTATTCGAAGCTAAGCCTTCTACTTCGCATTGATTTGAGGCTAAATCATGTGATTCGCTTGGTTTTGAAGCTAACTCGTTTTTTTCGCATGCAGTTGTAGCTAAATCATGTATATCACAAGTATTTGAAGCTAAACCATTTGTTTCGCATAGATTCGAAGGTAAGCCTTCTACTTCGCATTGATTTGAAGCTAAATCATGTGTTTCGCATGGATTTGAATCTAACTCGTTTGTTTCGGATGCTGTTGAAGCTAAATCATGTATATCACAAGTATTTGAATCTATATCATTTGTTTCGCATGGATTCGAAGATAACCCTTCTAATTCGCATTGATTTGAGGCTAAATCATGTGTTTCGCATGGATTTGAAGCTAGCTCGTTTGTTTCGTATTCTGTTGAAGCTAAATCATGCATATCACAGGTATTTGAAGCTAAACCATTTGTTTCGCATGGATTCGAAGTTAACCCTTCTACTTCGCATTGATTTGAAGCTAAATCATGTGTTTCGCATGGATTTGCTTCTAACTCGTTTGTTTCGCATGCTGTTGAAGATAAATCAAGTGTATCACAAGTATTTGAAGCCAAACCATTTGCTTCGCATGGATTCGAAGATCAGCATTCTACTTCGCATTGATTAGGTTATAAATCATATGTTTCGCATGGATTTGATGCTAACTCGTTTTTTTGGCATGCAGTTGAAGCTGAATCATGTATATCACAAGTATTTGAACCTAAAATATTCGTTTCGCATAGATTCGAGGATAAGCCTTCCACTCCGCATTGATTTGAAACTAAATCATGTGTTTCGCATGGATTTGAATCGAACTCGTTTGTTTCGCATGCTGTTGAAGCTAAATCATGTATATCACAAGTATTTGAAGTTAAACAATTTGTTTCGCATGGATTCGAAGATAACCCATGTACTTCGCATTGATTTGAAGCTAAATCATGTGTTTCGCATGGATTTGAATCGAACTCGTTTGTTTCGCATGCTGTTGAAGCTAAATCAAGTGCAGCAGAAGTATTTGAAGCCAAACCATTTGCTTCGCATGGATTCGAAGAACAGCCTTCTACTTCGCATTGATTTGAAGCTAAATCATGTGTTCGCATGGATTTGAAGCTACCTCGTTTGTTTCGCATGCAGTTGAAGCTAAATCATGTATATCACAAGTATTTGAATCTATATCATTTGTTTCGCATGGATTCGAAGATAACCCTTCTAATTCGCATTGATTTGTGGCTAAATCATGTGTTTCGCTTGGATTTAAAGCTAACTCGTTTTTTTCGCTAGTAGTTGAAGCTAAATCATGCATATCACAAGTATTTGAAGCTAAACCATTTGATTCGCATTTATTCGAAGCTAAGCCTTCTACTTCGCATTGATTTGAGGCTAAATCATGTGATTCGCTTGGTTTTGAAGCTAACTCGTTTTTTTCGCATGCAGTTGTAGCTAAATCATGTATATCACAAGTATTTGAAGCTAAACCATTTGTTTCGCATGGATTCGAAGATAAGCCTTCTACTTCGCATTGATTTGATGCTAAATCATGTGTTTCGCATGGATTTGAAGCTAGCTCGTTTGTTTCGCATGCTGTTGAAGCTAAATAATGTATATCACAAGTATTTGAAGCTAAACCATTTGTTTCGCATGGATTCGAAGATAACCCTTCTAATTCGCATTGATTTTAATCTAAATCATGTGTTTCGCAAGGATTTGAAGCTAACTCGTTTGTTTCGCATGCAGTTGAAGCTGAATCATGTACATCACAAGTATTTGAAGCTAAACTATTCGTTTCGCATGGATTCGAAGTTAACTCGTTTGTTTCGCATGCAGTTGAAGCTAAATCACGTATATCACAAGTATTTGCAGCTAAATCATTTGTTTCGCATGGATACGAAGATAATCCTTCTACTTCGCATTGATTTGAAGCTAAATCATGTGTTTCGCATGGATTTGAATCTAACTCGTTTATTTCGCATGCTGTTGAAGCTAAATCATGTATATCACAAGTATAAGAAGCTAATCCATTTGTTTCGCATGGATTCGAAGGTAAGCCTTCTACTTCGCATTGATTTGAAGCTAAATCATGTGTTTCGCATGGATTTGAATCTAACTCGTTTGTTTCGGATGCTGTTGAAGCTAAATCATGTATATCACAAGTATTTGAAGCTAAAACATTTGATTCGCATGGATTTGAAGCTAAGCCTTCTACTTCGCATTGATTTGAAGCTATGTAATTTGTTTCGCTGGGATTTTTTGAAGCTAAGATCTCTACTTCGCATTGATTTCAAGCTAAATCATTTGTTTCACATGGATTTGAAGCTAACTCGTTTGTTTCGCATGCTTTTGAATGTAAATCATGTATATGACAAGTATTTGAAGCTAAACCATTTGATTCGCACGGATTTGAAGCCAAGCCTTCTACTTCGCATTGATTTGAGGCTAAATCATGTGTTTCGCATGGATTTAAAGCTAACTCGTTTGTTTCGCTTGCAGTTGAAGCTAAATCATGTATATCACAAGTATTTGAAGCTAAACCATTTGTTTCGCATGGATTTGAAGATCTGTCTTCTACTTCGCATTGATTTGAATCTAAAACCAGTGTTTCGCATGGATTTGAAGCTAACTCGTTTGTTTCGCATGCAGATGAAGCTAAATCATGTATATCACAAGTATTTGAAGCAAAACCAATTGTTTCTCGTGGATTCGAAGATCAGCCTTCTACTTCGCATTGATTTAAAGCTAAATCATGTGTTTCGCATGTATTTGAAGATAACTCGTTTGTTTCGCATGCTGTTGAAGCTAAATCATGTATATCACAAGTATTTGAAGCTAAACCATTTGTTTCGCATGGATACGAAGATAACCCTTCTACTTCGCATTGATTTGAAGCTAAATCATGTGTTTCGCATGGATTATAAGCTAACTCGTTTGTTTCGCATGCAGTTGAAGCTAAATCATGCATATCACAAGTATTTGAAGCTAAACCATTTGTTTCGCATTTATTCGAAGCTAAGCCTTCTACTTCGCATTGATTTGAGGCTAAATCATGTGATTCGCTTGGTTTTGAAGCTAACTCGTTTGTTTCGCATGCTGTTGAAGCTAAATAATGTATATCACAAGTATTTGAAGCTAAACCATTTGTTTCGCATGGATTCGAAGATAACCCTTCTAATTCGCATTGATTTTAATCTAAATCATGTGTTTCGCAAGGATTTGAAGCTAACTCGTTTGTTTCGCATGCAGTTGAAGCTGAGTCATGTACATCACAAGTATTTGAAGCTAAACTATTCGTTTCGCATGGATTCGAAGTTAACTCGTTTGTTTCGCATGCAGTTGAAGCTAAATCACGTATATCACAAGTATTTGCAGCTAAATCATTTGTTTCGCATGGATACGAAGATAATCCTTCTACTTCGCATTGATTTGAAGCTAAATCATGTGTTTCGCATGGATTTGAATCTAACTCGTTTATTTCGCATGCTGTTGAAGCTAAATCATGTATATCACAAGTATAAGAAGCTAATCCATTTGTTTCGCATGGATTCGAAGGTAAGCCTTCTACTTCGCATTGATTTGAAGCTAAATCATGTGTTTCGCATGGATTTGAATCTAACTCGTTTGTTTCGGATGCTGTTGAAGCTAAATCATGTATATCACAAGTATTTGAAGCTAAAACATTTGATTCGCATGGATTTGAAGCTAAGCCTTCTACTTCGCATTGATTTGAAGCTATGTAATTTGTTTCGCTGGAATTTTTTGAAGCTAAGATCTCTACTTCGCATTGATTTCAAGCTAAATCATTTGTTTCACATGGATTTGAAGCTAACTCGTTTGTTTCGCATGCTTTTGAATGTAAATCATGTATATGACAAGTATTTGAAGCTAAACCATTTGATTCGCACGGATTTGAAGCCAAGCCTTCTACTTCGCATTGATTTGAGGCTAAATCATGTGTTTCGCATGGATTTAAAGCTAACTCGTTTGTTTCGCTTGCAGTTGAAGCTAAATCATGTATATCACAAGTATTTGAAGCTAAACCATTTGTTTCGCATGGATTTGAAGATCTGTCTTCTACTTCGCATTGATTTGAATCTAAAACCAGTGTTTCGCATGGATTTGAAGCTAACTCGTTTGTTTCGCATGCAGATGAAGCTAAATCATGTATATCACAAGTATTTGAAGCAAAACCAATTGTTTCTCGTGGATTCGAAGATCAGCCTTCTACTTCGCATTGATTTAAAGCTAAATCATGTGTTTCGCATGTATTTGAAGATAACTCGTTTGTTTCGCATGCTGTTGAAGCTAAATCATGTATATCACAAGTATTTGAAGCTAAACCATTTGTTTCGCATGGATACGAAGATAACCCTTCTACTTCGCATTGATTTGAAGCTAAATCATGTGTTTCGCATGGATTATAAGCTAACTCGTTTGTTTCGCATGCAGTTGAAGCTAAATCATGTATATCACAAGTATTTGAAGCTAAACCATTTGTTTCGCATGGATTCGAAGATAAGCCTTCTACTTCGCATTGATTTTAATCTAAATCATGTGTTTCGCATGGATTTGAAGCTAACTCGTTTGTTTCGCATGCTGTTGTAGCTAAATCATGTACATCACATGTATTTGAAGCTAAACCATTTGTATCGCCTGGAATCGAAGATAAGCCTCCTACTTCGTATTAATTTGAAGCTAAATCATGTGTTCGCATTTATTTGAAACTAACTTGTTTGATTCGCGAGCAGTTGAAGCTAAATCAAGTGTATCACAAGTATTTGAAGCTAAACCATTTGCTTCGCATGGATTCGAAGATCAGCCTTCTACTTCGCATTGATTTGAAGCTAAATCATGTGTTCCGCATGGATTTTAAGCTAACTCGTTTGTTTCGCATGCTGTTGCAGCTAAATAATGTATATCACAAGTATTTGAAGCTAAACCATTTACCTCGCATGGATTCGAAGATCAGCCATCCACTTCGCATTAATTTGATGCTAAATCTTGTGTTTCGCATGGATTTGAAGCTGACTCGTTTGTTTCGCATGCTGTTGTAGCTAAATCATGTATATCACAAGTATTTGAAGCTAAACCATTTGTTTCGCATGGATTCGAAGATAAGCCTTCTACTTCGCATTGATTTGATGCTAAATCATGTGTTTCGCATGGATTTGAAGCTAGCTCGTTTGTCTCGCATGCTGTTGAAGCTAAATAATGTATATCACAAGTATTTGAAGCTAAACCATTTACCTCGCATGGATTCGAAGATCAGCCATCCACTTCGCATTGATTTGAAACTAAATCATGTGTTTCGCATGGATTTGAATCTAACTCGTTTGTTTCGGATGCTGTTGAAGCTAAATCATGTATATCACAAGTATTTGAATCTATATCATTTGTTTCGCATGGATTCGAAGATAACCCTTCTAATTCGCATTGATTTGAGGCTAAATCATGTGTTTCGCTTGGATTTGAAGCTAACTCGTTTTTTTCGCTAGTAGTTGAAGCTAAATCATGCATATCACAAGTATTTGAAGCAAAACCATTTGATTCCCATGGTTTTGAGGCTAACCTTTCTACTTCGCATTGATTTGAAGATAAATCATGTGTTTCGCTTGCATTTGAATATAACACATTTGTTTCGCATGCTGTTGAAGCTAAATCATGTATATCACAAGTATTTGAAGCTAAACCATTTGCTTCGCATGGATTCGAAGATCAGCCTTCTACTTCGCATTGATTTGATGCTAAATCATGTGTTTCGCATGTATTTGATGCTAACTCGTTTTTTTGGCATGCAGTTGAAGCTGAATCATGTATATCACAAGTATTTGAACCTAAACTATTCGTTTCGCATGGATTCGAGGATAAGCCTTCCACTCCGCATTGATTTGAAACTAAATCATGTGTTTCGCATGGATTTGAATCGAACTCGTTTGTTTCGCATGCTGTTGAAGCTAAATCATGTATATCACAAGTATTTGAAGTTAAACAATTTGTTTCGCATGGATTCGAAGATAACCCATGTACTTCGCATTGATTTGAAGCTAAATCATGTGTTTCGCATGGATTTGAATCGAACTCGTTTGTTTCGCATGCTGTTGAAGCTAAATCAAGTGCAGCAGAAGTATTTGAAGCCAAACCATTTGCTTCGCATGGATTCGAAGAACAGCCTTCTACTTCGCATTGATTTGAAGCTAAATCATGTGTTCGCATGGATCTGAAGCTACCTCGTTTGTTTCGCATGCAGTTGAAGCTAAATCACGTATATCACAAGTATTTGAATCTATATCATTTGTTTCGCATGGATTCGGAGATAACCCTTCTAATTCGCATTGATTTGTGGCTAAATCATGTGTTTCGCTTGGATTTGAAGCTAACTCGTTTTTTTCGCTAGTAGTTGAAGCTAAATCATGCATATCACAAGTATTTGAAGCTAAACCATTTGTTTCGCATTTATTCGAAGCTAAGCCTTCTACTTCGCATTGATTTGAGGCTAAATCATGTGATTCGCTTGGTTTTGAAGCTAACTCGTTTTTTTCGCATGCAGTTGTAGCTAAATAATGTATATCACAAGTATTTGAAGCTAAACCATTTGGCTCGCATGGATTCGAAGATCAGCCATCCACTTCGCATTAATTTGATGCTAAATCTTGTGTTTCGCATGGATTTGAAGCTGACTCGTTTGTTTCGCATGCTGTTGAAGCTAAATCATGTATATCACAAGTATTTGAAGCTAAACCATTTGTTTCGCATGGATTCGAAGATAACCCTTCTTATTCGCATTGATTTTAATCTAAATCATGTGTTTCGCAAGGATTTGAAGCTAACTCGTTTGTTTCGCATGCAGTTGAAGCTGAATCATGTACATCACAAGTATTTGAAGCTAAACTATTCGTTTCGCATGGATTCGAAGTTAACTCGTTTGTTTCGCATGCAGTTGAAGCTAAATCACGTACATCACAAGTATTTGCAGCTAAATCATTTGTTTCGCATGGATTCGAAGGTAAGCCTTCTACTTCGCATTGATTTGAAGCTAAATCATGTGTTTCGCATGGATTTGAATCTAACTCGTTTATTTCGCATGCTGTTGAAGCTAAATCATGTATATCACAAGTATAAGAAGCTAATCCATTTGTTTCGCATGGATTCGAAGGTAAGCCTTCTACTTCGCATTGATTTGAAGCTAAATCATGTGTTTCGCATGGATTTGAATCTAACTCGTTTGTTTCGGATGCTGTTGAAGCTAAATCATGTATATCACAAGTATTTGAAGCTAAAACATTTGATTCGCATGGATTTGAAGCTAAGCCTTCTACTTCGCATTGATTTGAAGCTATGTAATTTGTTTCGCTGGGATTTTTTGAAGCTAAGATCTCTACTTCGCATTGATTTCAAGCTAAATCATTTGTTTCACATGGATTTGAAGCTAACTCGTTTGTTTCGCATGCTTTTGAATGTAAATCATGTATATGACAAGTATTTGAAGCTAAACCATTTGATTCGCACGGATTTGAAGCCAAGCCTTCTACTTCGCATTGATTTGAGGCTAAATCATGTGTTTCGCATGGATTTAAAGCTAACTCGTTTGTTTCGCTTGCAGTTGAAGCTAAATCATGTATATCACAAGTATTTGAAGCTAAACCATTTGTTTCGCATGGATTTGAAGATCTGTCTTCTACTTCGCATTGATTTGAATCTAAAACCAGTGTTTCGCATGGATTTGAAGCTAACTCGTTTGTTTCGCATGCAGATGAAGCTAAATCATGTATATCACAAGTATTTGAAGCAAAACCAATTGTTTCTCGTGGATTCGAAGATCAGCCTTCTACTTCGCATTGATTTAAAGCTAAATCATATGTTTCGCATGTATTTGAAGATAACTCGTTTGTTTCGCATGCTGTTGAAGCTAAATCATGTATATCACAAGTATTTGAAGCTAAACCATTTGTTTCGCATGGATACGAAGATAACCCTTCTACTTCGCATTGATTTGAAGCTAAATCATGTGTTTCGCATGGATTATAAGCTAACTCGTTTGTTTCGCATGCAGTTGAAGCTAAATCATGTATATCACAAGTATTTGAAGCTAAACCATTTGTTTCGCATGGATTCGAAGATAAGCCTTCTACTTCGCATTGATTTTAATCTAAATCATGTGTTTCGCATGGATTTGAAGCTAACTCGTTTGTTTCGCATGCTGTTGTAGCTAAATCATGTACATCACATGTATTTGAAGCTAAACCATTTGTATCGCCTGGAATCGAAGATAAGCCTCCTACTTCGTATTAATTTGAAGCTAAATCATGTGTTCGCATTTATTTGAAACTAACTTGTTTGATTCGCGAGCAGTTGAAGCTAAATCAAGTGTATCACAAGTATTTGAAGCTAAACCATTTGCTTCGCATGGATTCGAAGATCAGCCTTCTACTTCGCATTGATTTGAAGCTAAATCATGTGTTCCGCATGGATTTTAAGCTAACTCGTTTGTTTCGCATGCTGTTGCAGCTAAATAATGTATATCACAAGTATTTGAAGCTAAACCATTTACCTCGCATGGATTCGAAGATCAGCCATCCACTTCGCATTAATTTGATGCTAAATCTTGTGTTTCGCATGGATTTGAAGCTGACTCGTTTGTTTCGCATGCTGTTGTAGCTAAATCATGTATATCACAAGTATTTGAAGCTAAACCATTTGTTTCGCATGGATTCGAAGATAAGCCTTCTACTTCGCATTGATTTGATGCTAAATCATGTGTTTCGCATGGATTTGAAGCTAGCTCGTTTGTTTCGCATGCTGTTGAAGCTAAATAATGTATATCACAAGTATTTGAAGCTAAACCATTTACCTCGCATGGATTCGAAGATCAGCCATCCACTTCGCATTAATTTGATGCTAAATCTTGTGTTTCGCATGGATTTGAAGCTGACTCGTTTGTTTCGCATGCTGTTGAAGCTAAATCATGTATATCACAAGTATTTGAAGCTAACCCATTTGTTTCGCATGGATTCGAAGATAAGCCTTCTACTTAGCATTGATTTTAATCTAAATCATGCGTTTCGCAAGGATTTGAAGCTAACTCGTTTGTTTCGCATGCAGTTGAAGCTGAATCATGTACATCACAAGTATTTGAAGCTAAACTATTCGTTTCGCATGGATTCGAAGTTAACTCGTTTGTTTCGCATGCAGTTGAAGCTAAATCACGTATATCACAAGTATTTGCAGCTAAATCATTTGTTTCGCATGGATACGAAGATAATCCTTCTACTTCGCATTGATTTGAAGCTAAATCATGTGTTTCGCATGGATTTGAATCTAACTCGTTTATTTCGCATGCTGTTGAAGCTAAATCATGTATATCACAAGTATAAGAAGCTAATCCATTTGTTTCGCATAGATTCGAAGGTAAGCCTTCTACTTCGCATTGATTTGAAGCTAAATCATGTGTTTCGCATGGATTTGAATCTAACTCGTTTGTTTCGGATGCTGTTGAAGCTAAATCATGTATATCACAAGTATTTGAATCTATATCATTTGTTTCGCATGGATTCGAAGATAACCCTTCTAATTCGCATTGATTTGAGGCTAAATCATGTGTTTCGCTTGGATTTGAAGCTAACTCGTTTTTTTCGCTAGTAGTTGAAGCTGAATCATCCATATCACAAGTATTTGAAGCAAAACCATTTGATTCCCATGGTTTTGAGGCTAACCTTTCTACTTCGCATTGATTTGAAGATAAATCATGTGTTTCGCTTGCATTTGAATATAACACATTTGTTTCGCATGCTGTTGAAGCGAAATCATGTATATCACAAGTATTTGAAGCTAAACCATTTGCTTCGCATGGATTCGAAGATCAGCCTTCTACTTCGCATTGATTTGATGCTAAATCATGTGTTTCGCATGTATTTGATGCTAACTCGTTTTTTTGGCATGCAGTTGAAGCTGAATCATGTATATCACAAGTATTTGAACCTAAACTATTCGTTTCGCATGGATTCGAGGATAAGCCTTCCACTCCGCATTGATTTGAAACTAAATCATGTGTTTCGCATGGATTTGAATCGAACTCGTTTGTTTCGCATGCTGTTGAAGCTAAATCATGTATATCACAAGTATTTGAAGTTAAACAATTTGTTTCGCATGGATTCGAAGATAACCCATGTACTTCGCATTGATTTGAAGCTAAATCATGTGTTTCGCATGGATTTGAATCGAACTCGTTTGTTTCGCATGCTGTTGAAGCTAAATCAAGTGCAGCAGAAGTATTTGAAGCCAAACCATTTGCTTCGCATGGATTCGAAGAACAGCCTTCTACTTCGCATTGATTTGAAGCTAAATCATGTGTTCGCATGGATTTGAAGCTACCTCGTTTGTTTCGCATGCAGTTGAAGCTAAATCACGTATATCACAAGTATTTGAATCTATATCATTTGTTTCGCATGGATTCGGAGATAACCCTTCTAATTCGCATTGATTTGTGGCTAAATCATGTGTTTCGCTTGGATTTGAAGCTAACTCGTTTTTTTCGCTAGTAGTTGAAGCTAAATCATGCATATCACAAGTATTTGAAGCTAAACCATTTGTTTCGCATTTATTCGAAGCTAAGCCTTCTACTTCGCATTGATTTGAGGCTAAATCATGTGATTCGCTTGGTTTTGAAGCTAACTCGTTTTTTTCGCATGCAGTTGTAGCTAAATAATGTATATCACAAGTATTTGAAGCTAAACCAATTGGCTCGCATGGATTCGAAGATCAGCCATCCACTTCGCATTAATTTGATGCTAAATCTTGTGTTTCGCATGGATTTGAAGCTGACTCGTTTGTTTCGCATGCTGTTGAAGCTAAATCATGTATATCACAAGTATTTGAAGCTAAACCATTTGTTTCGCATGGATTCGTAGATAACCCTTCTTATTCGCATTGATTTTAATCTAAATCATGTGTTTCGCAAGGATTTGAAGCTAACTCGTTTGTTTCGCATGCAGTTGAAGCTGAATCATGTACATCACAAGTATTTGAAGCTAAACTATTCGTTTCGCATGGATTCGAAGTTAACTCGTTTGTTTCGCATGCAGTTGAAGCTAAATCACGTACATCACAAGTATTTGCAGCTAAATCATTTGTTTCGCATGGATACGAAGATAATCCTTCTACTTCGCATTGATTTGAAGCTAAATCATGTGTTTCGCATGGATTTGAATCTAACTCGTTTATTTCGCATGCTGTTGAAGCTAAATCATGTATATCACAAGTATAAGAAGCTAATCCATTTGTTTCGCATGGATTCGAAGGTAAGCCTTCTACTTCGCATTGATTTGAAGCTAAATCATGTGTTTCGCATGGATTTGAATCTAACTCGTTTGTTTCGGATGCTGTTGAAGCTAAATCATGTATATCACAAGTATTTGAATCTATATCATTTGTTTCGCATGGATTCGAAGATAACCCTTCTAATTCGCATTGATTTGAGGCTAAATCATGTGTTTCGCATGGATTTGAAGCTAGCTCGTTTGTTTCGTATTCTGTTGAAGCTAAATCATGCATATCACAAGTATTTGAAGCTAAACCATTTGTTTCGCATGGATTCGAAGTTAACCCTTCTACTTCGCATTGATTTGAAGCTAAATCATGTGTTTCGCATGGATTTGCTTCTAACTCGTTTGTTTCGCATGCTGTTGAAGATAAATCAAGTGTATCACAAGTGTTTGAAGCCAAACCATTTGCTTCGCATGGATTCGAAGATCAGCATTCTACTTCGCATTGATTAGGTTATAAATCATATGTTTCGCATGGATTTGATGCTAACTCGTTTTTTTGGCATGCAGTTGAAGCTGAATCATGTATATCACAAGTATTTGAACCTAAAATATTCGTTTCGCATAGATTCGAGGATAAGCCTTCCACTCCGCATTGATTTGAAACTAAATCATGTGTTTCGCATGGATTTGAATCGAACTCGTTTGTTTCGCATGCTGTTGAAGCTAAATCATGTATATCACAAGTATTTGAAGTTAAACAATTTGTTTCGCATGGATTCGAAGATAACCCATGTACTTCGCATTGATTTGAAGCTAAATCATGTGTTTCGCATGGATTTGAATCGAACTCGTTTGTTTCGCATGCTGTTGAAGCTAAATCAAGTGCAGCAGAAGTATTTGAAGCCAAACCATTTGCTTCGCATGGATTCGAAGAACAGCCTTCTACTTCGCATTGATTTGAAGCTAAATCATGTGTTCGCATGGATTTGAAGCTACCTCGTTTGTTTCGCATGCAGTTGAAGCTAAATCATGTATATCACAAGTATTTGAATCTATATCATTTGTTTCGCATGGATTCGAAGATAACCCTTCTAATTCGCATTGATTTGTGGCTAAATCATGTGTTTCGCTTGGATTTAAAGCTAACTCTTTTTTTCGCTAGTAGTTGAAGCTAAATCATGCATATCACAAGTATTTGAAGCTAAACCATTTGTTTCGCATTTATTCGAAGCTAAGCCTTCTACTTCGCATTGATTTGAGGCTAAATCATGTGATTCGCTTGGTTTTGAAGCTAACTCGTTTTTTTCGCATGCAGTTGTAGCTAAATCATGTATATCACAAGTATTTGAAGCTAAACCATTTGTTTCGCATGGATTCGAAGATAAGCCTTCTACTTCGCATTGATTTGATGCTAAATCATGTGTTCGCATGGATTTGAAGCTACCTCGTTTGTTTCGCATGCAGTTGAAGCTAAATCATGTATATCACAAGTATTTGAATCTATATCATTTGTTTCGCATGGATTCGAAGATAACCCTTCTAATTCGCATTGATTTGTGGCTAAATCATGTGTTTCGCTTGGATTTAAAGCTAACTCGTTTTTTTCGCTAGTAGTTGAAGCTAAATCATGCATATCACAAGTATTTGAAGCTAAACCATTTGTTTCGCATTTATTCGAAGCTAAGCCTTCTACTTCGCATTGATTTGAGGCTAAATCATGTGATTCGCTTGGTTTTGAAGCTAACTCGTTTTTTTCGCATGCAGTTGTAGCTAAATCATGTATATCACAAGTATTTGCAGCTAAATCATTTGTTTCGCATGGATACGAAGATAATCCTTCTACTTCGCATTGATTTGAAGCTAAATCATGTGTTTCGCATGGATTTGAATCTAACTCGTTTATTTCGCATGCTGTTGAAGCTAAATCATGTATATCACAAGTATAAGAAGCTAATCCATTTGTTTCGCATGGATTCGAAGGTAAGCCTTCTACTTCGCATTGATTTGAAGCTAAATCATGTGTTTCGCATGGATTTGAATCTAACTCGTTTGTTTCGGATGCTGTTGAAGCTAAATCATGTATATCACAAGTATTTGAAGCTAAAACATTTGATTCGCATGGATTTGAAGCTAAGCCTTCTACTTCGCATTGATTTGAAGCTATGTAATTTGTTTCGCTGGGATTTTTTGAAGCTAAGATCTCTACTTCGCATTGATTTCAAGCTAAATCATTTGTTTCACATGGATTTGAAGCTAACTCGTTTGTTTCGCATGCTTTTGAATGTAAATCATGTATATGACAAGTATTTGAAGCTAAACCATTTGATTCGCACGGATTTGAAGCCAAGCCTTCTACTTCGCATTGATTTGAGGCTAAATCATGTGTTTCGCATGGATTTAAAGCTAACTCGTTTGTTTCGCTTGCAGTTGAAGCTAAATCATGTATATCACAAGTATTTGAAGCTAAACCATTTGTTTCGCATGGATTTGAAGATCTGTCTTCTACTTCGCATTGATTTGAATCTAAAACCAGTGTTTCGCATGGATTTGAAGCTAACTCGTTTGTTTCGCATGCAGATGAAGCTAAATCATGTATATCACAAGTATTTGAAGCAAAACCAATTGTTTCTCGTGGATTCGAAGATCAGCCTTCTACTTCGCATTGATTTAAAGCTAAATCATGTGTTTCGCATGTATTTGAAGATAACTCGTTTGTTTCGCATGCTGTTGAAGCTAAATCATGTATATCACAAGTATTTGAAGCTAAACCATTTGTTTCGCATGGATACGAAGATAACCCTTCTACTTCGCATTGATTTGAAGCTAAATCATGTGTTTCGCATGGATTATAAGCTAACTCGTTTGTTTCGCATGCAGTTGAAGCTAAATCATGTATATCACAAGTATTTGAAGCTAAACCATTTGTTTCGCATGGATTCGAAGATAAGCCTTCTACTTCGCATTGATTTTAATCTAAATCATGTGTTTCGCATGGATTTGAAGCTAACTCGTTTGTTTCGCATGCTGTTGTAGCTAAATCATGTACATCACATGTATTTGAAGCTAAACCATTTGTATCGCCTGGAATCGAAGATAAGCCTCCTACTTCGTATTAATTTGAAGCTAAATCATGTGTTCGCATTTATTTGAAACTAACTTGTTTGATTCGCGAGCAGTTGAAGCTAAATCAAGTGTATCACAAGTATTTGAAGCTAAACCATTTGCTTCGCATGGATTCGAAGATCAGCCTTCTACTTCGCATTGATTTGAAGCTAAATCATGTGTTCCGCATGGATTTTAAGCTAACTCGTTTGTTTCGCATGCTGTTGCAGCTAAATAATGTATATCACAAGTATTTGAAGCTAAACCATTTACCTCGCATGGATTCGAAGATCAGCCATCCACTTCGCATTAATTTGATGCTAAATCTTGTGTTTCGCATGGATTTGAAGCTGACTCGTTTGTTTCGCATGCTGTTGTAGCTAAATCATGTATATCACAAGTATTTGAAGCTAAACCATTTGTTTCGCATGGATTCGAAGATAAGCCTTCTACTTCGCATTGATTTGATGCTAAATCATGTGTTTCGCATGGATTTGAAGCTAGCTCGTTTGTTTCGCATGCTGTTGAAGCTAAATAATGTATATCACAAGTATTTGAAGCTAAACCATTTACCTCGCATGGATTCGAAGATCAGCCATCCACTTCGCATTAATTTGATGCTAAATCTTGTGTTTCGCATGGATTTGAAGCTGACTCGTTTGTTTCGCATGCTGTTGAAGCTAAATCATGTATATCACAAGTATTTGAAGCTAACCCATTTGTTTCGCATGGATTCGAAGATAAGCCTTCTACTTAGCATTGATTTTAATCTAAATCATGCGTTTCGCAAGGATTTGAAGCTAACTCGTTTGTTTCGCATGCAGTTGAAGCTGAATCATGTACATCACAAGTATTTGAAGCTAAACTATTCGTTTCGCATGGATTCGAAGTTAACTCGTTTGTTTCGCATGCAGTTGAAGCTAAATCACGTATATCACAAGTATTTGCAGCTAAATCATTTGTTTCGCATGGATACGAAGATAATCCTTCTACTTCGCATTGATTTGAAGCTAAATCATGTGTTTCGCATGGATTTGAATCTAACTCGTTTATTTCGCATGCTGTTGAAGCTAAATCATGTATATCACAAGTATAAGAAGCTAATCCATTTGTTTCGCATAGATTCGAAGGTAAGCCTTCTACTTCGCATTGATTTGAAGCTAAATCATGTGTTTCGCATGGATTTGAATCTAACTCGTTTGTTTCGGATGCTGTTGAAGCTAAATCATGTATATCACAAGTATTTGAATCTATATCATTTGCTTCGCATGGATTCGAAGATCAGCCTTCTACTTCGCATTGATTTGAAGCTAAATCATGTGTTCCGCATGGATTTTAAGCTAACTCGTTTGTTTCGCATGCTGTTGCAGCTAAATAATGTATATCACAAGTATTTGAAGCTAAACCATTTACCTCGCATGGATTCGAAGATCAGCCATCCACTTCGCATTAATTTGATGCTAAATCTTGTGTTTCGCATGGATTTGAAGCTGACTCGTTTGTTTCGCATGCTGTTGTAGCTAAATCATGTATATCACAAGTATTTGAAGCTAAACCATTTGTTTCGCATGGATTCGAAGATAAGCCTTCTACTTCGCATTGATTTGATGCTAAATCATGTGTTTCGCATGGATTTGAAGCTAGCTCGTTTGTTTCGCATGCTGTTGAAGCTAAATAATGTATATCACAAGTATTTGAAGCTAAACCATTTACCTCGCATGGATTCGAAGATCAGCCATCCACTTCGCATTAATTTGATGCTAAATCTTGTGTTTCGCATGGATTTGAAGCTGACTCGTTTGTTTCGCATGCTGTTGAAGCTAAATCATGTATATCACAAGTATTTGAAGCTAACCCATTTGTTTCGCATGGATTCGAAGATAAGCCTTCTACTTAGCATTGATTTTAATCTAAATCATGCGTTTCGCAAGGATTTGAAGCTAACTCGTTTGTTTCGCATGCAGTTGAAGCTGAATCATGTACATCACAAGTATTTGAAGCTAAACTATTCGTTTCGCATGGATTCGAAGTTAACTCGTTTGTTTCGCATGCAGTTGAAGCTAAATCACGTATATCACAAGTATTTGCAGCTAAATCATTTGTTTCGCATGGATACGAAGATAATCCTTCTACTTCGCATTGATTTGAAGCTAAATCATGTGTTTCGCATGGATTTGAATCTAACTCGTTTATTTCGCATGCTGTTGAAGCTAAATCATGTATATCACAAGTATAAGAAGCTAATCCATTTGTTTCGCATAGATTCGAAGGTAAGCCTTCTACTTCGCATTGATTTGAAGCTAAATCATGTGTTTCGCATGGATTTGAATCTAACTCGTTTGTTTCGGATGCTGTTGAAGCTAAATCATGTATATCACAAGTATTTGAATCTATATCATTTGTTTCGCATGGATTCGAAGATAACCCTTCTAATTCGCATTGATTTGAGGCTAAATCATGTGTTTCGCTTGGATTTGAAGCTAACTCGTTTTTTTCGCTAGTAGTTGAAGCTAAATCATGCATATCACAAGTATTTGAAGCAAAACCATTTGATTCCCATGGTTTTGAGGCTAACCTTTCTACTTCGCATTGATTTGAAGATAAATCATGTGTTTCGCTTGCATTTGAATATAACACATTTGTTTCGCATGCTGTTGAAGCTAAATCATGTATATCACAAGTATTTGAAGCTAAACCATTTGCTTCGCATGGATTCGAAGATCAGCCTTCTACTTCGCATTGATTTGATGCTAAATCATGTGTTTCGCATGTATTTGATGCTAACTCGTTTTTTTGGCATGCAGTTGAAGCTGAATCATGTATATCACAAGTATTTGAACCTAAACTATTCGTTTCGCATGGATTCGAGGATAAGCCTTCCACTCCGCATTGATTTGAAACTAAATCATGTGTTTCGCATGGATTTGAATCGAACTCGTTTGTTTCGCATGCTGTTGAAGCTAAATCATGTATATCACAAGTATTTGAAGTTAAACAATTTGTTTCGCATGGATTCGAAGATAACCCATGTACTTCGCATTGATTTGAAGCTAAATCATGTGTTTCGCATGGATTTGAATCGAACTCGTTTGTTTCGCATGCTGTTGAAGCTAAATCAAGTGCAGTAGAAGTATTTGAAGCCAAACCATTTGCTTCGCATGGATTCGAAGAACAGCCTTCTACTTCGCATTGATTTGAAGCTAAATCATGTGTTCGCATGGATTTGAAGCTACCTCGTTTGTTTCGCATGCAGTTGAAGCTAAATCACGTATATCACAAGTATTTGAATCTATATCATTTGTTTCGCATGGATTCGGAGATAACCCTTCTAATTCGCATTGATTTGTGGCTAAATCATGTGTTTCGCTTGGATTTGAAGCTAACTCGTTTTTTTCGCTAGTAGTTGAAGCTAAATCATGCATATCACAAGTATTTGAAGCTAAACCATTTGTTTCGCATTTATTCGAAGCTAAGCCTTCTACTTCGCATTGATTTGAGGCTAAATCATGTGATTCGCTTGGTTTTGAAGCTAACTCGTTTTTTTCGCATGCAGTTGTAGCTAAATAATGTATATCACAAGTATTTGAAGCTAAACCATTTGGCTCGCATGGATTCGAAGATCAGCCATCCACTTCGCATTAATTTGATGCTAAATCTTGTGTTTCGCATGGATTTGAAGTTGACTCGTTTGTTTCGCATGCTGTTGAAGCTAAATCATGTATATCACAAGTATTTGAAGCTAAACCATTTGTTTCGCATGGATTCGAAGATAACCCTTCTTATTCGCATTGATTTTAATCTAAATCATGTGTTTCGCAAGGATTTGAAGCTAACTCGTTTGTTTCGCATGCAGTTGAAGCTGAATCATGTACATCACAAGTATTTGAAGCTAAACTATTCGTTTCGCATGGATTCGAAGTTAACTCGTTTGTTTCGCATGCAGTTGAAGCTAAATCACGTACATCACAAGTATTTGCAGCTAAATCATTTGTTTCGCATGGATACGAAGATAATCCTTCTACTTCGCATTGATTTGAAGCTAAATCATGTGTTTCGCATGGATTTGAATCTAACTCGTTTATTTCGCATGCTGTTGAAGCTAAATCATGTATATCACAAGTATAAGAAGCTAATCCATTTGTTTCGCATGGATTCGAAGGTAAGCCTTCTACTTCGCATTGATTTGAAGCTAAATCATGTGTTTCGCATGGATTTGAATCTAACTCGTTTGTTTCGCATGCTGTTGAAGCTAAATCATGTATATCACAAGTATTTGAAGCTAAAACATTTGATTCGCACGGATTTGAAGCTAAGCCTTCTACTTCGCATTGATTTGGAGCTATTTAATTTGTTTCGCTGGGATTTGAAGCTAAGCCCTCTACTTCGCATTGATTTCAAGCTAAATCATTTGTTTCAAATGGATTTGAAGCTAACTCGTTTGTTTCGCTTTCTTTTGAATGCAAATCATGTATATGGCAAGTATTTGAAGCTAAACCATTAGATTCGCACGGATTTGAAGCCAAGCCTTCTACTTCGCATTGATTTGAGGCTAAATCATGTGGTTCGCATGGATTTATAGCTAACTCGTTTGTTTCGCTTGCAGTTGAAGCTAAATCATGTATATCACAAGTATTTGAAGCTAAACCATTTGTTTCGCATGGATTTGAAGATCTGTCTTCTACTTCGCATTGATTTGAATCTAAAACCTTTGTTTCGCATGGATTTGAAGCTAACTTGTTTGTTTCGTATGTAGTTGAAGCTAAATCATGTATATCACAAGTGTATCAAGGTAAACCATTTGCTTCGCATGGATTCGAAGGTCAACCTTCTACTTCGCATTGATTTGGTGCTAAATCATGTGTTTCGCATGGACTTGAAGCTAACTCGTTTGTTTCGCCTGCATTTGAAGCTATATCACTTATATTCACAAGTATGTGAAGCTAAATCATTCGTTTCGCATGGATTTGAAGCTAAGCCATCAACTTCGCGTTGACTTGATGCTAAATCATGATTTGCGCTTGGATTTGAAGCTAATTCGATTGTTTCGCATGCAGTTGAATCTAAATCATGTATATCACAAGTATTTGAAGCTAAATCATGTGTTTCGCATGGATTATAAGCTAACTCGTTTGTTTCGCATGCTGTTGAAGTTAAATCATGTATATCACAAGTATTTGAAGCTAAACCATTTGTTACGCATGGATTCGAAGATCAGCCTTCTACTTAGCATTGATTTGATGCTAAATCATATGTTTCGCATGGATTTGAAGCTAACTCGTTTGTTTCGCATGCTGTTGAAGCTAAATCATGTATATCACAAGTATTTGAAGCTAAACTATTTGTATCGGATGGGATCGAAGATAAGCCTCCTACTTCGCATTGATTTGAAGCTAAATCATGTGTTTCGCATGGATTTGATGCTAACTCTTTTTTTTCGCATGCTGTTGAAGCTATATCATATATATCACAAGTATTTGAAGCTAAACCATTTGTTTCGCATTTATTCGAAGCTAAGCCTTCTACTTCGCATTGATTTGAGGCTAAATCATTTGGTTCGCTTGGTTTTGAAGCTAACTCGTTTTTTTCACATGCTGTTGAAGCTAAATCATGTATATCACAAGTATTTGAAGCTATATCATACGTTTCGCATGGATTCCAAGACAACCCTTCTAATTCGCATTGATTTGAAGCTAAATCATGTGTTTCGCATGGATTTGAAGCTAACTCGTTTGTTTCGCATGCTGTTGAAGCTAAATCATGTATATCACAAGTATTTGAAGCTAAACCATTTGTATCGCATGGGATCGAAGATAAGCCTCCTACTTCGCATTGATTTGAAGCTAAATCATGTGTTCGCATGGATTTGAAGCTAACTTGTTTGATTCGCGAGCAGTTGAAGCTAAATCAAGTGTATCACAAGTATTTGAAGCTAAACCATTTGTTTCGCATGGATACGAAGATAACCCTTCTACTTCGCATTGATTTGAAGCTAAATCATGTGTTTCGCATGGATTATAAGCTAACTCGTTTGTTTCGCATGCAGTTGAAGCTAAATCATGTATATCACAAGTATTTGAAGCTAAACCATTTGTTTCGCATGGATTCGAAGATAAGCCTTCTACTTCGCATTGATTTTAATCTAAATCATGTGTTTCGCTTGGATTTGAAGCTAACTCGTTTTTTTCGCTAGTAGTTGAAGCTAAATCATGCATATCACAAGTATTTGAAGCTAAACCATTTGGTTCGCATTTATTCGAAGTTAAGCCATCTACTTCGCATTGATTTGAGGCTAAATCATGTGTTTCGCTTGGTTTTGAAGCTAACTCGTTTTTTTCGCATGCAGTTGTAGCTAAATCATGTATATCACAAGTATTTGAAGCTAAACCATTTGTTTCGCATGGATTCGAAGATAAGCCTTCTACTTCGCATTGATTTTAATCTAAATCATGTGTTTCGCATGGATTTGAAGCTAACTCGTTTGTTTCGCATGCAGTTGAAGCTGAATCATGTATATCACAAGTATTTGAAGCTAAACTATTCGTTTCGCATGCATTCGAAGATAAGCCTTCCACTTCGCATTGATTTGAAGATAAATCATGTGTTTCGCTTGGATTTGAATATAACTCATTTGTTTCGCATGCTGTTGAAGCTAAACCATGTATATCACATGTATTTGAAGCTAAACCATTTGCTTCGCATGGATTCGAAGATCAGCCTTCTACTTCGCATTGTTTTGAAGCTAAATCATGTGTTCCGCATGGATTTTAAGCTAACTCGTTTGTTTCGCATGCAGTTGAAGCTAAATCATGTATATCACAAGTATTTGACGCTAAACCATTTGTTTCGCATGGATTCGAAGATAAACCTTCTACTTCGCATTGATTTTAATCTAAATCATGTGTTTCGCATGGATTTGAAGCTAATTCGTTTGTTTCGCATGCAGTTGAAGCTGAATCATGTATATCACAAGTATTTGATGCTAAACTATTCGTTTCGCATGGATTCGAAGATAAGCCTTCTACTTCGCATTGATTTGATGCTAAATCATGTGTTTCGCATGGATTTGAAGCTAGCTCGTTTGTTTCGCATGCTGTTGAAGCTAAATAATGTATATAACAAGTATTTGAAGCTAAACCATTTGTATCGCATGGGATCGAAGATAAGCCTCCTACTTCGCATTGATTTGAAGCTAAATCATGTGTTTCGCATGGATTTGAAGCTAACTCGTTTGTTTCGCATGCAGTTGAAGCTAAATCATGTATATCACAAGTATTTGCAGCTAAACCATTTGTTTCGCATGGATACGAAGATAAGCCTTCTACTTCGCATTGATTTGAAGTTAAATCATGTGTTTCGCATGGATTTGAATCTAACTCGTTTATTTCGCATGCTGTTGAAGCTAAATCACGTATATCACAAGTATAAGAAGCTAATCCATTTGTTTCGCATGGATTCGAAGATAAGCCTTCTACTTCGCATTGATTTGAAGCTAAATCATGTGTTTCGCTTGGATTTGAAGCTAACTCGTTTTTTTCGCTAGTAGTTGAAGCTAAATCATGCATATCACAAGTATTTGAAGCTAAACCATTTGTTTCGCATGGATTCGAAGATAAGCCTTCTACTTCGCATTGATTTTAATATAAATCATGTGTTTCGCATGGATTTGAAGCTAACTCGTTTGTTTCGCATGCAGTTGAACCTGAATCATGTATATCACAAGTATTTAAAGCTAAACTATTCGTTTCGCATGGATTCGAAGATAAGCCTTCTACTTCGCTTTGATTTGAAGCTAAATCATGTGTTTCGCATGGATTATAAGCTAACTCGTTTGTTTCGCATGCAGTTGAAGCTAAATCGTGTATATCACAAGAATATGAAGCTGATCCATTTGTTTCGCATGGATTCGAAGATAAGCCTTACACTTCGCATTGATTTGATGCTAAATCATGCGTTTCGCATGGATTTGAAGCTAACTCGTTTGTTTCGCATGCTGTTGAAGCTACATCATGTATATCACAAGTATTTGAAGCTAAACCATTTGTTTCGCATGGATTCGAAGATAAGCCTTCTACTTCGCATTGATTTTAATCTAAATCATGTGTTTCGCAAGGATTTTAAGCTAACTCGTTTGTTTCGGATGCTGTTGAAGCTAAATCATGTATATCACAAGTATTTGAAGCTAAACCATTTGTTTCGCATGGATTCGGAGATAAGCCTTCTACTTCGCATTGATTTTAATCTAAATCATGTGTTTCGCAAGGATTTTAAGCTAACTCGTTTGTTTCGCATGCAGTTGAAGCTAAATCATGTATATCACAAGTATTTGACGCTATATCATTTGTTTCGCATGGATTCGAAGATAACCCTTCTAATTCGCATTAATTTGAGGCTAAATCATGTGTTTCGCTTGGATTTGAAGCTAACTCGTTTTTTTAGCTAGTAGTTGAAGCTAAATCATGCATATCACAAGTATTTGAAGCTAAACCATTTGGTTCGCATTTATTCGAAGCTAAGCCATCTACTTCGCATTGATTTGAGGCTAAATCGTGTGTCTCGCTTGGTTTTGAAGCTAACTCGTTTTTTTCGCATGCAGTTGTAGCTAAATCATGTATATCACAAGTATTTGAAGCTAAACCATTTGTTTCGCATGGATTCGAAGATAAGCCTTCTACTTCGCATTGATTTGATGCTAAATCATGTGTTTCGCATGGATTTGAAGCTAGCTCGTTTGTTTCGCATGCTGTTGAAGCTAAATAATGTATATCACAAGTATTTGAAGCTAAACCATTTGTATCGCATGGGATCGAAGATAAGCCTCCTACTTCGCATTGATTTGAAGCTAAATCATGTGTTTCGCATGGATTTGAAGCTAACTCGTTTGTTTCGCACGCTGTTGAAGCTAAATCATGCATATCACAAGTGTTTGAAGCTAAACCATTTGTTACGCATGGATTCGAAGATCAGCCTTCTACTTCGCATTGATTTGAAGCTAAATCATGTGTTTCGCATGGATTATAAGCTAACTCGTTTGTTTCCCATGCAGTTGAAGCTAAATCATGTATATCACAAGTATTTGACGCTAAACCATTTGTTTCGCATGGATTCGAAGATAAACCTTCTACTTCGCATTGATTTTAATCTAAATCATGTGTTTCGCATGGATTTGAAGCTAACTCGTTTGTTTCGCATGCAGTTGAAGCTGAATCATGTATATCACAAGTATTTGATGCTAAACTATTCGTTTCGCATGGATTCGAAGATAAGCCTTCCACATCGCATTGATTTGAAGCTAAATCATGTGTTTCGCATGGATTTTAAGCTAACTCGTTTGTTTCGCATGCAGTTGAAGCTAAATCATGTATATCACAAGTATTTGCAGCTAAACCATTTGTTTCGCATGGATACGAAGATAAGCCTTCTACTTCGCATTGATTTGAAGTTAAATCATGTGTTTCGCATGGATTTGAATATAACTCGTTTATTTCGCATGCTGTTGAAGCTAAATCATGTATATCACAAGTATAAGAAGCTAATCCATTTGTTTCGCATGGATTCGAAGATAACCCTTCTAATTCGCATTGATTTGAGGCTAAATCATGTGTTTCGCTTGGATTTGAAGTTAACTCGTTTTTTTCGCTAGTAGTTGAAGCTAAATCATGCATATCACAAGTACTTGAAGCTAAACCATTTGTTTCGCATGGATTCGAAGATAAGCCTTCTACTTCGCATTGATTTTAATCTAAATCATGTGTTTCACATGGATTTGAAGCTAACTCGTTTGTTTCGCATGCAGTTGAAGCTGAATCATGTATATCACAAGTATTTGAAGCTAAACTATTCGTTTCGCATGGATTCGAAGATAAGCCATCTACTTCGCATTGATTTGAAGCTAAATCATGTGTTTCGCATGGATTATAAGCTAACTCGTTTGTTTCGCATGCAGTTGAAGCTAAATCGTGTATATCACCAGTACATGAAGCTGATCCATTTGTTTCACATGGATTCGAAGATAAGCCTTCCACTTCGCATTGATTTGATGCTAAATCATGTGTTTCGCATGGATTTGAAGCTAACTCGTTTGATTCGCATGCTGTTGAAGCTAACTCAAGTGGATCACAAGTATTTGAAGCTAAACCATTTGCTTCGCATGGATTCGAAGATTAGCCTTCTACTTTGCATTGATTTGATGCTAAATCATGTGTTTCGCATGGATTTGAAGCTAACTCGTTTGTTTCGCATGCTGTTGAAGCTAAATCATGTACATCACATGTATTTGAAGCTAAAGCATTTGTATCGCATGGAATCGAAGATAAGCCTTCTACTTCGCATTGATTTTAATATAAATCATGTGTTTCGCATGGATTTGAAGCTAACTCGTTTGTTTCGCATGCAGTTGAAGCTGAATCATGTATATCACAAGTATTTGAAGCTAAACCATTTGTTACGCATGGATTCGAAGATCAGCCTTCTACTTCGCATTGATTTGATGCTAAATCATGTGTTTCGCATGGATTTGAAGCTAACTCGTTTGTTTCGCATGCTGTTGAAGCTAAATCATGTATATCACAAGTATTTGAAGCTATATCATACGTTTCGCATGGATTCCAAGACAACCCTTCTAATTCGCATTGATTTGAAGCTAAATCATGTGTTTCGCATGGATTTGAAGCTAACTCGATTGTTTCGCATGGTGTTGAAGCTAAATCATGTATATCACAAGTATTTGAAGCTAAACCATTTGTTACGCATGGATTCGAAGATCAGCCTTCTACTTAGCATTGATTTGATGCTAAATCATGTGTTTCGCATGGATTTGAAGCTAACTCGTTTGTTTCGCATGCTGTTGAAGCTAAATCATGTATATCACAAGTATTTGAAGCTAAACCATTTGTTTCGCAATTATTCAAAGCTAAGCCTTCTACTTCGCATTGATTTGAGGCTAAATCATGTGTTTCGCTTGGTTTTGAAGCTAACTCGTTTTTTTCGCATGCAGTTGTAGCTAAATCATGTATATCACAAGTATTTGAAGCTAAACCATTTGTTTCGCATGGATTCGAAGCTAAGCCTTCTACTTCGCATTGATTTTAATCTAAATCATGTGTTTCGCATGGATTTAAAGCTAACTCGGTTGTTTCGCATGCAGTTGAAGCTGAATCATGTATATCACATGTATTTGAAGATAAACTATTCGTTTCGCATGGATTCGAAGATAAGCCTTCCACTTCCCATTGATTTGATGCTAAATCATGTGTTTCGCATGGATTTAAAGCTAACTCGTTTGTTTCGCATGCAGTTGAAGCTAAATCATGTATATCACAAGTATTTGAAGCTAAACCATTTGGTTCGCATTTATTCGAAGCTAAGCCTTCTACTTCGCATTGATTTGATGCTAAATCATGTGTTTCGCATAGATTTGAAGCTAACTCGTTTGTTTCGCATGCTGTTGAAGCTGAATCATGTACATCACAAGTATTTGAAGCTGAACTATTCGTTTCGCATGGATTCGAAGTTAACTCGTTTGTTTCGCATGCAGTTGAAGCTAAATCACGTATATCAGAAGTATTTGCAGCTAAACCATTTGTTTCGCATGGATACGAAGATAAGCCTTCTACTTCGCATTGATTTGAAGCTAAATCATGTGTTTCGCATGGATTTGAATCTAACTCGTTTGTTTCGCATGCTGTTGTAGCTAAATCATGTATATCGCAAGTATTTGAAGCTAAACCATTTGCTTCGCATGGATTCGAAGATCAGCCTTCTACTTCGCATTGATTTGATGCTAAATCATGTGATTCGCATGGATTTGAAGCTTACTCGTTTGTTTCGCATGCTGTTGAAGCTAAATCATGTATATCACAAGTATTTGAAGCTAAACCATTTGTTTCGCATGGATACGAAGATAACCCTTCTACTTCGCATTGATTTGAAGCTAAATCATGTGTTTCGCATGGATTATAAGCTAACTCGTTTGTTTCGCATGCAGTTGAAGCTAAATCGTGAATATCACAAGTATATGAAGCTGATCCATTTGTTTCGCATGGATTCGAAGATAAGTCTTCTACTTCGCATTGATTTGATCCTAAATCATGTGTTTCGCATGGATTTGAAGCTTACTCGTTTGTTACGCATGCTGTTGAAGCTAAATCATGTATATCACAAGTATTTGAAGCTAAACCATTTGTTTCGCATGGATACGAAGATAACCCTTCTACTTCGCATTGATTTGAAGCTAAATCATGTGTTTCGCATGGATTATAAGCTAACTCGTTTGTTTCGCATGCAGTTGAAGCTAAATCGTGTATATCACAAGTATTTGAAGCTAAACCATTTGTTTCGCATGGATTCGAAGATAAGCCTTCTACTTCGCATTGATTTTAATCTAAATCATGTGTTTCGCATGGATTTGAAGCTAACTCGTTTGTTTCGCATGCAGTTGAAGCTAAATCATGTATATCACAAGTATTTGCAGCTAACCCATTTGTTTCGCATGGATTCGAAGATAACCCTATTTACTTCGCATTGATTTGAAGCTAAATCATGTGTTTCGCATGGATTTGAATCTAACTCGTACATTTCGCATGCTGTTGAAGCTAAATCATGTATATCACAAGTATATGAAGCTGATCCATTTGTTTCGTATGGATTCGAAGATAAGCCTCCCACTACGCATTGATTTGATGCTAAATCATGTGTTTCGCATGGATTTGAAGCTAACTCGTTTTTTTGCATGCAGTTGTAGCTAAATCATGTATATCACAAGTATTTGCAGCTAAACCATTTGTTTCGCATCGATACGAAGATAACCCTTCTACTTCGCATTGATTTGAAGCTAATTCATGTGTTTCGCATGGATTTGAATCTAACTCGTTTATTTCGCATGCTGTTGAAGCAAAATCATGTATATCACAAGTATAAGAAGCTATATCATACGTTTCGCATGGATTCCAAGATAACCCTTCTAATTCGCATTGATTTGAATCTAAATCATGTGTTTCGCATGGATTTGAAGCTAACTCGTTTGTTTCGCATGCTGTTGAATCTAAATCATGTAATCACAAGTATTTGCAGCTAAACCATTTGTTACGCATGGATTCGAAGATCAGCCTTCTACTTCGCATTGATTTGAAGCTAAATCATGTGTTTCGCATGGATCTGAATCTAACTCGTTTGTTTCGGATGCTGTTGAAGCTAAATCATGTTTATCACAAGTATTTGAAGCTATATCATTTGTTTCGCATGGATTCGAAGATAACCCTTCTAATTCGGATTGATTTGAGGCTAAATCATGTGTTTCGCTTGGATTTGAAGCTAACTCGTTTTTTCGCTAGTAGTTGAAGCTAAATCATGCATATCACAAGTATTTGAAGCTAAACCATTTGGTTCGCATTTATTCGAAGCTAAGCCTTCTACTTCGCATTGATTTGTGGCTAAATCATGTGTTTCGCTTGGTTTTGAAGCTAACTCGTTTTTTTCGCATGCAGTTGTATCTAAATCATGTATATCACAAGTATTTGAAGCTAAACCATTTGTTTCGCATGGATTCGAAGATAAACCTTCTACTTCGCATTGATTTGAAGCTAAATCATGTGTTTCGCATGGATTTGAAGCTAACTCGTTTGTTTCGCATGCTGTTGAAGCTAAATCATGTAATCACAAGTATTTGCAGCTAAACCATTTGTTACGCATGGATTCGAAGATCAGCCTTCTACTTCGCATTGATTTGAAGCTAAATCATGTGTTTCGCATGGATCTGAATCTAACTCGTTTGTTTCGGATGCTGTTGAAGCTAAATCATGTTTATCACAAGTATTTGTAGCTATATCATTTGTTTCGCATGGATTCGAAGATAACCCTTCTAATTCGCATTGATTTGAGGCTAAATCATGTGTTTCGCTTGGATTTGAAGCTAACTCGTTTTTTTCGCTAGTAGTTGAAGCTAAATCATGCATATCACAAGTATTTGAAGCTAAACCATTTGGTTCGCATTTATTCGAAGCTAAGCCTTCTACTTCGCATTGATTTGAGGCTAAATCATGTGTTTCGCTTGGTTTTGAAGCTAACTCGTTTTTTTCGCATGCAGTTGTATCTAAATCATGTATATCACAAGTATTTGAAGCTAAACCATTTGTTTCGCATGGATTCGAAGATAAGCCTTCTACTTCGCATTGATTTGAAGCTAAATCATGTGTTTCGCATGGATTAGAAGCTAACTCGTTTGTTTCGCATGCTGTTGAAGCTAAATCATGTAATCACAAGTATTTGCAGCTAAACCATTTGTTACGCATGGATTCGAAGATCAGCCTTCTACTTCGCATTGATTTGAAGCTAAATCATGTGTTTCGCATGGATTAGAATCTAACTCGTTTATTTCGCATGCTGTTGAAGCTAAATCATGTAAATCACAAGTATAAGAAGCTAATCCGTTTGTTTCGCATGGATTCGAAGTTAAGCCTTCTACTTCGCATTGATTTGAAGCTAAATCATGTGTTTCGCATGGATCTGAATCTAACTCGTTTGTTTCGGATGCTGTTGAAGCTAAATCATGTTTATCACAAGTATTTGAAGCTATATCATTTGTTTCGCATGGATTCGAAGATAACCCTTCTAATTCGCATTGATTTGAGGCTAAATCATGTGTTTCGCTTGGATTTGAAGCTAACTCGTTTTTTTCGCTAGTAGTTGAAGCTAAATCATGCATATCACAAGTATTTGAAGCTAAACCATTTGGTTCGCATTTATTCGAAGCTAAGCCTTCTACTTCGCAATGATTTGAGGCTAAATCATGTGTTTCGCTTGGTTTTGAAGCTAACTCGTTTTTTTCGCATGCAGTTGTATCTAAATCATGTATATCACAAGTATTTGAAGCTAAACCATTTGTTTCGCATGGATTCGAAGATAAGCCTTCTACTTCGCATTGATTTTAATCTAAATCATGTGTTTCGCATGGATTTGAAGCTAACTCGTTTGTTTCGCATGCAGTTGAAGCTGAATCATGTATATCACAAGTATTTGAAGCTAAACCATTCGCTTCGCATGGATTCGAAGATCAGCCTTATACTTCGCATTGATTTGATGCTAAATCATGTGTTTCGCATGGATTTGAAGCTAACTCGTTTGTTTCGCATGCTGTTGAAGCTAAATCATGTATATCACAAGTATTTGAAGCTATATCATACGTTTCGCTTGGATTCCAAGATAACCCTTCTAATTCGCATTGATTTGAATCTAAATCATGTGTTTCGCATGGATTTGAAGCTAACTCGTTTGTTTCGCATGCTGTTGAAGCTAAATCATGTATATCACAAGTATTTGCAGCTAAACCATTTGTTACGCATGGATTCGAAGATCAGCCTTCTACTTCGCATTGATTTGATGCTACATCATGTGTTTCGCATGGATTTGAAGCTAACTCGTTTGTTTCGCATGCTGTTGAAGCTAAATCATGTAATCACAAGTATTTGCAGCTAAACCATTTGTTACGCATGGATTCGAAGATCAGCCTTCTACTTCAACATTGATTTGAAGCTAAATCATGTGTTTCGCATGGATCTGAATCTAACTCGTTTGTTTCGGATGCTGTTGAAGCTAAATCATGTTTATCACAAGTATTTGAAGCTATATCATTTGTTTCGCATGGATTCGAAGATAACCCTTCCAATTCGCATTGATTTGAGGCTAAATCATGTGTTTCGCTTGGATTTGAAGCTAACTCGTTTTTTCGCTAGTAGTTGAAGCTAAATCATGCATATCACAAGTATTTGAAGCTAAACCATTTGGTTCGCATTTATTCGAAGCTAAGCCTTCTACTTCGCATTGATTTGAGGTTAAATCATGTGTTTCGCTTGGTTTTGAAGCTAAATCGTTTTTTTCGCATGCAGTTGTATCTAAATCATGTATATCACAAGTATTTAAAGCTAAACCATTTGTTTCGCATGGATTCGAAGATAAGCCTTCTACTTCGCATTGATTTTAATCTAAATCATGTGTTTCGCATGCATTTGAAGCTAACTCGTTTGTTTCGCATGCTGTTGAAGCTAAATCATGTAATCACAAATATTTGCAGCTAAACCATTTGTTACGCATGGATTCGAAGATCAGCCTTCTACTTCGCATTGATTTGATGCTAAATCATGTGTTTCGCATGGATTTGAAGCTAACTCGTTTGTTTCGCATGCTGTTGAAGCTAAATCATGTATATCACAAGTATTTGAAGCTATATCATACGTTTCGCATGGATTCCAAGACAACCCTTCTAATTCGCATTGATTTGAAGCTAAATCATGTGTTTCGCATGGATTTGAAGCTAACTCGATTGTTTCGCATGGTGTTGAAGCTAAATCATGTATATCACAAGTATTTGAAGCTAAACCATTTGTTACGCATGGATTCGAAGATCAGCCTTCTACTTAGCATTGATTTGATGCTAAATCATGTGTTTCGCATGGCTTTGAAGCTAACTCGTTTGTTTCGCATGCTGTTGAAGCTAAATCATGTATATCACAAGTATTTGAAGCTAAACCATTTGTTTCGCATGGATTCGAAGATAAGCCTTCTACTTCGCATTGATTTGAAGCTAAATCATGTGTTTCGCATGGATTAGAAGCTAACTCGTTTGTTTCGCATGCTGTTGAAGCTAAATCATGTAATCACAAGTATTTGCAGCTAAACCATTTGTTACGCATGGATTCGAAGATCAGCCTTCTACTTCGCATTGATTTGAAGCTAAATCATGTGTTTCGCATGGATTAGAATCTAACTCGTTTATTTCGCATGCTGTTGAAGCTAAATCATGTATATCACAAGTATAAGAAGCTAATCCGTTTGTTTCGCATGGATTCGAAGTTAAGCCTTCTACTTCGCATTGATTTGAAGCTAAATCATGTGTTTCGCATGGATCTGAATCTAACTCGTTTGTTTCGGATGCTGTTGAAGCTAAATCATGTTTATCACAAGTATTTGAAGCTATATCATTTGTTTCGCATGGATTCGAAGATAACCCTTCTAATTCGCATTGATTTGAGGCTAAATCATGTGTTTCGCTTGGATTTGAAGCTAACTCGTTTTTTTCGCTAGTAGTTGAAGCTAAATCATGCATATCACAAGTATTTGAAGCTAAACCATTTTGTTCGCATTTATTCGAAGCTAAGCCTTCTACTTCGCAATGATTTGAGGCTAAATCATGTGTTTCGCTTGGTTTTGAAGCTAACTCGTTTTTTTTCGCATGCAGTTGTATCTAAATCATGTATATCACAAGTATTTGAAGCTAAACCATTTGTTTCGCATGGATTCGAAGATAAGCCTTCTACTTCGCATTGATTTTAATCTAAATCATGTGTTTCGCATGGATTTGAAGCTAACTCGTTTGTTTCGCATGCAGTTGAAGCTGAATCATGTATATCACAAGTATTTGAAGCTAAACCATTCGCTTCGCATGGATTCGAAGATCAGCCTTATACTTCGCATTGATTTGATGCTAAATCATGTGTTTCGCATGGATTTGAAGCTAACTCGTTTGTTTCGCATGCTGTTGAAGCTAAATCATGTATATCACAAGTATTTGAAGCTATATCATACGTTTCGCTTGGATTCCAAGATAACCCTTCTAATTCGCATTGATTTGAATCTAAATCATGTGTTTCGCATGGATTTGAAGCTAACTCGTTTGTTTCGCATGCTGTTGAAGCTAAATCATGTAATCACAAGTATTTGCAGCTAAACCATTTGTTACGCATGGATTCGAAGATCAGCCTTCTACTTCAACATTGATTTGAAGCTAAATCATGTGTTTCGCATGGATTAGAATCTAACTCGTTTATTTCGCATGCTGTTGAAGCTAAATCATGTATATCACAAGTATAAGAAGCTAATCCGTTTGTTTCGCATGGATTCGAAGTTAAGCCTTCTACTTCGCATTGATTTGAAGCTAAATCATGTGTTTCGCATGGATCTGAATCTAACTCGTTTGTTTCGGATGCTGTTGAAGCTAAATCATGTTTATCACAAGTATTTGAAGCTATATCATTTGTTTCGCATGGATTCGAAGATAACCCTTCTAATTCGCATTGATTTGAGGCTAAATCATGTGTTTCGCTTGGATTTGAAGCTAACTCGTTTTTTTCGCTAGTAGTTGAAGCTAAATCATGCATATCACAAGTATTTGAAGCTAAACCATTTGGTTCGCATTTATTCGAAGCTAAGCCTTCTACTTCGCAATGATTTGAGGCTAAATCATGTGTTTCGCTTGGTTTTGAAGCTAACTCGTTTTTTCGCATGCAGTAGTATCTAAATCATGTATATCACAAGTATTTGAAGCTAAACCATTTGTTTCGCATGGATTCGAAGATAAGCCTTCTACTTCGCATTGATTTTAATCTAAATCATGTGTTTCGCATGGATTTGAAGCTAACTCGTTTGTTTCGCATGCAGTTGAAGCTGAATCATGTATATCACAAGTATTTGAAGCTAAACCATTCGCTTCGCATGGATTCGAAGATCAGCCTTCTACTTCGCATTGATTTGATGCTACATCATGTGTTTCGCATGGATTTGAAGCTAACTCGTTTGTTTCGCATGCTGTTGAAGCTAAATCATGTTTATCACAAGTATTTGAAGCTAAACCATTTGGTTCGCATTTATTCGAAGCTAAGCCTTCTACTTCGCATTGATTTGAGGTTAAATCATGTGTTTCGCTTGGTTTTGAAGCTAAATCGTTTTTTTCGCATGCAGTTGTATCTAAATCATGTATATCACAAGTATTTAAAGCTAAACCATTTGTTTCGCATGGATTCGAAGATAAGCCTTCTACTTCGCATTGATTTTAATCTAAATCATGTGTTTCGCATGCATTTGAAGCTAACTCGTTTGTTTCGCATGCTGTTGAAGCTAAATCATGTAATCACAAGTATTTGCAGCTAAACCATTTGTTACGCATGGATTCGAAGATCAGCCTTCTACTTCGCATTGATTTGATGCTAAATCATGTGTTTCGCATGGATTTGAAGCTAACTCGTTTGTTTCGCATGCTGTTGAAGCTAAATCATGTATATCACAAGTATTTGAAGCTATATCATACGTTTCGCATGGATTCCAAGACAACCCTTCTAATTCGCATTGATTTGAAGCTAAATCATGTGTTTCGCATGGATTTGAAGCTAACTCGATTGTTTCGCATGGTGTTGAAGCTAAATCATGTATATCACAAGTATTTGAAGCTAAACCATTTGTTACGCATGGATTCGAAGATCAGCCTTCTACTTAGCATTGATTTGATGCTAAATCATGTGTTTCGCATGGATTTGAAGCTAACTCGTTTGTTTCGCATGCTGTTGAAGCTAAATCATGTATATCACAAGTATTTGAAGCTAAACCATTTGTTTCGCATGGATTCGAAGATAAGCCTTCTACTTCGCATTGATTTGAAGCTAAATCATGTGTTTCGCATGGATTAGAAGCTAACTCGTTTGTTTCGCATGCTGTTGAAGCTAAATCATGTAATCACAAGTATTTGCAGCTAAACCATTTGTTACGCATGGATTCGAAGATCAGCCTTCTACTTCGCATTGATTTGAAGCTAAATCATGTGTTTCGCATGGATTAGAATCTAACTCGTTTATTTCGCATGCTGTTGAAGCTAAATCATGTATATCACAAGTATAAGAAGCTAATCCGTTTGTTTCGCATGGATTCGAAGTTAAGCCTTCTACTTCGCATTGATTTGAAGCTAAATCATGTGTTTCGCATGGATCTGAATCTAACTCGTTTGTTTCGGATGCTGTTGAAGCTAAATCATGTTTATCACAAGTATTTGAAGCTATATCATTTGTTTCGCATGGATTCGAAGATAACCCTTCTAATTCGCATTGATTTGAGGCTAAATCATGTGTTTCGCTTGGATTTGAAGCTAACTCGTTTGTTTCGCATGCTGTTGAAGATAAATCATGTATGTCACAAGTTTGAAGCTAAACCATTTGTTACGCATGGATTCGAAGATCAGCCTTCTACTTAGCATTGATTTGATGCTAAATCATGTGTTTCGCATGGATTTGAAGCTAACTCTTTGGTTCGCATGCTGTTGAAGCTAAATCATGTATATCACAAGTATTTGAAGCTATATCATACGTTTGGCATGGATTCCAAGATAACCCTACTAATTCGCATTGATTTGAATCTAAATCATGTGTTTCGCATGGATTTGAAGCTAACTCGTTTGTTTCGCATGCAGTTGAAGATAAATCATGTATGTCACAAGTTTGAAGCTAAACCATTTGTTACGCATGGATTCGAAGATCAGCCTTCTACTTAGCATTGATTTGATGCTAAATCATGTGTTTCGCATGGATTTGAAGCTAACTCTTTGGTTCGCATGCTGTTGAAGCTAAATCATGTATATCACAAATATTTGAAGCTAAACTATTTGTATCGGATGGGATCGAAGATAAGCCTCCTACTTCGCATTGATTTGAAGCTAAATCATGTGTTTCGCATGAATTTGAAGCTAACTCGTTTTTATCGCATGCTGTTGAAGCTAAATCATATATATCACAAGTATTTGAAGCTAAACCATTTGTTTCGCATTTATTCGAAGCTAAGCCTTCTACTTCGCATTGATTTGAGGCTAAATCATGTGTTTCGCTTGGTTTTGAAGGTAACTCGTTTTTTTTTGCATGCAGTTGTAGCTAAATCATGTATATCACAAGTATTTGCAGCTAAACCATTTGTTTCGCATCGATACGAAGATAACCCTTCTACATCGCATTGATTTGAAGCTAAATCATGTGTTTCGCATGGATTTGAATCTGACTCGTTTATTTCGCATGCTGTTGAAGCTAAATCATGTATATCACAAGTATAAGAAGCTATATCATACGTTTCGCATGGATTCCAAGATAACCCTTCTAATTCGCATTGATTTGAATCTAAATCATGTGTTTCGCATGGATTTGAAGCTAACTCGTTTGTTTCGCATGCTGTTGAATCTAAATCATGTAATCACAAGTATTTGCAGCTAAACCATTTGTTACGCATGGATTCGAAGATCAGCCTTCTACTTCGCATTGATTTGAAGCTAAATCATGTGTTTCGCATGGATCTGAATCTAACTCGTTTGTTTCGGATGCTGTTGAAGCTAAATCATGTTAATCACAAGTATTTGAAGCTATATCATTTGTTTCGCATGGATTCGAAGATAACCCTTCTAATTCGCATTGATTTGAGGCTAAATCATGTGTTTCGCTTGGATTTGAAGCTAACTCGTTTTTTTCGCTAGTAGTTGAAGCTAAATCATGCATATCACAAGTATTTGAAGCTAAACCATTTGGTTCGCATTCATTCGAAGCTAAGCCTTCTACTTCGCATTGATTTGAGGCTAAATCATGTGTTTCGCTTGGTTTTGAAGCTAACTCGTTTTTTTCGCATGCAGTTGTATCTAAATCATGTATATCACAAGTATTTGAAGCTAAACCATTTGTTTCGCATGGATTCGAAGATTAGCCTTCTACTTCGCATTGATTTGAAGCTAAATCATGTGTTTCGCAAGGATTTGAAGCTAACTCGTTTGTTTCGCATGCTGTTGAAGCTAAATCATGTAATCACAAGTATTTGCAGCTAAACCATTTGTTACGCATGGATTCGAAGATCAGCCTTCTACTTCGCATTGATTTGAAGCTAAATCATGTGTTTCGCATGGATTTGAATCTAACTCGTTTATTTCGCATGCTGTTGAAGCTAAATCATGTATATCACAAGTATAAGAAGCTAATCCGTTTGTTTCGCATGGATTCGAAGATAAGCCTTCTACTTCGCATTGATTTGAAGCTAAATCATGTGTTTCGCATGGATCTGAATCTAACTCGTTTGTTTCGGATGCTGTTGAAGCTAAATCATGTTTATCACAAGTATTTGAAGCTATATCATTTGTTTCGCATGGATTCGAAGATAACCCTTCTAATTCGCATTGATTTGAGGCTAAATCATGTGTTTCGCTTGGTTTTGAAGCTAACTCGATTTTTTCTCATGCAGTTGTATCTAAATCATGTATATCACAAGTATTTGAAGCTAAACCATTTGTTTCGCATGGATTCGAAGATAAGCCTTCTACTTCGCATTCATTTTAATCTAAATCATGTGTTTCGCATGGATTTGAAGCTAACTCGTTTGTTTCGCATGCAGTTGAAGCTGAATCATGTATATCACAAGTATTTGAAGCTAAACTATTCGTTTCGCATGGATTCGAAGATAAGCCTTCCACTTCGCATTGATTTGAAGATAAATCATGTGTTTCGCTTGGATTTGAATATAACTCCTTTGTTTCGCATTCTGTTGAAGCTGAATCATGTATATCACAAGTATTTGAAGCTAAACCATTCGCTTCGCATGGATTCGAAGATCAGCCTTATACTTCGCATTGATTTGATGCTAAATCATGTGTTTCGCATGGATTTGAAGCTAACTCGTTTGTTTCGCATGCTGTTGAAGCTAAATCATGTATATCACAAGTATTTGAAGCTATATCATACGTTTCGCTTGGATTCCAAGATAACCCTTCTAATTCGCATTGATTTGAATCTAAATCATGTGTTTCGCATGGATTTGAAGCTAACTCGTTTGTTTCGCATGCTGTTGAAGCTAAATCATGTATATCACAAGTATTTGAAGCTATATCATACGTTTCGCTTGGATTCCAAGATAACCCTTCTAATTCGCATTGATTTGAATCTAAATCATGTGTTTCGCATGGATTTGAAGCTAACTCGTTTGTTTCGGATGCTGTTGAAGCTAAATCATGTTTATCACAAGTATTTGAAGCTATATCATTTGTTTCGCATGGATTCGAAGATAACAGTTCTAATTCGCATTGATTTGAGGCTAAATCATGTGTTTCGCATGGATTTGAAGCTAACTCGTTTGTTTCGCATGCTGTTGAAGCTAAATCATGTATATCACAAGTATTTGAAGCTATATCATAAGTTTCGCATGGATTCCAAGACAACCCTTCTAATTCGCATTGATTTGAAGCTAAATCATGTGTTTCGCATGGATTTGAAGCTAACTCGATTGTTTCGCATGGTGTTGAAGCTAAATCATGTATATCACAAGTATTTGAAGCTAAACCATTTGTTACGCATGGATTCGAAGATCAGCCTTCTACTTAGCATTGATTTGATGCTAAATCATGTGTTTCGCATGGATTTGAAGCTAACTCGTTTGTTTCGCATGCTGTTGAAGCTAAATCATGTATATCACAAGTATTTGAAGCTAAACCATTTGTTTCGCATTTATTCGAAGCTAAGCCTTCTACTTCGCATTGATTTGAGGCTAAATCATGTGTTTCGCTTGGTTTTGAAGCTAACTCGTTTTTTCGCATGCAGTTGTAGCTAAATCATGTATATCACAAGTATTTGAAGCTAAACCATTTGTTTCGCATGGATTCGAAGATAATCCTCCTACTTCGCATTGATTTTAATCTAAATCATGTGTTTCGCATGGATTTAAAGCTAACTCGTTTGTTTCGCATGCAGTTGAAGCTGAATCATGTATATCACAAGTATTTGAAGATAACTATTCGTTTCGCATGGATTCGAAGATAAGCCTTCCACTTCCCATTGATTTGATGCTAAATCATGTGTTTCGCATGGATTTAAAGCTAACTCGTTTGTTTCGCATGCAGTTGAAGCTAAATCATGTATATCACAAGTATTTGAAGCTAAACCATTTGCTTCGCATGGATTCGAAGATCAGCCTTCTACTTCGCATTGATTTGATGCTAAATCATGTTTTTCGCATGGATTTGAAGCTAACTCGTTTGTTTCGCATGCTGTTGAAACTAAATCATGTATATCACAAGTATTTGAAGCTATATCATACGTTTCGCATGGATTCCAAGATAACCCTTCTAATTCGCATTGATTTGAAGCTAAATCATGTGTTTCGCATGGATTTGAAGCTAACTCGTTTGTTTCGCATGCTGTTGAAGCTAAATCATGTATATCACAAGTATTTGAAGCTATATCATACGTTTCGCATGGATTCCAAGATAACCCTCCTAATTCGCATAGATTTGAAGATAAATCATGTGTTTCGCATGGATTTGAAGCTAACTCGTTTTTATCGCATGCTGTTGAAGCTAAATCATATATATCACAAGTATTTGAAGCTAAACCATTTGTTTCGCATTTATTCGAAGCTAAGCCTTCTACTTCGCATTGATTTGAGGCTAAATCATGTGTTTCGCTTGGTTTTGAAGGTAACTCGTTTTTTTTGCATGCAGTTGTAGCTAAATCATGTATATCACAAGTATTTGCAGCTAAACCATTTGTTTCGCATCGATACGAAGATAACCCTTCTACTTCGCATTGATTTTAATCTAAATCATGTGTTCCGCATGGCTTTTAAGCTAACTCGTTTGTTTCGCATGCAGTTGAAGCTAAATCATGTATATCACAAGTATTTGAAGCTAATCCATTTGTTTCGTATGGATTCGAAGATAAGCCTTCTACTTCGCGGTGATTTTAATCTAAATCATGTGTTTCGCAAGGATTTGAAGCTAACTCGTTTGTTTCGGATGCTGTTGAAGCTAAATCATGTATATCACAAGTATTTGAAGCTATATCATTTGTTTCGCATGGATTCGAAGATAACGCTTCTAATTCGCATTGATTTGAGGCTAAATCATGTGTTTCGCTTGGATTTGAAGCTAACTCGTTTTTTTTCGCTAGTAGTTGAAGCTAAATCATGCATATCACAAGTATTTGAAGCTAAACTATTTGGTTCGCTTTTATTCGAAGCTAAGCCATCTACTTCGCATTGATTTGAGGCTAAATCATGTGTTTCGCTTGGTTTTGAAGCTAACTCGTTTTTTTCGCATGCAGTTGTATCTAAATCATGTATATCACAAGTATTTGAAGCTAAACCATTTGTTTCGCATGGATTCGAAGATAAGCCTTCTACTTCGCATTGATTTTAATCTAAATCATGTGTTTCGCATGGATTTGAAGCTAACTCGTTTGTTTCGCATGCAGTTGAATCTGAATCATGTATATCACAAGTATTTGAAGCTAAACTATACGTTTCGCATGGATTCGAAGATAAGCCTTCCACTTTGCATTGATTTGATGCTAAATCATGTGTTTCGCATGGATTTGAAGCTAACTCGTTTGTTTCGCATGCTGTTGAAGCTAAATCATGTATATCACAAGTATTTGAAGCTATATCATACGTTTGGCATGGATTCCAAGATAACCCTACTAATTCGCATTGATTTGAATCTAAATCATGTGTTTCGCATGGATTTGAAGCTAACTCGTTTGTTTCGCATGCTGTTCAAGCTAAATCATGTATATCACAAGTATTTGAAGCTATATCATACGTTTGGCATGGATTCCAAGATAACCCTACTAATTCGCATTGATTTGAATCTAAATCATGTGTTTCGCATGGATTTGAAGCTAACTCTTGGTTCGCATGCTGTTGAAGCTAAATCATGTATATCACAAGTATTTGAAGCTAAACTATTTGTATCGGATGGGATCGAAGATAAGCCTCCTACTTCGCATTGATTTGAAGCTAAATCATGTGTTTCGCATGGATTTGAAGCTAACTCGTTTTTATCGCATGCTGTTGAAGCTAAATCATATATATCACAAGTATTTGAAGCTAAACCATATGTTTCGCATTTATTCGAAGCTAAGCCTTCTACTTCGCATTGATTTGAGCCTAAATCATGTGTTTCACTTGGTTTTGAAGGTAACTCGTTTTTTTTGCATGCAGTTGTAGCTAAATCATGTATATCACAAGTATTTGCAGCTAAACCATTTGTTTCGCATCGATACGAAGATAACCCTTCTACTTCGCATTGATTTGAAGCTAAATCATGTGTTTCGCATGGATTTGAATTTGACTCGTTTATTTCGCATGCTGTTGAAGCTAAATCATGTATATCACAAGTATTTGAAGCTATATCATTTGTTTCGCATGGATTCGAAGATAACCCTTCTAATTCGCATTGATTTGAGGCTAAATCATGAGTTTCGCTTGGATTTGAAGCTAACTCGTTTTTTTCGCTAGTAGTTGAAGCTAAATCATGCATATCACAAGTATTTGAAGCTAAACCATTTGGTTCGCTTTTATTCGAAGCTAAGCCATCTACTTCGCATTGATTTGAGGCTAAATCATGTGTTTCGCTTGGTTTTGAAGCTAACTCGTTTTTTTCGCATGCAGTTGTATCTAAATCATGTATATCACAAGTATTTGAAGCTAAACCATTTGTTTCGCATGGATTCGAAGATAAGCCTTCTACTTCGCATTGATTTTAATCTAAATCATGTGTTTCGCATGGATTTGAAGCTAACTCGTTTGTTTCGCATGCAGTTGAAGCTGAATCATGTATATCACAAGTATTTGAAGCTAAACTATTCGTTTCGCATGGATTCGAAGATAAGCCCTCCACTTCGCATTGATTTGATGCTAAATCATGTGTTTCGCATGGATTTGAAGCTAACTCGTTTGTTTCGCATGCTGTTGAAGCTAAATCATGTATATCACAAGTATTTGAAGCTATATCATACGTTTGGCATGGATTCCAAGATAACCCTACTAATTCGCATTGATTTGAATCTATCTCGTTTGTTTCGCATGCTGTTGAAGCTAAATCATGTATATCACAAGTATTTGAAGCTGTATCATACGTTTGGCATGGATTCCAAGATAACCCTACTAATTCGCATTGATTTGAATCTAAATCATGTGTTTCGCATGGATTTGAAGCTAACTCGTTTGTTTTCGCATGCTGTTGAAGATAAATCATGTATGTCACAAGTATTTGAAGCTAAACCCATTTGATTCCATGGTTTTGAAGCTAAGCTTTCTACTTCGCATTGATTTGAAGATAAATCATGTGTTTCGCTTGGATTTGAAGATAACTCATTTGTTTCGCATGCTGTTGAAGCTAAATCATGTATATCACAAGTATTTGAAGCTAAACCATTTGCTTCGCATGGATTCGAAGATCAGCCTTCTACTTCGCATTGATTTGATGCTAAATCATGTGTTTCGCATGGCTTTTAAGCTAACTCGTTTGTTTCGCATGCAGTTGAAGCTAAATCATGTATATCACAAGTATTTGAAGCTAAACCATTTGCTTCGCATGGATTCGAAGATCAGCCTTCTACTTCGCATTGATTTGATGCTAAATCATGTGTTTCGCATGGCTTTTAAGCTAACTCGTTTGTTTCGCATGGAGTTGAAGCTAAATCATGTATATCACAAGTATTTGAAGCTAAACCATTTGTTTCGCATGGATTCGAAGATCAGCCATCTACTTCGCATTGATTTGAAGCTAAATCATGTGTTCCGCATGGATTTGAAGCTAACTCGTTTGTTTCGCATGCAGTTGTATCTAAATCATGTATATCACAAGTATTTGTAGCTAAACCATTTTGTTTCGCATGGATTCGAAGATAAGCCTTCTACTTCGCATTGATTTTAATCTAAATCATGTGTTTCGCATGGATTTGAAGCTAACTCTGTTTGTTTCGCATGCAGTTGAAGCTGAATCATGTATATCACAAGTATTTGAAGCTAAACTATTCGTTTCGCATGGATTCGAAGATAAGCCTTCCACTTCGCATTGATTTGAAGATATATCATGTGTTTCGCTTGGATTTGAATATAACTCATTTGTTTCGCATGCTGTTGAAGCTAACTCAAGTGTATCAAAAGTATTTGAAGCTAAACCATTTGCTTCGCATGGATTCGAAGATCAGCCATCTACTTCGCAATGATTTGAAGCTAAATCATGTGTCCCGCATGGATTTGAAGCTAACTCGTTTTTATCGCATGCTATTGAAGCTAAATCATATATATCACAAGTATTTGAAGCTAAACCATTTGTTTCGCATTTATTCGAAGCTAAGCCTTCTACTTCGCATTGATTTGAGGCTAAATCATGTGTTTCGCTTGGTTTTGAAGGTAACTCGTTTTTTTGCATGCAGTTGTAGCTAAATCATGTATATCACAAGTATTTGTAGCTAAACCATTTGTTTCGCATGGATTCGAAGATAAGCCTTCTACTTCGCATTGATTTTAATCTAAATCATGTGTTTCGCATGGATTTGAAGCTAACTCGTTTGTTTCGCATGCAGTTGAAGCTGAATCATGTATATCACAAGTATTTGAAGCTAAACTATTCGTTTCGCATGGATTCGAAGATAAGCCTTCCACTTCGCATTGATTTGAAGATATATCATGCGTTTCGCTTGGATTTGAATATAACTCATTTGTTTCGCATGCTGTTGAAGCTAACTCAAGTGTATCAAAAGTATTTGAAGCTAAACCTTTTGCTTCGCATGGATTCGAAGATCAGCCATCTACTTCGCATTGATTTGAAGCTAAATCATGTGTTCCGCATGGATTTGAAGCTAACTCGTTTGTTTCGCATGCAGTTGTATCTAAATCATGTATATCACAAGTATTTGTAGCTAAACCATTTGTTTCGCATGGATTCGAAGATAAGCCTTCTACTTCGCATTGATTTTAATCTAAATCATGTGTTTCGCATGGATTTGAAGCTAACTCGTTTGTTTCGCATGCAGTTGAAGCTGAATCATGTATATCACAAGTATTTGAAGCTAAACTATTTGTTTCGCATGGATTCGAAGATAAGCCTTCCACTTCGCATTGATTTGAAGATATATCATGTGTTTCGCTTGGATTTGAAGCTAACTCGTTTGTTTCGCATGCTGTTGAAGCTAAATCATGCATATCACAAGTATTTGAAGCTAAACCATTTGGTTCGCATTTATTCGAAGCTAAGCCTTCTACTTCGCATTGATTTGAGGCTAAATCATGTGTTTCGCTTGGTTTCGAAGCTAACTCGTTTTTTCGCATGCAGTTGTATCTAAATCATGTATATCACAAGTATTTGAAGCTAAACCATTTGTTTCGCATGGATTCGAAGATAAGCCTTCTACTTCGCATTGATTTTAATCTAAATCATGTGTTTCGCTTGGTTTTGAAGCTAACTCGTTTGTTTCGCATGCTGTTGAAGCTAAATCATGTATATCACAAGTATTTGAAGCTATATCATACGTTTCGCATGGATTCCAAGATAACCCTCCTAATTCGCATAGATTTGAAGATAAATCATGTGTTTCGCTTGGATTTGAATATAACTCATTTGTTTCGCATGCTGTTGAAGCTAAATCATGTATATCACAAGTATTTGAAGCTATATCATACGTTTTCGCATGGATTCGAAGATAAGCCTTCTAATTCGCATTGATTTGTAGCTAAATCATGTGTTTCGCATGGATTTGAAGCTAACTCGTTTGTTTCGCATGCTGTTGAAGCTAAATCATGTATATCACAAGTATTTGAAGCTAAACTATTTGTATCGGATGGGATCGAAGATAAGCCTCCTACTTCGCATTGATTTGAAGCTAAATCATGTGTTTCGCATGGATTTGAAGCTAACTCGTTTGTATCGCATGCTGTTGAAGCTAAATCATATATATCACAAGTATTTGAAGCTAAACTATTCGTTTCGCATGGATTCGAAGATAAGCCTTCTACTTCGCATTGATTTGAGGCTAAATCATGTGTTCCGCATGGATTTGAAGCTAACTCGTTTGTTTCGCATGCAGTTGAAGCTGAATCATGTATATGACAAGTATTTGAAGCTAAACTATTCGTTTCGCATGGATTCGAAGATAAGCCTTCCACTTCGCATTGATTTGAAGATATATCATGTGTTTCGCTTGGATTTGAATATAACTCATTTGTTTCGCATGCTGTTGAAGCTAACTCAAGTGTATCAAAAGTATTTGAAGCTAAACCATTTGCTTCGCATGGATTCGAAGATCAGCCATCTACTTCGCAATGATTTGAAGCTAAATCATGTGTCCCGCATGGATTTGAAGCTAACTCGTTTTTATCGCATGCTATTGAAGCTAAATCATATATATCACAAGTATTTGAAGCTAAACCATTTGTTTCGCATTTATTCGAAGCTAAGCCTTCTACTTCGCATTGATTTGAGGCTAAATCATGTGTTTCGCTTGGTTTTGAAGGTAACTCGTTTTTTTGCATGCAGTTGTAGCTAAATCATGTATATCACAAGTATTTGCAGCTAAACCATTTGTTTCGCATCGATACGAAGATAACCCTTCTACTTCGCATTGATTTGAAGCTAAATCATGTGTTTCGCATGGATTTGAATCTGACTCGTTTATTTCGCATGCTGTTGAAGCTAAATCATGTATATCACAAGTATAAGAAGCTATATCATACGTTTCGCATGGATTCCAAGATAACCCTTCTACTTCGCATTGATTTGAGGCTAAATCATGTGTTTCGCATGGTTTTGAAGCTAACTCGTTTTTTTCGCATGCAGTTGTATCTAAATCATGTATATCACAAGTATTTGTAGCTAAACCATTTGTTTCGCATGGATTCGAAGATAAGCCTTCTACTTCGCATTGATTTTAATCTAAATCATGTGTTTCGCATGGATTTGAAGCTAACTCGTTTGTTTCGCATGCAGTTGAAGCTGAATCATGTATATCACAAGTATTTGAAGCTAAACTATTCGTTTCGCATGGATTCGAAGATAAGCCTTCCACTTCGCATTGATTTGAAGATATATCATGCGTTTCGCTTGGATTTGAATATAACTCATTTGTTTCGCATGCTGTTGAAGCTAACTCAAGTGTATCAAAAGTATTTGAAGCTAAACCTTTTGCTTCGCATGGATTCGAAGATCAGCCATCTACTTCGCATTGATTTGAAGCTAAATCATGTGTTCCGCATGGATTTGAAGCTAACTCGTTTGTTTCGCATGCAGTTGTATCTAAATCATGTATATCACAAGTATTTGTAGCTAAACCATTTGTTTCGCATGGATTCGAAGATAAGCCTTCTACTTCGCATTGATTTTAATCTAAATCATGTGTTTCGCATGGATTTGAAGCTAACTCGTTTGTTTCGCATGCAGTTGAAGCTGAATCATGTATATCACAAGTATTTGAAGCTAAACTATTTGTTTCGCATGGATTCGAAGATAAGCCTTCCACTTCGCATTGATTTGAAGATATATCATGTGTTTCGCTTGGATTTGAAGCTAACTCGTTTGTTTCGCATGCTGTTGAAGCTAAATCATGCATATCACAAGTATTTGAAGCTAAACCATTTGGTTCGCATTTATTCGAAGCTAAGCCTTCTACTTCGCATTGATTTGAGGCTAAATCATGTGTTTCGCTTGGTTTCGAAGCTAACTCGTTTTTTTCGCATGCAGTTGTATCTAAATCATGTATATCACAAGTATTTGAAGCTAAACCATTTGTTTCGCATGGATTCGAAGATAAGCCTTCTACTTCGCATTGATTTTAATCTAAATCATGTGTTTCGCTTGGTTTTGAAGCTAACTCGTTTGTTTCGCATGCTGTTGAAGCTAAATCATGTATATCACAAGTATTTGAAGCTATATCATACGTTTCGCATGGATTCCAAGATAACCCTCCTAATTCGCATAGATTTGAAGATAAATCATGTGTTTCGCTTGGATTTGAATATAACTCATTTGTTTCGCATGCTGTTGAAGCTAAATCATGTATATCACAAGTATTTGAAGCTATATCATACGTTTCGCATGGATTCGAAGATAAGCCTTCTAATTCGCATTGATTTGTAGCTAAATCATGTGTTTCGCATGGATTTGAAGCTAACTCGTTTGTTTCGCATGCTGTTGAAGCTAAATCATGTATATCACAAGTATTTGAAGCTAAACTATTTGTATCGGATGGGATCGAAGATAAGCCTCCTACTTCGCATTGATTTGAAGCTAAATCATGTGTTTCGCATGGATTTGAAGCTAACTCGTTTGTATCGCATGCTGTTGAAGCTAAATCATATATATCACAAGTATTTGAAGCTAAACTATTCGTTTCGCATGGATTCGAAGATAAGCCTTCTACTTCGCATTGATTTGAGGCTAAATCATGTGTTCCGCATGGATTTGAAGCTAACTCGTTTGTTTCGCATGCAGTTGAAGCTGAATCATGTATATGACAAGTATTTGAAGCTAAACTATTCGTTTCGCATGGATTCGAAGATAAGCCTTCCACTTCGCATTGATTTGAAGATATATCATGTGTTTCGCTTGGATTTGAATATAACTCATTTGTTTCGCATGCTGTTGAAGCTAACTCAAGTGTATCAAAAGTATTTGAAGCTAAACCATTTGCTTCGCATGGATTCGAAGATCAGCCATCTACTTCGCAATGATTTGAAGCTAAATCATGTTTTCCGCATGGATTTGAAGCTAACTCGTTTTTATCGCATGCTATTGAAGCTAAATCATATATATCACAAGTATTTGAAGCTAAACCATTTGTTTCGCATTTATTCGAAGCTAAGCCTTCTACTTCGCATTGATTTGAGGCTAAATCATGTGTTTCGCTTTGTTTTGAAGGTAACTCGTTTTTTTTGCATGCAGTTGTAGCTAAATCATGTATATCACAAGTATTTGCAGCTAAACCATTTGTTTCGCATCGATACGAAGATAACCCTTCTACTTCGCATTGATTTGAAGCTAAATCATGTGTTTCGCATGGATTTGAATCTGACTCGTTTATTTCGCATGCTGTTGAAGCTAAATCATGTATATCACAAGTATAAGAAGCTATATCATACGTTTCGCATGGATGCCAAGATAACCCTTCTAATTCGCATTGATTTGAATCTAAATCATGTGTTTCGCATGGATTTGAAGCTAACTCGTTTGTTTCGCATGCTGTTGAAGCTAAATCATGTAATCACAAGTATTTGCAGCTAAACCATTTGTTACGCATGGATTCGAAGATCAGCCTTCTACTTCGCATTGATTTGAAGATAAATCATGTGTTTCCTATGGATTTGAATCTAACTCGTTTATTTCGCATGCTGTTGAAGCTAAATCATGTATATCACAAGTATAAGAAGCTAATCCGTTTGTTTCGCATGGATTTGAAGATAAGCCTTCTACTTCGCATTGATTTGAAGCTAAATCATGTGTTTCTCATGGATCTGAATCTAACTCGTTTGTTTCGGATGCTGTTGAAGCTAAATCATGTATATCACAAGTATTTGAAGCTATATCATTTGTTTCGCATGGATTCGAAGATAACCCTTCTAATTCGCATTGATTTGAGGCTAAATCATGAGTTTCACTTGGATTTGAAGCTAACTCGTTTTTTTCGCTAGTAGTTGAAGCTAAATCATGCATATCACCAGTATTTGAAGCTAAACCATTTGCTTCGCATGGATTCGAAGATCAGCCATCTACTTCGCAATGATTTGAAGCTAAATCATGTTTTCCGCATGGATTTGAAGCTAACTCGTTTTTATCGCATGCTATTGAAGCTAAATCATATATATCACAAGTATTTGAAGCTAAACCATTTGTTTCGCATTTATTCGAAGCTAAGCCTTCTACTTCGCATTGATTTGAGGCTAAATCATGTGTTTCGCTTTGTTTTGAAGGTAACTCGTTTTTTTTGCATGCAGTTGTAGCTAAATCATGTATATCACAAGTATTTGCAGCTAAACCATTTGTTTCGCATCGATACGAAGATAACCCTTCTACTTCGCATTGATTTGAAGCTAAATCATGTGTTTCGCATGGATTTGAATCTGACTCGTTTATTTCGCATGCTGTTGAAGCTAAATCATGTATATCACAAGTATAAGAAGCTATATCATACGTTTCGCATGGATTCCAAGATAACCCTTCTAATTCGCATTGATTTGAATCTAAATCATGTGTTTCGCATGGATTTGAAGCTAACTCGTTTGTTTCGCATGCTGTTGAAGCTAAATCATGTAATCACAAGTATTTGCAGCTAAACCATTTGTTACGCATGGATTCGAAGATCAGCCTTCTACTTCGCATTGATTTGAAGCTAAATCATGTGTTTCTCATGGATCTGAATCTAACTCGTTTGTTTCGGATGCTGTTGAAGCTAAATCATGTATATCACAAGTATTTGAAGCTATATCATTTGTTTCGCATGGATTCGAAGATAACCCTTCTAATTCGCATTGATTTGAGGCTAAATCATGAGTTTCACTTGGATTTGAAGCTAACTCGTTTTTTTCGCTAGTAGTTGAAGCTAAATCATGCATATCACCAGTATTTGAAGCTAAACCATTTGGTTCGCATTTATTCGAAGATCAGCCATCTACTTCGCATTGATTTGAAGCTAAATCATGTGTTCCGCATGGATTTGAAGCTAACTCGTTTGTTTCGCATGCAGTTGTATCTAAATCATGTATATCACAAGTATTTGTAGCTAAACCATTTGTTTCGCATGGATTCGAAGATAAGCCTTCTACTTCGCATTGATTTTAATCTAAATCATGTGTTTCGCATGGATTTGAAACTAACTCGTTTGTTTCGCATGCAGTTGAAGCTGAATCATGTATATCACAAGTATTTGAAGCTAAACTATTCGTTTCGCATGGATTCGAAGATAAGCCTTCCACTTCGCATTGATTTGAAGATATATCATGTGTTTCGCTTGGATTTGAATATAATTCATTTGTTTCGCATGCTGTTGAAGCTAACTCAAGTGTATCAAAAGTATTTGAAGCTAAACCATTTGCTTCGCATGGATTCGACGATCAGCCATCTACTTCGCAATGATTTGAAGCTAAATCATGTGTTCCGCATGGATTTGAAGCTAACTCGTTTGTTTCGCATGCTGTTGAAGCTAAATCATGCATATCACTAGTATTTGAAGCTAAACCATTTGGTTCGCATTTATTCGAAGCTAAGCCTTCTACTTCGCATTGATTTGAGGCTAAATCATGTGTTTCGCTTGGTTTTGAAGCTAACTCGTTTTTTTCGCATGCAGTTGTATCTAAATCATGTATATCACAAGTATTTGAAGCTAAACCATTTGTTTCGCATGGATTCGAAGATAAGCCTTCTACTTCGCATTGATTTTAATCTAAATCATGTGTTTCGCTTGGTTTTGAAGCTAACTCGTTTGTTTCGCATGCTGTTGAAGCTAAATCATGTATATCACAAGTATTCGAAGCTATATCATACGTTTCGCATGGATTCCAAGATAAGCCTTCTAATTCGCATTGATTTGAAGCTAAATCATGTGTTTCGCTTGGATTTGAAGCTAACTCGTTTGTTTCGCATGCTGTTGAAGCTAAATCATGTATATCAAAAGTATTTGAAGCTAAACTATTTGTATCGGATGGGATCGAAGATAAGCCTCCTACTTCGCATTGATTTGAAGCTAAATCATGTGTTTCGCATGGATTTGAAGCTAACTCGTTTGTATCGCATGCTGTTGAAGCTAAATCATATATATCACAAGTATTTGAAGCTAAACTATTCGTTTTGCATGGATTCGAAGATAAGCCTTCTACTTCGCATTGATTTGAGGCTAAATCATGTGTTTCGCTTGGTTTTGAAGCTAACTCGTTTGTTTCGAATGCTGTTGAAGATAAATCATGTATGTCACAAGTATTTGAAGCTAAACCATTTGGTTCGCATTTATTCGAAGCTAAGCCTTCTACTTCGCATTGATTTGAGGCTAAATCATGTGTTTCGCTTGGTTTTGAAGCTAACTCGTTTTTTTCGCATGCAGTTGTATCTAAACCATGTATATCACAAGTATTTGAAGCTAAACCATTTGTTTCGCATGGATTCGAAGATAAGCCTTCTACTTCGCACTGATTTTAATCTAAATCATGTGTTTCGCATGGATTTGAAGCTAACTCGTTTGTTTCGCATGCAGATGAATCTGAATCATGTATATCACAAGTATTTGAAGCTAAACTGTTCGTTTCGCATGGATTCGAAGATAAGCCTTCCACTTTGCATTGATTTGATGCTAAATCATGTGTTTCGCATGGATTTGAAGCTAACTCGTTTGTTTCGCATGCTGTTGAAGCTAAATCATGTATATCACAAGTATTTGAAGCTATATCATACGTTTGGCATGGATTCCAAGATAATCCTACTAATTCGCATTGATTTGAATCTAAATCATGTGTTTCGCATGGATTTGAAGCTAACTCGTTTGTTTCGCATGCAGTTGAAGCTGAATCATGTATATCACAAGTATTTGAAGCTAAACAATTCGTTTCGCATGGATTCGAAGATATGCCTTCCACTTTGCATTGATTTGATGCTAAATCATGTGTTTCGCATGGATTTGAAGCTATCTCGTTTGTTTCGCATGCTGTTGAAGCTAAATCATGTATATCACAAGTATTTGAAGCTATATCATACGTTTGGCATGGATTCCAAGATAACCCTACTAATCCGCATTGATTTGAATCTAAATCATGTGTTTCGCATGGATTTGAAGCTAACTCGTTTGTTTCGCATGCTGTTGAAGATAAATCATGTATGTCACAAGTATTTGAAGCTAAACCATTTGTTACGCATGGATTCGAAGATCAGCCTTCTACTTAGCATTGATTTGATGCTAAATCATGTGTTTCGCATGGATTTGAAGCTAACTCGTTTGTTTCGCATGCTGTTGAAGCTAAATCATGTATATCACAAGTATTTGAAGCTAAACTATTTGTATCGGATGGGATCGAAGATAAGCCTCCTACTTCGCATTGATTTGAAGCTAAATCATGTGTTTCGCATGGATTTGAAACTAACTCGTTTTTATCGCATGCTGTTGAAGCTAAATCATATATATCACAAGTATTTGAAGCTAAACCATTTGTTTCGCATTTATTCGAAGCTAAGCCTTCTACTTCGCATTGATTTGAGGCTAAATCATGTGTTTCGCTTGGTTTTGAAGGTAACTCGTTTTTTTTGCATGCAGTTGTAGCTAAATCATGTATATCACAAGTATTTGCAGCTAAACCATTTGTTTCGCATCGATACGAAGATAACCCTTCTACTTCGCATTGATTTGAAGCTAAATCATGTGTTTCGCATGGATTTGAAGCTAACTCGTTTGTTTCGCATGCTGTTGAAGCTAAATCATGTAATCACAAGTATTTGCAGCTAAACCATTTGTTACGCATGGATTCGAAGATCAGCCTTCTACTTCGCATTGATTTGAGGCTAAATCATGTGTTTCGCTTGGTTTTGAAGCTAACTCGTTTGTTTCGAATGCTGTTGAAGATAAATCATGTATGTCACAAGTATTTGAAGCTAAACCATTTGGTTCGCATTTATTCGAAGCTAAGCCTTCTACTTCGAATTGATTTGAGGCTAAATCATGTGTTTCGCTTGGTTTTGAAGCTAACTCGTTTTTTTCGCATGCAGTTGTATCTAAATCATGTATATCACAAGTATTTGAAGCTAAACCATTTGTTTCGCATGGATTCGAAGATAACCCTTCTAATTCGCATTGATTTGAGGCTAAATCATGTGTTTCGCTTGGATTTGAAGCTAACTCGTTTTTTTCGCTAGTAGTTGAAGCTAAATCATGCATATCACAAGTATTTGAAGCTAAACCATTTGGTTCGCTTTTATTCGAAGCTAAGCCATCTACTTCGCATTGATTTGAGGCTAAATCATGTGTTTCGCTTGGTTTTGAAGCTAACTCGTTTTTTTCGCATGCAGTTGTATCTAAATCATGTATATCACAACTATTTGAAGCTAAACCATTTGTTTCGCATGGATTCGAAGATAAGCCTTCTACTTCGCACTGATTTTAATCTAAATCATGTGTTTCGCATGGATTTGAAGCTAACTCGTTTGTTTCGCATGCAGTTGAAGCTGAATCATGTATATCACAAGTATTTGAAGCTAAACTATTCGTTTCGCATGGATTCGAAGATAAGCCTTCCACTTTGCATTGATTTGATGCTAAATCATGTGTTTCGCATGGATTTGAAGCTAACTCGTTTGTTTCGCATGCTGTTGAAGCTAAATCATGTATATCACAAGTATTTGAAGCTATATCATACGTTTGGCATGGATTCCAAGATAACCCTACTAATTCGCATTGATTTGAATCTAAATCATGTGTTTCGCATGGATTTGAAGCTAACTCGTTTGTTTCGCATGCTGTTGAAGATAAATCATGTATGTCACAAGTATTTGAAGCTAAACCATTTGTTACGCATGGATTCGAAGATCAGCCTTCTACTTAGCATTGATTTGATGCTAAATCATGTGTTTCGCATGGATTTGAAGCTAACTCGTTTGTTTCGCATGCTGTTGAAGCTAAATCATGTATATCACAAGTATTTGAAGCTAAACTATTTGTATCGGATGGGATCGAAGATAAGCCTCCTACTTCGCATTGATTTGAAGCTAAATCATGTGTTTCGCATGGATTTGAAGCTAACTCGTTTTTATCGCATGCTGTTGAAGCTAAATCATATATATCACAAGTATTTGAAGCTAAACCATTTGTTTCGCATTTATTCGAAGCTAAGCCTTCTACTTCGCATTGATTTGAGGCTAAATCATGTGTTTCGCTTGGTTTTGAAGGTAACTCGTTTTTTTGCATGCAGTTGTAGCTAAATCATGTATATCACAAGTATTTGCAGCTAAACCATTTGTTTCGCATCGATACGAAGATAACCCTTCTACTTCGCATTGATTTGAAGCTAAATCATGTGTTTCGCATGGATTTGAAGCTAACTCGTTTGTTTCGCATGCTGTTGAAGCTAAATCATGTAATCACAAGTATTTGCAGCTAAACCATTTGTTACGCATGGATTCGAAGATCAGCCTTCTACTTCGCATTGATTTGAGGCTAAATCATGTTTTTCGCTTGGTTTTGAAGCTAACTCGTTTGTTTCGAATGCTGTTGAAGATAAATCATGTATGTCACAAGTATTTGAAGCTAAACCATTTGGTTCGCATTTATTCGAAGCTAAGCCTTCTACTTCGAATTGATTTGAGGCTAAATCATGTGTTTCGCTTGGTTTTGAAGCTAACTCGTTTTTTTCGCATGCAGTTGTATCTAAATCATGTATATCACAAGTATTTGAAGCTAAACCATTTGTTTCGCATGGATTCGAAGATAAGCCTTCTACTTCGCGGTGATTTTAATCTAAATCATGTGTTTCGCAAGGATTTGAAGCTAACTCGTTTGTTTCGGATGCTGTTGAAGCTAAATCATGTATATCACAAGTATTTGAAGCTATATCATTTGTTTCGCATGGATTCGAAGATAACCCTTCTAATTCGCATTGATTTGAGGCTAAATCATGTGTTTCGCTTGGATTTGAAGCTAACTCGTTTTTTTCGCTAGTAGTTGAAGCTAAATCATGCATATCACAAGTATTTGAAGCTAAACCATTTGGTTCGCTTTTATTCGAAGCTAAGCCATCTACTTCGCATTGATTTGAGGCTAAATCATGTGTTTCGCTTGGTTTTGAAGCTAACTCGTTTTTTTCGCATGCAGTTGTATCTAAATCATGTATATCACAACTATTTGAAGCTAAACCATTTGTTTCGCATGGATTCGAAGATAAGCCTTCTACTTCGCACTGATTTTAATCTAAATCATGTGTTTCGCATGGATTTGAAGCTAACTCGTTTGTTTCGCATGCAGTTGAAGCTGAATCATGTATATCACAAGTATTTGAAGCTAAACTATTCGTTTCGCATGGATTCGAAGATAAGCCTTCCACTTTGCATTGATTTGATGCTAAATCATGTGTTTCGCATGGATTTGAAGCTAACTCGTTTGTTTCGCATGCTGTTGAAGCTAAATCATGTATATCACAAGTATTTGAAGCTATATCATACGTTTGGCATGGATTCCAAGATAACCCTACTAATTCGCATTGATTTGAATCTAAATCATGTGTTTCGCATGGATTTGAAGCTAACTCGTTTGTTTCGCATGCTGTTGAAGATAAATCATGTATGTCACAAGTATTTGAAGCTAAACCATTTGTTACGCATGGATTCGAAGATCAGCCTTCTACTTAGCATTGATTTGATGCTAAATCATGTGTTTCGCATGGATTTGAAGCTAACTCGTTTGTTTCGCATGCTGTTGAAGCTAAATCATGTATATCACAAGTATTTGAAGCTAAACTATTTGTATCGGATGGGATCGAAGATAAGCCTCCTACTTCGCATTGATTTGAAGCTAAATCATGTGTTTCGCATGGATTTGAAGCTAACTCGTTTTTATCGCATGCTGTTGAAGCTAAATCATATATATCACAAGTATTTGAAGCTAAACCATTTGTTTCGCATTTATTCGAAGCTAAGCCTTCTACTTCGCATTGATTTGAGGCTAAATCATGTGTTTCGCTTGGTTTTGAAGGTAACTCGTTTTTTTGCATGCAGTTGTAGCTAAATCATGTATATCACAAGTATTTGCAGCTAAACCATTTGTTTCGCATCGATACGAAGATAACCCTTCTACTTCGCATTGATTTGAAGCTAAATCATTTGTTTCGCATGGATTTGAAGCTAACTCGTTTGTTTCGCATGCTGTTGAAGCTAAATCATGTAATCACAAGTATTTGCAGCTAAACCATTTGTTACGCATGGATTCGAAGATCAGCCTTCTACTTCGCATTGATTTGAAGATAAATCATGTGTTTCCTATGGATTTGAATCTAACTCGTTTATTTCGCATGCTGTTGAAGCTAAATCATATATATCACAAGTATTTGAAGCTATATCATACGTTTGGCATGGATTCCAAGATAATCCTACTAATTCGCATTGATTTGAATCTAAATCATGTGTTTCGCATGGATTTGAAGCTAACTCGTTTGTTTCGCATGCAGTTGAAGCTGAATCATGTATATCACAAGTATTTGAAGCTAAACAATTCGTTTCGCATGGATTCGAAGATATGCCTTCCACTTTGCATTGATTTGATGCTAAATCATGTGTTTCGCATGGATTTGAAGCTATCTCGTTTGTTTCGCATGCTGTTGAAGCTAAATCATGTATATCACAAGTATTTGAAGCTATATCATACGTTTGGCATGGATTCCAAGATAACCCTACTAATCCGCATTGATTTGAATCTAAATCATGTGTTTCGCATGGATTTGAAGCTAACTCGTTTGTTTCGCATGCTGTTGAAGATAAATCATGTATGTCACAAGTATTTGAAGCTAAACCATTTGTTACGCATGGATTCGAAGATCAGCCTTCTACTTAGCATTGATTTGATGCTAAATCATGTGTTTCGCATGGATTTGAAGCTAACTCGTTTGTTTCGCATGCTGTTGAAGCTAAATCATGTATATCACAAGTATTTGAAGCTAAACTATTTGTATCGGATGGGATCGAAGATAAGCCTCCTACTTCGCATTGATTTGAAGCTAAATCATGTGTTTCGCATGGATTTGAAACTAACTCGTTTTTATCGCATGCTGTTGAAGCTAAATCATATATATCACAAGTATTTGAAGCTAAACCATTTGTTTCGCATTTATTCGAAGCTAAGCCTTCTACTTCGCATTGATTTGAGGCTAAATCATGTGTTTCGCTTGGTTTTGAAGGTAACTCGTTTTTTTTGCATGCAGTTGTAGCTAAATCATGTATATCACAAGTATTTGCAGCTAAACCATTTGTTTCGCATCGATACGAAGATAACCCTTCTACTTCGCATTGATTTGAAGCTAAATCATGTGTTTCGCATGGATTTGAAGCTAACTCGTTTGTTTCGCATGCTGTTGAAGCTAAATCATGTAATCACAAGTATTTGCAGCTAAACCATTTGTTACGCATGGATTCGAAGATCAGCCTTCTACTTCGCATTGATTTGAGGCTAAATCATGTGTTTCGCTTGGTTTTGAAGCTAACTCGTTTGTTTCGAATGCTGTTGAAGATAAATCATGTATGTCACAAGTATTTGAAGCTAAACCATTTGGTTCGCATTTATTCGAAGCTAAGCCTTCTACTTCGAATTGATTTGAGGCTAAATCATGTGTTTCGCTTGGTTTTGAAGCTAACTCGTTTTTTTCGCATGCAGTTGTATCTAAATCATGTATATCACAAGTATTTGAAGCTAAACCATTTGTTTCGCATGGATTCGAAGATAAGCCTTCTACTTCGCGGTGATTTTAATCTAAATCATGTGTTTCGCAAGGATTTGAAGCTAACTCGTTTGTTTCGGATGCTGTTGAAGCTAAATCATGTATATCACAAGTATTTGAAGCTATATCATTTGTTTCGCATGGATTCGAAGATAACCCTTCTAATTCGCATTGATTTGAGGCTAAATCATGTGTTTCGCTTGGATTTGAAGCTAACTCGTTTTTTTCGCTAGTAGTTGAAGCTAAATCATGCATATCACAAGTATTTGAAGCTAAACCATTTGGTTCGCTTTTATTCGAAGCTAAGCCATCTACTTCGCATTGATTTGAGGCTAAATCATGTGTTTCGCTTGGTTTTGAAGCTAACTCGTTTTTTTCGCATGCAGTTGTATCTAAATCATGTATATCACAACTATTTGAAGCTAAACCATTTGTTTCGCATGGATTCGAAGATAAGCCTTCTACTTCGCACTGATTTTAATCTAAATCATGTGTTTCGCATGGATTTGAAGCTAACTCGTTTGTTTCGCATGCAGTTGAAGCTGAATCATGTATATCACAAGTATTTGAAGCTAAACTATTCGTTTCGCATGGATTCGAAGATAAGCCTTCCACTTTGCATTGATTTGATGCTAAATCATGTGTTTCGCATGGATTTGAAGCTAACTCGTTTGTTTCGCATGCTGTTGAAGCTAAATCATGTATATCACAAGTATTTGAAGCTATATCATACGTTTGGCATGGATTCCAAGATAACCCTACTAATTCGCATTGATTTGAATCTAAATCATGTGTTTCGCATGGATTTGAAGCTAACTCGTTTGTTTCGCATGCTGTTGAAGATAAATCATGTATGTCACAAGTATTTGAAGCTAAACCATTTGTTACGCATGGATTCGAAGATCAGCCTTCTACTTAGCATTGATTTGATGCTAAATCATGTGTTTCGCATGGATTTGAAGCTAACTCGTTTGTTTCGCATGCTGTTGAAGCTAAATCATGTATATCACAAGTATTTGAAGCTAAACTATTTGTATCGGATGGGATCGAAGATAAGCCTCCTACTTCGCATTGATTTGAAGCTAAATCATGTGTTTCGCATGGATTTGAAGCTAACTCGTTTTTATCGCATGCTGTTGAAGCTAAATCATATATATCACAAGTATTTGAAGCTAAACCATTTGTTTCGCATTTATTCGAAGCTAAGCCTTCTACTTCGCATTGATTTGCAGCTAAACCATTTGTTACGCATGGATTCGAAGATCAGCCTTCTACTTCGCATTGATTTGAAGATAAATCATGTGTTTCCTATGGATTTGAATCTAACTCGTTTATTTCGCATGCTGTTGAAGCTAAATCATATATATCACAAGTATTTGAAGCTAAACTATTCGTTTCGCATGGATTCGAAGATAAGCCTTCTACTTCGCGGTGATTTTAATCTAAATCATGTGTTTCGCAAGGATTTGAAGCTAACTCGTTTGTTTCGGATGCTGTTGAAGCTAAATCATGTATATCACAAGTATTTGAAGCTAAACCATTTGTTTCGCATGGATTCGAAGATAATCCTTCTACTTCGCACTGATTTTAATCTAAATCATGTGTTTCGCATGGATTTGAAGCTAACTCGTTTGTTTCGCATGCAGTTGAAGCTGAATCATGTATATCACAAGTATTTGAAGCTAAACTATTCGTTTCGCATGGATTCGAAGATAAGCCTTCTACTTCGCATTGATTTGAAGCTAAATCATGTGTTTCGCATGGATTTGAAGCTAACTCGTTTGTATCGCATGCTGTTGAAGCTAAATCATATATATCACAAGTATTTGAAGCTAAACTATTCGTTTTGCATGGATTCGAAGATAAGCCTTCTACTTCGCATTGATTTGAGGCTAAATCATGTGTTTCGCTTGGTTTTGAAGCTAACTCGTTTGTTTCGAATGCTGTTGAAGATAAATCATGTATGTCACAAGTATTTGAAGCTAAACCATTTGGTTCGCATTTATTCGAAGCTAAGCCTTCTACTTCGCATTGATTTGAGGCTAAATCATGTGTTTCGCTTGGTTTTGAAGCTAACTCGTTTTTTTCGCATGCAGTTGTATCTAAACCATGTATATCACAAGTATTTGAAGCTAAACCATTTGTTTCGCATGGGTTCGAAGATAAGCCTTCTACTTCGCACTGATTTTAATCTAAATCATGTGTTTCGCATGGATTTGAAGCTAACTCGTTTGTTTCGCATGCTGTTGAAGCTAAATCATGTATATCACAAGTATTTGAAGCTATATCATACGTTTGGCATGGATTCCAAGATAACCCTACTAATTCGCATTGATTTGAATCTAAATCATGTGTTTCGCATGGATTTGAAGCTAACTCGTTTGTTTCGCATGCAGTTGAAGCTGAATCATGTATATCACAAGTATTTGAAGCTAAACTATTCGTTTCGCATGGATTCGAAGATAAGCCTTCCACTTTGCATTGATTTGATGCTAAATCATGTGTTTCGCATGGATTTGAAGCTATCTCGTTTGTTTCGCATGCTGTTGAAGCTAAATCATGTATATCACAAGTATTTGAAGCTATATCATACGTTTGGCATGGATTCCAAGATAACCCTACTAATTCGCATTGATTTGAATCTAAATCATGTGTTTCGCATGGATTTGAAGCTATCTCGTTTGTTTCGCATGCTGTTGAAGCTAAATCATGTATATCACAAGTATTTGAAGCTATATCATACGTTTGGCATGGATTCCAAGATAACCCTACTAATTCGCATTGATTTGAATCTAAATCATGTGTTTCGCATGGATTTGAAGCTAACTCGTTTGTTTCGCATGCTGTTGAAGATAAATCATGTATGTCACAAGTATTTGAAGCTAAACCATTTGTTACGCATGGATTCGAAGATCAGCCTTCTACTTAGCATTGATTTGATGCTAAATCATGTGTTTCGCATGGATTTGAAGCTAACTCGTTTGTATCGCATGCTGTTGAAGCTAAATCATGTATATCACAAGTATTTGAAGCTAAATTATTTGTATCGGATGGGATCGAAGATAAGCCTCCTACTTCGCATTGATTTGAAGCTAAATCATGTGTTTCGCATGGATTTGAAGCTAACTCGTTCTTATCGCATGCTGTTGAAGCTAAATCATCTATATCACAAGTATTTGAAGCTAAACCATTTGTTTCGCATTTATTCGAAGCTAAGCCTTCTACTTCGCATTGATTTGAGGCTAAATCATGTGTTTCGCTTGGTTTTGAAGGTAACTCGTTTTTTTTGCATGCAGTTGTAGCTAAATCATGTATATCACAAGTATTTGCAGCTAAACCATTTGTTTCGCATCGATACGAAGATAACCCTTCTACTTCGCATTGATTTGAAGCTAAATCATGTGTTTCGCATGGATTTGAAGCTAACTCGTTTGTTTCGCATGCTGTTGAAGCTAAATCATGTAATCACAAGTATTTGCAGCTAACCCATTTGTTACGCATGGATTCGAAGATCAGCCTTCTACTTCGCATTGATTTGAAGATAAATCATGTGTTTCCTATGGATTTGAATCTAACTCGTTTATTTCGCATGCTGTTGAAGCTAAATCATATATATCACAAGTATTTGAAGCTAAACTATTCGTTTCGCATGGATTCGAAGATAAGCCTTCTACTTCGCGGTGATTTTAATCTAAATCATGTGTTTCGCAAGGATTTGAAGCTAACTCGTTTGTTTCGGATGCTGTTGAAGCTAAATCATGTATATCACAAGTATTTGAAGCTAAACCATTTGTTTCGCATGGATTCGAAGATAAGCCTTCTACTTCGCACTGATTTTAATCTAAATCATGTGTTTCGCATGGATTTGAAGCTAACTCGTTTGTTTCGCATGCGGTTGAAGCTGAATCATGTATATCACAAGTATTTGAAGCTAAACTATTCGTTTCGCATGGATTCGAAGATAAGCCTTCTACTTCGCATTGATTTGAAGCTAAATCATGTGTTTCGCATGGATCTGAATCTAAGTCGTTTGTTTCGGATGCTGTTGAAGCTAAATCATGTATATCACAAGTATTTGAAGCTATATCATTTGTTTCGCATGGATTCGAAGGTAACCCTTCTAATTCGCATTGATTTGAGGCTAAATCATGAGTTTCACTTGGATTTGAAGCTAACTCGTTTTTTTCGCTAGTAGTTGAAGCTAAATCATGCATATCACAAGTATTTGAAGCTAAACCATTTCGTTCGCATTTATTCGAAGCTAAGCCTTCTACTTCGCATTGATTTGAGGCTAAATCATGTGTTTCGCTTGGTTTTGAAGCTAACTCGTTTTTTTCGCATGCAGTTGTATCTAAATCATGTATATCACAAGTATTTGTAGCTAAACCATTTGTTTCGCATGGATTCGAAGATAAGCCTTCTACTTCGCATTGATTTTAATCTAAATCATGTGTTTCGCATGGATTTGAAGCTAACTCGTTTGTTTCGCATGCAGTTGAGCTGAATCATGTATATCACAAGTATTTGAAGCTAAACTATTCGTTTCGCATGGATTCGAAGATAAGCCTTCCACTTCGCATTGATTTGAAGATATATCATGTGTTTCGCTTGGATTTGAATATAACTCATTTGTTTCGCATGCTGTTGAAGCTAACTCAAGTGTATCAAAAGTATTTGAAGCTAAACCATTTGCTTCGCATGGATTCGAAGATCAGCCATCTACTTCGCATTGATTTGAAGCTAAATCATGTGTTCCGCATGGATTTGAAGCTAACTCGTTTGTTTCGCATGCAGTTGTATCTAAATCATGTATATCACAAGTATTTGTAGCTAAACCATTTGTTTCGCATGGATTCGAAGATAAGCCTTCTACTTCGCATTGATTTTAATCTAAATCATGTGTTTCGCATGGATTTGAAGCTAACTCGTTTGTTTCGCATGCAGTTGAAGCTGAATCATGTATATCACAAGTATTTGAAGCTAAACTATTCGTTTCGCATGGATTCGAAGATAAGCCTTCCACTTCGCATTGATTTGAAGATATATCATGTGTTTCGCTTGGATTTGAATATAACTCATTTGTTTCGCATGCTGTTGAAGCTAACTCAAGTGTATCAAAAGTATTTGAAGCTAAACCATTTGCTTCGCATGGATTCGAAGATCAGCCATCTACTTCGCAATGATTTGAAGCTAAATCATGTATTCCGCATGGATTTGAAGCTAACTCGTTTTTATCGCATGCTATTGAAGCTAAATCATATATATCACAAGTATTTGAAGCTAAACCATTTGTTTCGCATTTATTCGAAGCTAAGCCTTCTACTTCGCATTGATTTGAGGCTAAATCATGTGTTTCGCTTGGTTTTGAAGGTAACTCGTTTTTTTTGCATGCAGTTGTAGCTAAATCATGTATATCACAAGTATTTGCAGCTAAACCATTTGTTTCGCATCGATACGAAGATAACCCTTCTACTTCGCATTGATTTGAAGCTAAATCATGTGTTTCGCATGGATTTGAATCTAACTCGTTTATTTCGCATGCTGTTGAAGCTAAATCATGTATATCACAAGTATAAGAAGCTATATCATACGTTTCGCATGGATTCCAAGATAACCCTTCTAATTCGCATTGATTTGAATCTAAATCATGTGTTTCGCATGGATTTGAAGCTAACTCGTTTGTTTCGCATGCTGTTGAAGCTAAATCATGTAATCACAAGTATTTGCAGCTAAACCATTTGTTACGCATGGATTCGAAGATCAGCCTTCTACTTCGCATTGATTTGAAGATAAATCATGTGTTTCCTATGGATTTGAATCTAACTCGTTTATTTCGCATGCTGTTGAAGCTAAATCATGTATATCACAAGTATAAGAAGCTAATCCGTTTGTTTCGCATGGATTCGAAGATAAGCCTTCTACTTCGCATTGATTTGAAGCTAAATCATGTGTTTCGCATGGATCTGAATCTAACTCGTTTGTTTCGGATGCTGTTGAAGCTAAATCATGTATATCACAAGTATTTGAAGCTATATCATTTGTTTCGCATGGATTCGAAGATAACCCTTCTAATTCGCATTGATTTGAGGCTAAATCATGAGTTTCACTTGGATTTGAAGCTAACTCGTTTTTTTCGCATGCAGTTGTATCTAAATCATGTATATCACAAGTATTTGTAGCTAAACCATTTGTTTCGCATGGATTCGAAGATAAGCCTTCTACTTCGCATTGATTTTAATCTAAATCATGTGTTTCGCATGGATTTGAAGCTAACTCGTTTGTTTCGCATGCAGTTGAGCTGAATCATGTATATCACAAGTATTTGAAGCTAAACTATTCGTTTCGCATGGATTCGAAGATAAGCCTTCCACTTCGCATTGATTTGAAGATATATCATGTGTTTCGCTTGGATTTGAATATAACTCATTTGTTTCGCATGCTGTTGAAGCTAACTCAAGTGTATCAAAAGTATTTGAAGCTAAACCATTTGCTTCGCACGGATTCGAAGATCAGCCATCTACTTCGCATTGATTTGAAGCTAAATCATGTGTTCCGCATGGATTTGAAGCTAACTCGTTTGTTTCGCATGCAGTTGTATCTAAATCATGTATATCACAAGTATTTGTAGCTAAACCATTTGTTTCGCATGGATTCGAAGATAAGCCTTCTACTTCGCATTGATTTTAATCTAAATCATGTGTTTCGCATGGATTTGAAACTAACTCGTTTGTTTCGCATGCAGTTGAAGCTGAATCATGTATATCACAAGTATTTGAAGCTAAACTATTCGTTTCGCATGGATTCGAAGATAAGCCTTCCACTTCGCATTGATTTGAAGATATATCATGTGTTTCGCTTGGATTTGAATATAACTCATTTGTTTCGCATGCTGTTGAAGCTAACTCAAGTGTATCAAAAGTATTTGAAGCTAAACCATTTGCTTCGCATGGATTCGAAGATCAGCCATCTACTTCGCAATGATTTGAAGCTAAATCATGTGTTCCGCATGGATTTGAAGCTAACTCGTTTGTTTCGCATGCTGTTGAAGCTAAATCATGCATATCACAAGTATTTGAAGCTAAACCATTTGGTTCGTATTTATTCGAAGCTAAGCCTTCTACTTCGCATTGATTTGAGGCTAAATCATGTGTTTCGCTTGGTTTTGAAGCTAACTCGTTTTTTTCGCATGCAGTTGTATCTAAATCATGTATATCACAAGTATTTGAAGCTAAACCATTTGTTTCGCATGGATTCGAAGATAAGCCTTCTACTTCGCATTGATTTGAAGCTAAATCATGTGTTTCGCATGGATTTGAAGCTAACTCGTTTGTTTCGCATGCTGTTGAAGCTAAATCATGTAATCACAAGTATTTGCAGCTAAACCATTTGTTACGCATGGATTCGAAGATCAGCCTTCTACTTCGCATTGATTTGAAGATAAATCATGTGTTTCCTATGGATTTGAATCTAACTCGTTTATTTCGCATGCTGTTGAAGCTAAATCATATATATCACAAGTATTTGAAGCTAAACTATTCGTTTCGCATGGATTCGAAGATAAGCCTTCTACTTCGCGGTGATTTTAATCTAAATCATGTGTTTCGCAAGGATTTGAAGCTAACTCGTTTGTTTCGGATGCTGTTGAAGCTAAATCATGTATATCACAAGTATTTGAAGCTAAACCATTTGTTTCGCATGGATTCGAAGATAAGCCTTCTACTTCGCACTGATTTTAATCTAAATCATGTGTTTCGCATGGATTTGAAGCTAACTCGTTTGTTTCGCATGCGGTTGAAGCTGAATCATGTATATCACAAGTATTTGAAGCTAAACTATTCGTTTCGCATGGATTCGAAGATAAGCCTTCTACTTCGCATTGATTTGAAGCTAAATCATGTGTTTCGCATGGATCTGAATCTAAGTCGTTTGTTTCGGATGCTGTTGAAGCTAAATCATGTATATCACAAGTATTTGAAGCTATATCATTTGTTTCGCATGGATTCGAAGGTAACCCTTCTAATTCGCATTGATTTGAGGCTAAATCATGAGTTTCACTTGGATTTGAAGCTAACTCGTTTTTTTCGCTAGTAGTTGAAGCTAAATCATGCATATCACAAGTATTTGAAGCTAAACCATTTCGTTCGCATTTATTCGAAGCTAAGCCTTCTACTTCGCATTGATTTGAGGCTAAATCATGTGTTTCGCTTGGTTTTGAAGCTAACTCGTTTTTTTCGCATGCAGTTGTATCTAAATCATGTATATCACAAGTATTTGTAGCTAAACCATTTGTTTCGCATGGATTCGAAGATAAGCCTTCTACTTCGCATTGATTTTAATCTAAATCATGTGTTTCGCATGGATTTGAAGCTAACTCGTTTGTTTCGCATGCAGTTGAGCTGAATCATGTATATCACAAGTATTTGAAGCTAAACTATTCGTTTCGCATGGATTCGAAGATAAGCCTTCCACTTCGCATTGATTTGAAGATATATCATGTGTTTCGCTTGGATTTGAATATAACTCATTTGTTTCGCATGCTGTTGAAGCTAACTCAAGTGTATCAAAAGTATTTGAAGCTAAACCATTTGCTTCGCATGGATTCGAAGATCAGCCATCTACTTCGCATTGATTTGAAGCTAAATCATGTGTTCCGCATGGATTTGAAGCTAACTCGTTTGATTCGCATGCAGTTGTATCTAAATCATGTATATCACAAGTATTTGTAGCTAAACCATTTGTTTCGCATGGATTCGAAGATAAGCCTTCTACTTCGCATTGATTTTAATCTAAATCATGTGTTTCGCATGGATTTGAAGCTAACTCGTTTGTTTCGCATGCAGTTGAAGCTGAATCATGTATATCACAAGTATTTGAAGCTAAACTATTCGTTTCGCATGGATTCGAAGATAAGCCTTCCACTTCGCATTGATTTGAAGATATATCATGTGTTTCGCTTGGATTTGAATATAACTCATTTGTTTCGCATGCTGTTGAAGCTAACTCAAGTGTATCAAAAGTATTTGAAGCTAAACCATTTGCTTCGCATGGATTCGAAGATCAGCCATCTACTTCGCAATGATTTGAAGCTAAATCATGTATTCCGCATGGATTTGAAGCTAACTCGTTTTTATCGCATGCTATTGAAGCTAAATCATATATATCACAAGTATTTGAAGCTAAACCATTTGTTTCGCATTTATTCGAAGCTAAGCCTTCTACTTCGCATTGATTTGAGGCTAAATCATGTGTTTCGCTTGGTTTTGAAGGTAACTCGTTTTTTTTGCATGCAGTTGTAGCTAAATCATGTATATCACAAGTATTTGCAGCTAAACCATTTGTTTCGCATCGATACGAAGATAACCCTTCTACTTCGCATTGATTTGAAGCTAAATCATGTGTTTCGCATGGATTTGAATCTAACTCGTTTATTTCGCATGCTGTTGAAGCTAAATCATGTATATCACAAGTATAAGAAGCTATATCATACGTTTCGCATGGATTCCAAGATAACCCTTCTAATTCGCATTGATTTGAATCTAAATCATGTGTTTCGCATGGATTTGAAGCTAACTCGTTTGTTTCGCATGCTGTTGAAGCTAAATCATGTAATCACAAGTATTTGCAGCTAAACCATTTGTTACGCATGGATTCGAAGATCAGCCTTCTACTTCGCATTGATTTGAAGATAAATCATGTGTTTCCTATGGATTTGAATCTAACTCGTTTATTTCGCATGCTGTTGAAGCTAAATCATGTATATCACAAGTATAAGAAGCTAATCCGTTTGTTTCGCATGGATTCGAAGATAAGCCTTCTACTTCGCATTGATTTGAAGCTAAATCATGTGTTTCGCATGGATCTGAATCTAACTCGTTTGTTTCGGATGCTGTTGAAGCTAAATCATGTATATCACAAGTATTTGAAGCTATATCATTTGTTTCGCATGGATTCGAAGATAACCCTTCTAATTCGCATTGATTTGAGGCTAAATCATGAGTTTCACTTGGATTTGAAGCTAACTCGTTTTTTTCGCATGCAGTTGTATCTAAATCATGTATATCACAAGTATTTGTAGCTAAACCATTTGTTTCGCATGGATTCGAAGATAAGCCTTCTACTTCGCATTGATTTTAATCTAAATCATGTGTTTCGCATGGATTTGAAGCTAACTCGTTTGTTTCGCATGCAGTTGAGCTGAATCATGTATATCACAAGTATTTGAAGCTAAACTATTCGTTTCGCATGGATTCGAAGATAAGCCTTCCACTTCGCATTGATTTGAAGATATATCATGTGTTTCGCTTGGATTTGAATATAACTCATTTGTTTCGCATGCTGTTGAAGCTAACTCAAGTGTATCAAAAGTATTTGAAGCTAAACCATTTGCTTCGCACGGATTCGAAGATCAGCCATCTACTTCGCATTGATTTGAAGCTAAATCATGTGTTCCGCATGGATTTGAAGCTAACTCGTTTGTTTCGCATGCAGTTGTATCTAAATCATGTATATCACAAGTATTTGTAGCTAAACCATTTGTTTCGCATGGATTCGAAGATAAGCCTTCTACTTCGCATTGATTTTAATCTAAATCATGTGTTTCGCATGGATTTGAAACTAACTCGTTTGTTTCGCATGCAGTTGAAGCTGAATCATGTATATCACAAGTATTTGAAGCTAAACTATTCGTTTCGCATGGATTCGAAGATAAGCCTTCCACTTCGCATTGATTTGAAGATATATCATGTGTTTCGCTTGGATTTGAATATAACTCATTTGTTTCGCATGCTGTTGAAGCTAACTCAAGTGTATCAAAAGTATTTGAAGCTAAACCATTTGCTTCGCATGGATTCGAAGATCAGCCATCTACTTCGCAATGATTTGAAGCTAAATCATGTGTTCCGCATGGATTTGAAGCTAACTCGTTTGTTTCGCATGCTGTTGAAGCTAAATCATGCATATCACAAGTATTTGAAGCTAAACCATTTGGTTCGTATTTATTCGAAGCTAAGCCTTCTACTTCGCATTGATTTGAGGCTAAATCATGTGTTTCGCTTGGTTTTGAAGCTAACTCGTTTTTTTCGCATGCAGTTGTATCTAAATCATGTATATCACAAGTATTTGAAGCTAAACCATTTGTTTCGCATGGATTCGAAGATAAGCCTTCTACTTCGCATTGATTTTAATCTAAATCATGTGTTTCGCTTGGTTTTGAAGCTAACTCGTTTGTTTCGCATGCTGTTGAAGCTAAATCATGTATATCACAAGTATTTGAAGCTATATCATACGTTTCGCATGGATTCCAAGATAACCCTCCTAATTCGCATAGATTTGAAGATAAATCATGTGTTTCGCTTGGATTTGAATATAACTCATTTGTTTCGCATGCTGTTGAAGCTAAATCATGTATATCACAAGTATTTGAAGCTATATCATACGTTTCGCATGGATTCCAAGATAAGCCTTCTAATTCGCATTGATTTGAAGCTAAATCATGTGTTTCGCATGGATTTGAAGCTAACTCGTTTGTTTCGCATGCTGTTGAAGCTAAATCATGTATATCACAAGTATTTGAAGCTAAACTATTTGTATCGGATGGGATCGAAGATAAGCCTCCTACTTCGCATTGATTTGAAGCTAAATCATGTGTTTCGCATGGATTTGAATCTAACTCGTTTATTTCGCATGCTGTGTAAGCTAAATCATGTATATCACAAGTATAAGAAGCTATATCATACGTTTCGCATGGATTCCAAGATAACCCTTCTAATTCGCATTGATTTGAATCTAAATCATGTGTTTCGCATGGATTTGAAGCTAACTCGTTTGTTTCGCATGCTGTTGAAGCTAAATCATGTAATCACAAGTATTTGCAGCTAAACCATTTGTTACGCATGGATTCGAAGATCAGCCTTCTACTTCGCATTGATTTGAAGATAAATCATGTGTTTCCTATGGATTTGAATCTAACTCGTTTATTTCGCATGCTGTTGAAGCTAAATGATGTATATCACAAGTATAAGAAGCTAATCCGTTTGTTTCGCATGGATTCGAAGATAAGCCTTCTACTTCGCATTGATTTGAAGCTAAATCATGTGTTTCGCATGGATCTGAATCTAACTCGTTTGTTTCGCATGCAGTTGAGCTGAATCATGTATATCACAAGTATTTGAAGCTATATCATTTGTTTCGCATGGATTCGAAGATAACCCTTCTAATTCGCATTGATTTGAGGCTAAATCATGAGTTTCACTTGGATTTGAAGCTAACTCGTTTTTTTCGCTAGTAGTTGAAGCTAAATCATGCATATCACAAGTATTTGAAGCTAAACCATTTCGTTCGCATTTATTCGAAGCTAAGCCTTCTACTTCGCATTGATTTGAGGCTAAATCATGTGTTTCGCTTGGTTTTGAAGCTAACTCGTTTTTTTCGCATGCAGTTGTATCTAAATCATGTATATCACAAGTATTTGTAGCTAAACCATTTGTTTCGCATGGATTCGAAGATAAGCCTTCTACTTCGCATTGATTTTAATCTAAATCATGTGTTTCGCATGGATTTGAAGCTAACTCGTTTGTTTCGCATGCAGTTGAGCTGAATCATGTATATCACAAGTATTTGAAGCTAAACTATTCGTTTCGCATGGATTCGAAGATAAGCCTTCCACTTCGCATTGATTTGAAGATATATCATGTGTTTCGCTTGGATTTGAATATAACTCATTTGTTTCGCATGCTGTTGAAGCTATCTCAAGTGTATCAAAAGTATTTGAAGCTAAACCATTTGCTTCGCATGGATTCGAAGATCAGCTATCTACTTCGCATTGATTTGAAGCTAAATCATGTGTTCCGCATGGATTTGAAGCTAACTCGTTTGTTTCGCATGCAGTTGTATCTAAATCATGTATATCACAAGTATTTGTAGCTAAACCATTTGTTTCGCATGGATTCGAAGATAAGCCTTCTACTTCGCATTGATTTTAATCTAAATCATGTGTTTCGCATGGATTTGAAACTAACTCGTTTGTTTCGCATGCAGTTGAAGCTGAATCATGTATATCACAAGTATTTGAAGCTAAACTATTCGTTTCGCATGGATTCGAAGATAAGCCTTCCACTTCGCATTGATTTGAAGATATATCATGTGTTTCGCTTGGATTTGAATATAACAACATTTGTTTCGCATGCTGTTGAAGCTAACTCAGGTGTATCAAAAGTATTTGAAGCTAAACCATTTGCTTCGCATGGATTCGAAGATCAGCCATCTACTTCGCAATGATTTGAAGCTAAATCATGTGTTCCGCATGGATTTGAAGCTAACTCGTTTGTTTCGCATGCTGTTGAAGCTAAATCATGCATATCACAAGTATTTGAAGCTAAACCATTTGGTTCGCATTTATTCGAAGCTAAGCCTTCTACTTCGCATTGATTTGAGGCTAAATCATGTGTTTCGCTTTGTTTTGAAGCTAACTCGTTTTTTTCGCATGCAGTTGTATCTAAATCATGTATATCACAAGTATTTGAAGCTAAACCATTTGTTTCGCATGGATTCGAAGATAAGCCTTCTACTTCGCATTGATTTTAATCTAAATCATGTGTTTCGCTTGGTTTTGAAGCTAACTCGTTTGTTTCGCATGCTGTTGAAGCTAAATCATGTATATCACAAGTATTTGAAGCTATATCATACGTTTCGCATGGATTCCAAGATAACCCTCCTAATTCGCATAGATTTGAAGATAAATCATGTGTTTCGCTTGGATTTGAATATAACTCATTTGTTTCGCATGCTGTTGAAGCTAAATCATGTATATCACAAGTATTTGAAGCTATATCATACGTTTCGCATGGATTCCAAGATAAGCCTTCTAATTCGCATTGATTTGAAGCTAAATCATGTGTTTCGCATGGATTTGAAGCTAACTCGTTTGTTTCGCATGCTGTTGAAGCTAAATCATGTATATCACAAGTATTTGAAGCTAAACTATTTGTATCGGATGGGATCGAAGATAAGCCTCCTACTTCGCATTGATTTGAAGCTAAATCATGTGTTTCGCATGGATTTGAATCTAACTCGTTTATTTCGCATGCTGTTGAAGCTAAATCATGTATATCACAAGTATAAGAAGCTATATCATACGTTTCGCATGGATTCCAAGATAACCCTTCTAATTCGCATTGATTTGAATCTAAATCATGTGTTTCGCATGGATTTGAAGCTAACTCGTTTGTTTCGCATGCTGTTGAAGCTAAATCATGTAATCACAAGTATTTGCAGCTAAACCATTTGTTACGCATGGATTCGAAGATCAGCCTTCTACTTCGCATTGATTTGAAGATAAATCATGTGTTTCCTATGGATTTGAATCTAACTCGTTTATTTCGCATGCTGTTGAAGCTAAATCATGTATATCACAAGTATAAGAAGCTAATCCGTTTGTTTCGCATGGATTCGAAGATAAGCCTTCTACTTCGCATTGATTTTAATCTAAATCATGTGTTTCGCTTGGTTTTGAAGCTAACTCGTTTGTTTCGCATGCTGTTGAAGCTAAATCATGTGTTTCGCATGGATTTGAAGCTAACTCGTTTGTTTCGCATGCTGTTGAAGCTAAATCATGTATATCACAAGTATTTGAAGCTAAACTATTTGTATCGGATGGGATCGAAGATAAACCTCCTACTTCGCATTGATTTGAAGCTAAATCATGTGTTTCGCATGGATTTGAAGCTAACTCGTTTGTATCGCATGCTGTTGAAGCTAAATCATATATATCACAAGTATTTGAAGCTAAACTATTCGTTTCGCATGGATTCGAAGATAAGCCTTCTACTTCGCATTGATTTGAGGCTAAATCATGTGTTCCGCTTGGTTTTGAAGCTAACTCGTTTGTTTCGAATGCTGTTGAAGATAAATCATGTATGTCACAAGTATTTGAAGCTAAACCATTTGGTTCGCATTTATTCGAAGCTAAGCCTTCTACTTCGCATTGATTTGAGGCTAAATCATGTGTTTCGCTTGGTTTTGAAGCTAACTCGTTTTTTTCGCATGCAGTTGTATCTAAATCATGTATATCACAAGTATTTGAAGCTAAACCATTTGTTTCGCATGGATTCGAAGATAAGCCTTCTACTTCGCGGTGATTTTAATCTAAATCATGTGTTTCCCAAGGATTTGAAGCTAACTCGTTTGTTTCGGATGCTGTTGAAGCTAAATCATGTATATCACAAGTATTTGAAGCTATATCATTTGTTTCGCATGGATTCGAAGATAACCCTTCTAATTCGCATTGATTTGAGGCTAAATCATGTGTTTCGCTTGGATTTGAAGCTAACTCGTTTTTTTCGCTAGTAGTTGAAGCTAAATCATGCATATCACAAGTATTTGAAGCTAAACCATTTGGTTCGCTTTTATTCGAAGCTAAGCCATCTACTTCGCATTGATTTGAGGCTAAATCGTGTGTTTCGCTTGGTTTTGAAGCTAACTCGTTTTTTTCGCATGCAGTTGTATCTAAATCATGTATATCACAAGTATTTGAAGCTAAACCATTTGTTTCGCATGGATTCGAAGATAAGCCTTCTACTTCGCACTGATTTTAATCTAAATCATGTGTTTCGCATGGATTTGAAGCTAACTCGTTTGTTTCGCATGCAGTTGAAGCTGAATCATGTATATCACAAGTATTTGAAGCTAAACTATTCGTTTCGCATGGATTCGAAGATAAGCCTTCCACTTTGCATTGATTTGATGCTAAATCATGTGTTTCGCATGGATTTGAAGCTAAGTCGTTTGTTTCGCATGCTGTTGAAGCTAAATCATGTATATCACAAGTATTTGTATCTATATCATACGTTTGGCATGGATTCCAAGATAACCCTACTAATTCGCATTGATTTGAATCTAAATCATGTGTTTCGCATGGATTTGAAGCTAACTCGTTTGTTTCGCATGCAGTTGAAGCTGAATCATGTATATCACAAGTAATTGAAGCTAAACTATTCGTTTCGCATGGATTCGAAAATAAGCCTTCCACTTTGCATTGATTTGATGCTAAATCATGTGTTTCGCATGGATTTGAAGCTAACTCGTTTGTTTCGCATGCAGTTGAAGCTGAATCATGTATATCACAAGTATTTGAAGCTAAACTATTCGTTTCGCATGGATTCGAAGATAAGCCTTCCACTTTGCATTGATTTGATGCTAAATCATGTGTTTCGCATGGATTTGAAGCTATCTCGTTTGTTTCGCATGCTGTTGAAGCTAAATCATGTATATCACAAGTATTTGAAGCTAAACTATTTGTATCGGATGGGATCGAAGATAAGCCTCCTACTTCGCATTGATTTGAAGCTAAATCATGTGTTTCGCATGGATTTGAAGCTAACTCGTTTGTTTCGCATGCTGTTGAAGCTAAATCATGTATATCACAAGTATTTGAAGCTAAACTATTTGTATCGGATGGGATCGAAGATAAGCCTCCTACTTCGCATTGATTTGAAGCTAAATCATGTGTTTCGCATGGATTTGAAGCTAACTCGTTTTTATCGCATGCTGTTGAAGCTAAATCATATATATCACAAGTATTTGAAGCTAAACCATTTGTTTCGCATTTATTCGAAGCTAAGCCTTCTACTTCGCATTGATTTGAGGCTAAATCATGTGTTTCGCTTGGTTTTGAAGGTAACTCGTTTTTTTTGCATGCAGTTGTAGCTAAATCATGTATATCACAAGTATTTGCAGCTAAACCATTTTTTTCGCATCGATACGAAGATAACCCTTCTACTTCGCATTGATTTGAAGCTAAATCATGTGTTTCGCATGGATTTGAATCTGACTCGTTTATTTCGCATGCTGTTGAAGCTAAATCATGTATATCACAAGTATAAGAAGCTATATCATACGTTTCGCATGGATTCCAAGATAACCCTTCTAATTCGCATTGATTTGAATCTAAATCATGTGTTTCGCATGGATTTGTAGCTAACTCGTTTGTTTCGCATGCTGTTGAAGCTAAATCATGTAATCACAAGTATTTGCAGCTAAACCATTTGTTACGCATGGATTCGAAGATCAGCCTTCTACTTCGCATTGATTTGAAGATAAATCATGTGTTTCCTATGGATTTGAATCTAACTCGTTTATTTCGCATGCTGTTGAAGCTAAATCATGTATATCACAAGTATTTGAAGCTAAACCATTTGCTTCGCATGGATTCGAAGATCAGCCTTCCACTTTGCATTGATTTGATGCTAAATCATGTGTTTCGCATGGATTTGAAGCTATCTCGTTTGTTTCGCATGCTGTTGAAGCTAAATCATGTATATCACAAGTATTTGAAGCTATATCATACGTTTGGCATGGATTCCAAGATAACCCTACTAATTCGCATTGATTTGAATCTAAATCATGTGTTTCGCATGGATTTGAAGCTAACTCGTTTGTTTCGCATGCTGTTGAAGATAAATCATGTATGTCACAAGTATTTGAAGCAAAACCATTTGTTACGCATGGATTCGAAGATCAGCCTTCTACTTAGCATTGATTTGATGCTAAATCATGTGTTTCGCATGGATTTGAAGCTAACTCGTTTGTTTCGCATGCTGTTGAAGCTAAATCATGTATATCACAAGTATTTGAAGCTAAACTATTTGTATCGGATGGGATCGAAGATAAGCCTCCTACTTCGCATTGATTTGAAGCTAAATCATGTGTTTCGCATGGATTTGAAGCTAACTCGTTTTTATCGCATGCTGTTGAAGCTAAATCATATGTATCACAAGTATTTGAAGCTAAACCATTTGTTTCGCATTTATTCGAAGCTAAGCCTTCTACTTCGCATTGATTTGAGGCTAAATCATGTGTTTCGCTTGGTTTTGAAGGTAACTCGTTTTTTTTGCATGCAGTTGTAGCTAAATCATGTATATCACAAGTATTTGCAGCTAAACCATTTGTTTCGCATCGATACGAAGATAACCCTTCCACTTTGCATTGATTTGATGCTAAATCATGTGTTTCGCATGGATTTGAAGCTAACTCGTTTGTTTCGCATGCAGTTGAAGCTGAATCATGTATATCACAAGTATTTGAAGCTAAACTATTCGTTTCGCATGGATTCGAAGATAAGCCTTCCACTTTGCATTGATTTGATGCTAAATCATGTGTTTCGCATGGATTTGAAGCTATCTCGTTTGTTTCGCATGCTGTTGAAGCTAAATCATGTATATCACAAGTATTTGAAGCTAAACTATTTGTATCGGATGGGATCGAAGATAAGCCTCCTACTTCGCATTGATTTGAAGCTAAATCATGTGTTTCGCATGGATTTGAAGCTAACTCGTTTGTTTCGCATGCTGTTGAAGCTAAATCATGTATATCACAAGTATTTGAAGCTAAACTATTTGTATCGGATGGGATCGAAGATAAGCCTCCTACTTCGCATTGATTTGAAGCTAAATCATGTGTTTCGCATGGATTTGAAGCTAACTCGTTTTTATCGCATGCTGTTGAAGCTAAATCATATATATCACAAGTATTTGACGCTAAACCATTTGTTTCGCATTTATTCGAAGCTAAGCCTTCTACTTCGCATTGATTTGAGGCTAAATCATGTGTTTCGCTTGGTTTTGAAGGTAACTCGTTTTTTTTTGCATGCAGTTGTAGCTAAATCATGTATATCACAAGTATTTGCAGCTAAACCATTTGTTTCGCATCGATACGAAGATAACCCTTCTACTTCGCATTGATTTGAAGCTAAATCATGTGTTTCGCATGGATTTGAATCTGACTCGTTTATTTCGCATGCTGTTGAAGCTAAATCATGTATATCACAAGTATAAGAAGCTATATCATACGTTTCGCATGGATTCCAAGATAACCCTTCTAATTCGCATTGATTTGAATCTAAATCATGTGTTTCGCATGGATTTGTAGCTAACTCGTTTGTTTCGCATGCTGTTGAAGCTAAATCATGTAATCACAAGTATTTGCAGCTAAACCATTTGTTACGCATGGATTCGAAGATCAGCCTTCTACTTCGCATTGATTTGAAGATAAATCATGTGTTTCCTATGGATTTGAATCTAACTCGTTTATTTCGCATGCTGTTGAAGCTAAATCATGTATATCACAAGTATTTGAAGCTAAACCATTTGCTTCGCATGGATTCGAAGATCAGCCTTCTACTTCGCATTGATTTGATGCTAAATCATGTCTTTCGCATGGATTTGAAGCTAACTCGTTTGTTTCGCATGCTGTTGAAGCTAAATCATGTATATCACAAGTATTTGAAGCTAAACCATTTGTTTCGCATTTATTCGAAGCTAAGCCTTCTACTTCGCATTGATTTGAGGCTAAATCATGTGTTTCGCTTGGATTTGAAGCTAACTCGTTTTTTTCGCTAGTAGTTGAAGCTAAATCATGCATATCACAAGTATTTGAAGCTAAACCATTTGGTTCGCTTTTATTCGAAGCTAAGCCATCTACTTCGCATTGATTTGAGGCTAAATCATGTGTTTCGCTTGGTTTTGAAGCTAACTCGTTTTTTTCGCATGCAGTTGTATCTAAATCATGTATATCACAAGTATTTGAAGCTATATCATACGTTTGGCATGGATTCCAAGATAACCCTACTAATTCGCATTGATTTGAATCTAAATCATGTGTTTCGCATGGATTTGAAGCTAACTCGTTTGTTTCGCATGCAGTTGAAGCTGAATCATGTATATCACAAGTATTTGAAGCTAAACTATTCGTTTCGCATGGATTCGAAGATAAGCCTTCCACTTCGCATTGATTTGAAGCTAAATCATGTGTTTCGCATGGATTTGAAGCTAACTCGTTTTTATCGCATGCTGTTGAAGCTAAATCATATATATCACAAGTATTTGAAGCTAAACCATTTGTTTCGCATTTATTCGAAGCTAAGCCTTCTACTTCGCATTGATTTGAGGCTAAATCATGTGTTTCGCTTGGTTTTGAAGGTAACTCGTTTTTTTTGCATGCAGTTGTAGCTAAATCATGTATATCACAAGTATTTGCAGCTAAACCGTTTGTTTCGCATCGATACGAAGATAACCCTTCTACTTCGCATTGATTTGATGCTAAATCATGTGTTTCGCATGGATTTGAATCTGACTCGTTTATTTCGCATGCTGTTGAAGCTAAATCATGTATATCACAAGTATAAGAAGCTATATCATACGTTTCGCATGGATTCCAAGATAACCCTCTCTTTCGCATTGATTTGAATCTAAATCATGTGTTTCGCATGGATTTGAAGCTAACTCGTTTGTTTCGCATGCTGTTGAAGCTAAATCATGTATATCACAAGTATTTGAAGCTATATCATACGTTTGGCATGGATTCCAAGATAACCCTACTAATTCGCATTGATTTGAATCTAAATCATGTGTTTCGCATGGATTTGAAGCTAACTCGTTTGTTTCGCATGCAGTTGAAGCTGAATCATGTATATCACAAGTATTTGAAGCTAAACTATTCGTTTCGCATGGATTCGAAGATAAGCCTTCCACTTTGCATTGATTTGATGCTAAATCATGTGTTTCGCATGGATTTGAAGCTATCTCGTTTGTTTCGCATGCTGTTGAAGCTAAATCATGTATATCACAAGTATTTGAAGCTATATCATACGTTTGGCATGGATTCCAAGATAACCCTACTAATTCGCATTGATTTGAATCTAAATCATGTGTTTCGCATGGATTTGAAGCTAACTCGTTTGTTTCGCATGCTGTTGAAGATAAATCATGTATGTCACAAGTATTTGAAGCAAAACCATTTGTTACGCATGGATTCGAAGATCAGCCTTCTACTTAGCATTGATTTGATGCTAAATCATGTGTTTCGCATGGATTTGAAGCTAACTCGTTTGTTTCGCATGCTGTTGAAGCTAAATCATGTATATCACAAGTATTTGAAGCTAAACTATTTGTATCGGATGGGAACGAAGATAAGCCTCCTACTTCGCATTGATTTGAAGCTAAATCATGTGTTTCGCATGGATTTGAAGCTAACTCGTTTTTATCGCATGCTGTTGAAGCTAAATCATATATATCACAAGTATTTGAAGCTAAACCATTTGTTTCGCATTTATTCGAAGCTAAGCCTTCTACTTCGCATTGATTTGAGGCTAAATCATGTGTTTCGCTTGGTTTTGAAGGTAACTCGTTTTTTTTTGCATGCAGTTGTAGCTAAATCATGTATATCACAAGTATTTGCAGCTAAACCATTTGTTTCGCATCGATACGAAGATAACCCTTCCACTTTGCATTGATTTGATGCTAAATCATGTGTTTCGCATGGATTTGAAGCTAACTCGTTTGTTTCGCATGCAGTTGAAGCTGAATCATGTATATCACAAGTATTTGAAGCTAAACTATTCGTTTCGCATGGATTCGAAGATAAGCCTTCCACTTTGCATTGATTTGATGCTAAATCATGTGTTTCGCATGGATTTGAAGCTATCTCGTTTGTTTCGCATGCTGTTGAAGCTAAATCATGTATATCACAAGTATTTGAAGCTAAACTATTTGTATCGGATGGGATCGAAGATAAGCCTCCTACTTCGCATTGATTTGAAGCTAAATCATGTGTTTCGCATGGATTTGAAGCTAACTCGTTTGTTTCGCATGCTGTTGAAGCTAAATCATGTATATCACAAGTATTTGAAGCTAAACTATTTGTATCGGATGGGATCGAAGATAAGCCTCCTACTTCGCATTGATTTGAAGCTAAATCATGTGTTTCGCATGGATTTGAAGCTAACTCGTTTTTATCGCATGCTGTTGAAGCTAAATCATATATATCACAAGTATTTGAAGCTAAACCATTTGTTTCGCATTTATTCGAAGCTAAGCCTTCTACTTCGCATTGATTTGAGGCTAAATCATGTGTTTCGCTTGGTTTTGAAGGTAACTCGTTTTTTTTGCATGCAGTTGTAGCTAAATCATGTATATCACAAGTATTTGCAGCTAAACCATTTGTTTCGCATCGATACGAAGATAACCCTTCTACTTCGCATTGATTTGAAGCTAAATCATGTGTTTCGCATGGATTTGAATCTGACTCGTTTATTTCGCATGCTGTTGAAGCTAAATCATGTATATCACAAGTATAAGAAGCTATATCATACGTTTCGCATGGATTCCAAGATAACCCTTCTAATTCGCATTGATTTGAATCTAAATCATGTGTTTCGCATGGATTTGTAGCTAACTCGTTTGTTTCGCATGCTGTTGAAGCTAAATCATGTAATCACAAGTATTTGCAGCTAAACCATTTGTTACGCATGGATTCGAAGATCAGCCTTCTACTTCGCATTGATTTGAAGATAAATCATGTGTTTCCTATGGATTTGAATCTAACTCGTTTATTTCGCATGCTGTTGAAGCTAAATCATGTATATCACAAGTATTTGAAGCTAAACCATTTGCTTCGCATGGATTCGAAGATCAGCCTTCTACTTCGCATTGATTTGATGCTAAATCATGTCTTTCGCATGGATTTGAAGCTAACTCGTTTGTTTCGCATGCTGTTGAAGCTAAATCATGTATATCACAAGTATTTGAAGCTAAACCATTTGTTTCGCATTTATTCGAAGCTAAGCCTTCTACCTCGCATTGATTTGAGGCTAAATCATGTGTTTCGCTTGGATTTGAAGCTAACTCGTTTTTTTCGCTAGTAGTTGAAGCTAAATCATGCATATCACAAGTATTTGAAGCTAAACCATTTGGTTCGCTTTTATTCGAAGCTAAGCCATCTACTTCGCATTGATTTGAGGCTAAATCGTGCGTTTTGCTTGGTTTTGAAGGTAACTCGTTTTTTTTGCATGCAGTTGTAGCTAAATCATGTATATCACAAGTATTTGCAGCTAAACCATTTGTTTCGCATCGATACGAAGATAACCCTTCTACTTCGCATTGATTTGAAGCTAAATCATGTGTTTCGCATGGATTTGAATCTGACTCGTTTATTTCGCATGCTGTTGAAGCTAAATCATGTATATCACAGGTATTTGAAGCTAAACTATTTGTATCGGATGGGATCGAAGATAAGCCTCCTACTTCGCATTGATTTGAAGCTAAATCATGTGTTTCGCATGGATTTGAAGCTAACTCGTTTTTATCGCATGCTGTTGAAGCTAAATCATGTATATCACAAGTATAAGAAGCTAATCCGTTTGTTTCGCATGGATTCGAAGATAAGCCTTCTACTTCGCATTGATTTGAAGCTAAATCATGTGTTTCGCATGGATCTGAATCTAACTCGTTTGTTTCGCATGCAGTTGAGCTGAATCATGTATATCACAAGTATTTGAAGCTATATCATTTGTTTCGCATGGATTCGAAGATAACCCTTCTAATTCGCATTGATTTGAGGCTAAATCATGAGTTTCACTTGGATTTGAAGCTAACTCGTTTTTTTCGCTAGTAGTTGAAGCTAAATCATGCATATCACAAGTATTTGAAGCTAAACCATTTCGTTCGCATTTATTCGAAGCTAAGCCTTCTACTTCGCATTGATTTGAGGCTAAATCATGTGTTTCGCTTGGTTTTGAAGCTAACTCGTTTTTTTCGCATGCAGTTGTATCTAAATCATGTATATCACAAGTATTTGTAGCTAAACCATTTGTTTCGCATGGATTCGAAGATAAGCCTTCTACTTCGCATTGATTTTAATCTAAATCATGTGTTTCGCATGGATTTGAAGCTAACTCGTTTGTTTCGCATGCAGTTGAGCTGAATCATGTATATCACAAGTATTTGAAGCTAAACTATTCGTTTCGCATGGATTCGAAGATAAGCCTTCCACTTCGCATTGATTTGAAGATATATCATGTGTTTCGCTTGGATTTGAATATAACTCATTTGTTTCGCATGCTGTTGAAGCTAACTCAAGTGTATCAAAAGTATTTGAAGCTAAACCATTTGCTTCGCATGGATTCGAAGATCAGCTATCTACTTCGCATTGATTTGAAGCTAAATCATGTGTTCCGCATGGATTTGAAGCTAACTCGTTTGTTTCGCATGCAGTTGTATCTAAATCATGTATATCACAAGTATTTGTAGCTAAACCATTTGTTTCGCATGGATTCGAAGATAAGCCTTCTACTACGCATTGATTTTAATCTAAATCATGTGTTTCGCATGGATTTGAAACTAACTCGTTTGTTTCGCATGCAGTTGAAGCTGAATCATGTATATCACAAGTATTTGAAGCTAAACTATTCGTTTCGCATGGATTCGAAGATAAGCCTTCCACTTCGCATTGATTTGAAGATATATCATGTGTTTCGCTTGGATTTGAATATAACAACATTTGTTTGGCATGCTGTTGAAGCTAACTCAGGTGTATCAAAAGTATTTGAAGCTAAACCATTTGCTTCGCATGGATAAGAAGATCAGCCATCTACTTCGCAATGATTTGAAGCTAAATCATGTGTTCCGCATGGATTTGAAGCTAACTCGTTTGTTTCGCATGCTGTTGAAGCTAAATCATGCATATCACAAGTATTTGAAGCTAAACCATTTGGTTCGCATTTATTCGAAGCTAAGCCTTCTACTTCGCATTGATTTGAGGCTAAATCATGTGTTTCGCTTGGTTTTGAAGCTAACTCGTTTTTTTCGCATGCAGTTGTATCTAAATCATGTATATCACAAGTATTTGAAGCTAAACCATTTGTTTCGCATGGATTCGAAGATAAGCCTTCTACTTCGCATTGATTTTAATCTAAATCATGTGTTTCGCTTGGTTTTGAAGCTAACTCGTTTGTTTCGCATGCTGTTGAAGCTAAATCATGTATATCACAAGTATTTGAAGCTATATCATACGTTTCGCATGGATTCCAAGATAACCCTCCTAATTCGCATAGATTTGAAGATAAATCATGTGTTTCGCTTGGATTTGAATATAACTCATTTGTTTCGCATGCTGTTGAAGCTAAATCATGTATATCACAAGTATTTGAAGCTATATCATACGTTTCGCATGGATTCCAAGATAAGCCTTCTAATTCGCATTGATTTGAAGCTAAATCATGTGTTTCGCATGGATTTGAAGCTAACTCGTTTGTTTCGCATGCTGTTGAAGCTAAATCATGTATATCACAAGTATTTGAAGCTAAACTATTTGTATCGGATGGGATCGAAGATAAGCCTCCTACTTCGCATTGATTTGAAGCTAAATCATGTGTTTCGCATGGATTTGAATCTAACTCGTTTATTTCGCATGCTGTTGAAGCTAAATCATGTATATCACAAGTATAAGAAGCTAATCCGTTTGTTTCGCATGGATTCCAAGATAAGCCTTCTACTTCGCATTGATTTTAATCTAAATCATGTGTTTCGCTTGGTTTTGAAGCTAACTCGTTTGTTTCGCATGCTGTTGAAGCTAAATCATGTGTTTCGCATGGATTTGAAGCTAACTCGTTTGTTTCGCATGCTGTTGAAGCTAAATCATGTATATCACAAGTATTTGAAGCTAAACTATTTGTATCGGATGGGATCGAAGATAAACCTCCTACTTCGCATTGATTTGAAGCTAAATCATGTGTTTCGCATGGATTTGAAGCTAACTCGTTTGTATCGCATGCTGTTGAAGCTAAATCATATATATCACAAGTATTTGAAGCTAAACTATTCGTTTCGCATGGATTCGAAGATAAGCCTTCTACTTCGCATTGATTTGAGGCTAAATCATGTGTTCCGCTTGGTTTTGAAGCTAACTCGTTTGTTTCGAATGCTGTTGAAGATAAATCATGTATGTCACAAGTATTTGAAGCTAAACCATTTGGTTCGCATTTATTCGAAGCTAAGCCTTCTACTTCGCATTGATTTGAGGCTAAATCATGTGTTTCGCTTGGTTTTGAAGCTAACTCGTTTTTTTCGCATGCAGTTGTATCTAAATCATGTATATCACAAGTATTTGAAGCTAAACTATTCGTTTCGCATGGATTCGAAGATAAGCCTTCCACTTCGCATTGATTTGAAGATATATCATGTGTTTCGCTTGGATTTGAATATAACAACATTTGTTTGGCATGCTGTTGAAGCTAACTCAGGTGTATCAAAAGTATTTGAAGCTAAACCATTTGTTTCGCATGGATTCGAAGATAAGCCTTCTACTTCGCGGTGATTTTAATCTAAATCATGTTTTTCGCAAGGATTTGAAGCTAACTCGTTTGTTTCGGATGCTGTTGAAGCTAAATCATGTATATCACAAGTATTTGAAGCTATATCATTTGTTTCGCATGGATTCGAAGATAACCCTTCTAATTCGCATTGATTTGAGGCTAAATCATGTGTTTCGCTTGGATTTGAAGCTAACTCGTTTTTTTCGCTAGTAGTTGAAGCTAAATCATGCATATCACAAGTATTTGAAGCTAAACCATTTGGTTCGCTTTTATTCGAAGCTAAGCCATCTACTTCGCATTGATTTGAGGCTAAATCGTGTGTTTCGCTTGGTTTTGAAGCTAACTCGTTTTTTTCGCATGCAGTTGTATCTAAATCATGTATATCACAAGTATTTGAAGCTAAACCATTTGTTTCGCATGGATTCGAAGATAAGCCTTCTACTTCGCACTGATTTTAATCTAAATCATGTGTTTCGCATGGATTTGAAGCTAACTCGTTTGTTTCGCATGCAGTTGAAGCTGAATCATGTATATCACAAGTATTTGAAGCTAAACTATTCGTTTCGAATGGATTCGAAGATAAGCCTTCCACTTTGCATTGATTTGATGCTAAATCATGTGTTTCGCATGGATTTGAAGCTAACTCGTTTGTTTCGCATGCTGTTGAAGCTAAATCATGTATATCACAAGTATTTGTATCTATATCATACGTTTGGCATGGATTCCAAGATAACCCTACTAATTCGCATTGATTTGAATCTAAATCATGTGTTTCGCATGGATTTGAAGCTAACTCGTTTGTTTCGCATGCAGTTGAAGCTGAATCATGTATATCACAAGTAATTGAAGCTAAACTATTCGTTTCGCATGGATTCGAAAATAAGCCTTCCACTTTGCATTGATTTGATGCTAAATCATGTGTTTCGCATGGATTTGAAGCTAACTCGTTTGTTTCGCATGCAGTTGAAGCTGAATCATGTATATCACAAGTATTTGAAGCTTAACTATTCGTTTCGCATGGATTCGAAGATAAGCCTTCCACTTTGCATTGATTTGATGCTAAATCATGTGTTTCGCATGGATTTGAAGCTATCTCGTTTGTTTCGCATGCTGTTGAAGCTAAATCATGTATATCACAAGTATTTGAAGCTAAACTATTTGTATCGGATGGGATCGAAGATAAGCCTCCTACTTCGCATTGATTTGAAGCTAAATCATGTGTTTCGCATGGATTTGAAGCTAACTCGTTTGTTTCGCATGCTTTTGAAGCTAAATCATGTATATCACAAGTATTTGAAGCTAAACTATTTGTATCGGATGGGATCGAAGATAAGCCTCCTACTTCGCATTGATTTGAAGCTAAATCATGTGTTTCGCATGGATTTGAAGCTAACTCGTTTTTATCGCATGCTGTTGAAGCTAAATCATATATATCACAAGTATTTGAAGCTAAACCATTTGTTTCGCATTTATTCGAAGCTAAGCCTTCTACTTCGCATTGATTTGAGGCTAAATCATGTGTTTCGCTTGGTTTTGAAGGTAACTCGTTTTTTTTTGCATGCAGTTGTAGCTAAATCATGTATATCACAAGTATTTGCAGCTAAACCATTTGTTTCGCATCGATACGAAGATAACCCTTCTACTTCGCATTGATTTGAAGCTAAATCATGTGTTTCGCATGGATTTGAATCTGACTCGTTTATTTCGCATGCTGTTGAAGCTAAATCATGTATATCACAAGTATAAGAAGCTATATCATACGTTTCGCATGGATTCCAAGATAACCCTTCTAATTCGCATTGATTTGAATCTAAATCATGTGTTTCGCATGGATTTGTAGCTAACTCGTTTGTTTCGCATGCTGTTGAAGCTAAATCATGTAATCACAAGTATTTGCAGCTAAACCATTTGTTACGCATGGATTCGAAGATCAGCCTTCTACTTCGCATTGATTTGAAGATAAATCATGTGTTTCCTATGGATTTGAATCTAACTCGTTTATTTCGCATGCTGTTGAAGCTAAATCATGTATATCACAAGTATTTGAAGCTAAACCATTTGCTTCGCATGGATTCGAAGATCAGCCTTCCACTTTGCATTGATTTGATGCTAAATCATGTGTTTCGCATGGATTTGAAGCTATCTCGTTTGTTTCGCATGCTGTTGAAGCTAAATCATGTATATCACAAGTATTTGAAGCTATATCATACGTTTGGCATGGATTCCAAGATAACCCTACTAATTCGCATTGATTTGAATCTAAATCATGTGTTTCGCATGGATTTGAAGCTAACTCGTTTGTTTCGCATGCTGTTGAAGATAAATCATGTATGTCACAAGTATTTGAAGCAAAACCATTTGTTACGCATGGATTCGAAGATCAGCCTTCTACTTAGCATTGATTTGATGCTAAATCATGTGTTTCGCATGGATTTGAAGCTAACTCGTTTGTTTCGCATGCTGTTGAAGCTAAATCATGTATATCACAAGTATTTGAAGCTAAACTATTTGTATCGGATGGGATCGAAGATAAGCCTCCTACTTCGCATTGATTTGAAGCTAAATCATGTGTTTCGCATGGATTTGAAGCTAACTCGTTTTTATCGCATGCTGTTGAAGCTAAATCATATGTATCACAAGTATTTGAAGCTAAACCATTTGTTTCGCATTTATTCGAAGCTAAGCCTTCTACTTCGCATTGATTTGAGGCTAAATCATGTGTTTCGCTTGGTTTTGAAGGTAACTCGTTTTTTTGCATGCAGTTGTAGCTAAATCATGTATATCACAAGTATTTGCAGCTAAACCATTTGTTTCGCATCGATACGAAGATAACCCTTCCACTTTGCATTGATTTGATGCTAAATCATGTGTTTCGCATGGATTTGAAGCTAACTCGTTTGTTTCGCATGCAGTTGAAGCTGAATCATGTATATCACAAGTATTTGAAGCTAAACTATTCGTTTCGCATGGATTCGAAGATAAGCCTTCCACTTTGCATTGATTTGATGCTAAATCATGTGTTTCGCATGGATTTGAAGCTATCTCGTTTGTTTCGCATGCTGTTGAAGCTAAATCATGTATATCACAAGTATTTGAAGCTAAACTATTTGTATCGGATGGGATCGAAGATAAGCCTCCTACTTCGCATTGATTTGAAGCTAAATCATGTGTTTCGCATGGATTTGAAGCTAACTCGTTTGTTTCGCATGCTGTTGAAGCTAAATCATGTATATCACAAGTATTTGAAGCTAAACTATTTGTATCGGATGGGATCGAAGATAAGCCTCCTACTTCGCATTGATTTGAAGCTAAATCATGTGTTTCGCATGGATTTGAAGCTAACTCGTTTTTATCGCATGCTGTTGAAGCTAAATCATATATATCACAAGTATTTGACGCTAAACCATTTGTTTCGCATTTATTCGAAGCTAAGCCTTCTACTTCGCATTGATTTGAGGCTAAATCATGTGTTTCGCTTGGTTTTGAAGGTAACTCGTTTTTTTTGCATGCAGTTGTAGCTAAATCATGTATATCACAAGTATTTGCAGCTAAACCATTTGTTTCGCATCGATACGAAGATAACCCTTCTACTTCGCATTGATTTGAAGCTAAATCATGTGTTTCGCATGGATTTGAATCTGACTCGTTTATTTCGCATGCTGTTGAAGCTAAATCATGTATATCACAAGTATAAGAAGCTATATCATACGTTTCGCATGGATTCCAAGATAACCCTTCTAATTCGCATTGATTTGAATCTAAATCATGTGTTTCGCATGGATTTGTAGCTAACTCGTTTGTTTCGCATGCTGTTGAAGCTAAATCATGTAATCACAAGTATTTGCATCTAAACCATTTGTTACGCATGGATTCGAAGATCAGCCTTCTACTTCGCATTGATTTGAAGATAAATCATGTGTTTCCTATGGATTTGAATCTAACTCGTTTATTTCGCATGCTGTTGAAGCTAAATCATGTATATCACAAGTATTTGAAGCTAAACCATTTGCTTCGCATGGATTCGAAGATCAGCCTTCTACTTCGCATTGATTTGATGCTAAATCATGTCTTTCGCATGGATTTGAAGCTAACTCGTTTGTTTCGCATGCTGTTGAAGCTAAATCATGTATATCACAAGTATTTGAAGCTAAACCATTTGTTTCGCATTTATTCGAAGCTAAGCCTTCTACTTCGCATTGATTTGAGGCTAAATCATGTGTTTCGCTTGGATTTGAAGCTAACTCGTTTTTTTCGCTAGTAGTTGAAGCTAAATCATGCATATCACAAGTATTTGAAGCTAAACCATTTGGTTCGCTTTTATTCGAAGCTAAGCCATCTACTTCGCATTGATTTGAGGCTAAATCATGTGTTTCGCTTGGTTTTGAAGCTAACTCGTTTTTTTCGCATGCAGTTGTATCTAAATCATGTATATCACAAGTATTTGAAGCTATATCATACGTTTGGCATGGATTCCAAGATAACCCTACTAATTCGCATTGATTTGAATCTAAATCATGTGTTTCGCATGGATTTGAAGCTAACTCGTTTGTTTCGCATGCAGTTGAAGCTGAATCATGTATATCACAAGTATTTGAAGCTAAACTATTCGTTTCGCATGGATTCGAAGATAAGCCTTCCACTTCGCATTGATTTGAAGCTAAATCATGTGTTTCGCATGGATTTGAAGCTAACTCGTTTTTATCGCATGCTGTTGAAGCTAAATCATATATATCACAAGTATTTGAAGCTAAACCATTTGTTTCGCATTTATTCGAAGCTAAGCCTTCTACTTCGCATTGATTTGAGGCTAAATCATGTGTTTCGCTTGGTTTTGAAGGTAACTCGTTTTTTTTTGCATGCAGTTGTAGCTAAATCATGTATATCACAAGTATTTGCAGCTAAACCGTTTGTTTCGCATCGATACGAAGATAACCCTTCTACTTCGCATTGATTTGATGCTAAATCATGTGTTTCGCATGGATTTGAATCTGACTCGTTTATTTCGCATGCTGTTGAAGCTAAATCATGTATATCACAAGTATAAGAAGCTATATCATACGTTTCGCATGGATTCCAAGATAACCCTCTCTTTCGCATTGATTTGAATCTAAATCATGTGTTTCGCATGGATTTGAAGCTAACTCGTTTGTTTCGCATGCTGTTGAAGCTAAATCATGTATATCACAAGTATTTGAAGCTATATCATACGTTTGGCATGGATTCCAAGATAACCCTACTAATTCGCATTGATTTGAATCTAAATCATGTGTTTCGCATGGATTTGAAGCTAACTCGTTTGTTTCGCATGCAGTTGAAGCTGAATCATGTATATCACAAGTATTTGAAGCTAAACTATTCGTTTCGCATGGATTCGAAGATAAGCCTTCCACTTTGCATTGATTTGATGCTAAATCATGTGTTTCGCATGGATTTGAAGCTATCTCGTTTGTTTCGCATGCTGTTGAAGCTAAATCATGTATATCACAAGTATTTGAAGCTATATCATACGTTTGGCATGGATTCCAAGATAACCCTACTAATTCGCATTGATTTGAATCTAAATCATGTGTTTCGCATGGATTTGAAGCTAACTCGTTTGTTTCGCATGCTGTTGAAGATAAATCATGTATGTCACAAGTATTTGAAGCAAAACCATTTGTTACGCATGGATTCGAAGATCAGCCTTCTACTTAGCATTGATTTGATGCTAAATCATGTGTTTCGCATGGATTTGAAGCTAACTCGTTTGTTTCGCATGCTGTTGAAGCTAAATCATGTATATCACAAGTATTTGAAGCTAAACTATTTGTATCGGATGGGATCGAAGATAAGCCTCCTACTTCGCATTGATTTGAAGCTAAATCATGTGTTTCGCATGGATTTGAAGCTAACTCGTTTTTATCGCATGCTGTTGAAGCTAAATCATATATATCACAAGTATTTGAAGCTAAACCATTTGTTTCGCATTTATTCGAAGCTAAGCCTTCTACTTCGCATTGATTTGAGGCTAAATCATGTGTTTCGCTTGGTTTTGAAGGTAACTCGTTTTTTTTGCATGCAGTTGAAGCTAAATCATGTATATCACAAGTATTTGAAGCTAAACTATTTGTATCGGATGGGATCGAAGATAAGCCTCCTACTTCGCATTGATTTGAAGCTAAATCATGTGTTTCGCATGGATTTGAAGCTAACTCGTTTTTATCGCATGCTGTTGAAGCTAAATCATATATATCACAAGTATTTGAAGCTAAACCATTTGTTTCGCATTTATTCGAAGCTAAGCCTTCTACTTCGCATTGATTTGAGGCTAAATCATGTGTTTCGCTTGGTTTTGAAGGTAACTCGTTTTTTTTGCATGCAGTTGTAGCTAAATCATGTATATCACAAGTATTTGCAGCTAAACCATTTGTTTCGCATCGATACGAAGATAACCCTTCCACTTTGCATTGATTTGATGCTAAATCATGTGTTTCGCATGGATTTGAAGCTAACTCGTTTGTTTCGCATGCAGTTGAAGCTGAATCATGTATATCACAAGTATTTGAAGCTAAACTATTCGTTTCGCATGGATTCGAAGATAAGCCTTCCACTTTGCATTGATTTGATGCTAAATCATGTGTTTCGCATGGATTTGAAGCTATCTCGTTTGTTTCGCATGCTGTTGAAGCTAAATCATGTATATCACAAGTATTTGAAGCTAAACTATTTGTATCGGATGGGATCGAAGATAAGCCTCCTACTTCGCATTGATTTGAAGCTAAATCATGTGTTTCGCATGGATTTGAAGCTAACTCGTTTGTTTCGCATGCTGTTGAAGCTAAATCATGTATATCACAAGTATTTGAAGCTAAACTATTTGTATCGGATGGGATCGAAGATAAGCCTCCTACTTCGCATTGATTTGAAGCTAAATCATGTGTTTCGCATGGATTTGAAGCTAACTCGTTTTTATCGCATGCTGTTGAAGCTAAATCATATATATCACAAGTATTTGAAGCTAAACCATTTGTTTCGCATTTATTCGAAGCTAAGCCTTCTACTTCGCATTGATTTGAGGCTAAATCATGTGTTTCGCTTGGTTTTGAAGGTAACTCGTTTTTTTTGCATGCAGTTGTAGCTAAATCATGTATATCACAAGTATTTGCAGCTAAACCATTTGTTTCGCATCGATACGAAGATAACCCTTCTACTTCGCATTGATTTGGAGCTAAATCATGTGTTTCGCATGGATTTGAATCTGACTCGTTTATTTCGCATGCTGTTGAAGCTAAATCATGTATATCACAAGTATAAGAAGCTATATCATACGTTTCGCATGGATTCCAAGATAACCCTTCTAATTCGCATTGATTTGAATCTAAATCATGTGTTTCGCATGGATTTGTAGCTAACTCGTTTGTTTCGCATGCTGTTGAAGCTAAATCATGTAATCACAAGTATTTGCAGCTAAACCATTTGTTACGCATGGATTCGAAGATCAGCCTTCTACTTCGCATTGATTTGAAGATAAATCATGTGTTTCCTATGGATTTGAATCTAACTCGTTTATTTCGCATGCTGTTGAAGCTAAATCATGTATATCACAAGTATTTGAAGCTAAACCATTTGCTTCGCATGGATTCGAAGATCAGCCTTCTACTTCGCAATGATTTGATGCTAAATCATGTCTTTCGCATGGATTTGAAGCTAACTCGTTTGTTTCGCATGCTGTTGAAGCTAAATCATGTATATCACAAGTATTTGAAGCTAAACCATTTGTTTCGCATTTATTCGAAGCTAAGCCTTCTACTTCGCATTGATTTGAGGCTAAATCATGTGTTTCGCTTGGATTTGAAGCTAACTCGTTTTTTTCGCTAGTAGTTGAAGCTTAATCATGCATATCACAAGTATTTGAAGCTAAACCATTTGGTTCGCTTTTATTCGAAGCTAAGCCATCTACTTCGCATTGATTTGAGGCTAAATCATGTGTTTTGCTTGGTTTTGAAGGTAACTCGTTTTCTTTGCATGCAGTTGTAGCTAAATCATGTATATCACAAGTATTTTTAGCTAAACCATTTGTTTCGCATCGATACGAAGATAACCCTTCTACTTCGCATTGATTTGAAGCTAAATCATGTGTTTCGCATGGATTTGAATCTGACTCGTTTATTTCGCATGCTGTTGAAGCTAAATCATGTATATCACAGGTATTTGAAGCTAAACTATTTGTATCGGATGGGATCGAAGATAAGCCTCCTACTTCGCATTGATTTGAAGCTAAATCATGTGTTTCGCATGGATTTGAAGCTAACTCGTTTTTATCGCATGCTGTTGAAGCTAAATCATATATATCACAAGTATTTGAAGCTAAACCATTTGTTTCGCATTTATTCGAAGCTAAGCCTTCTACTTCGCATTGATTTGAGGCTAAATCATGTGTTTCGCTTGGTTTTGAAGGTAACTCGTTTTTTTTGCATGCAGTTGTAGCTAAATCATGTATATCACAAGTATTTGCAGCTAAACCATTTGTTTCGCATCGATACGAAGATAACCCTTCTACTTCGCATTGATTTGAAGCTAAATCATGTGTTTCGCATGGATTTGAATCTGACTCGTTTATTTCGCATGCTGTTGAAGCTAAATCATGTATATCACAAGTATAAGAAGCTATATCATACGTTTCGCATGGATTCCAAGATAACCCTTCTAATTCGCATTGATTTGAATCTAAATCATGTGTTTCGCATGGATTTGTAGCTAACTCGTTTGTTTCGCATGCTGTTGAAGCTAAATCATGTAATCACAAGTATTTGCAGCTAAACCATTTGTTACGCATGGATTCGAAGATCAGCCTTCTACTTCGCATTGATTTGAAGATAAATCATGTGTTTCCTATGGATTTGAATCTAACTCGTTTATTTCGCATGCTGTTGAAGCTAAATCATGTATATCACAAGTATTTGAAGCTAAACCATTTGCTTCGCATGGATTCGAAGATCAGCCTTCTACTTCGCATTGATTTGATGCTAAATCATGTCTTTCGCATGGATTTGAAGCTAACTCGTTTGTTTCGCATGCTGTTGAAGCTAAATCATGTATATCACAAGTATTTGAAGCTAAACCATTTGTTTCGCATTTATTCGAAGCTAAGCCTTCTACTTCGCATTGATTTGAGGCTAAATCATGTGTTTCGCTTGGATTTGAAGCTAACTCGTTTTTTTCGCTAGTAGTTGAAGCTAAATCATGCATATCACAAGTATTTGAAGCTAAACCATTTGGTTCGCTTTTATTCGAAGCTAAGCCATCTACTTCGCATTGATTTGAGGCTAAATCATGTGTTTCGCTTGGTTTTGAAGCTAACTCGTTTTTTTCGCATGCAGTTGTATCTAAATCATGTATATCACAAGTATTTGAAGCTATATCATACGTTTGGCATGGATTCCAAGATAACCCTACTAATTCGCATTGATTTGAATCTAAATCATGTGTTTCGCATGGATTTGAAGCTAACTCGTTTGTTTCGCATGCAGTTGAAGCTGAATCATGTATATCACAAGTATTTGAAGCTAAACTATTCGTTTCGCATGGATTCGAAGATAAGCCTTCCACTTCGCATTGATTTGAAGCTAAATCATGTGTTTCGCATGGATTTGAAGCTAACTCGTTTTTATCGCATGCTGTTGAAGCTAAATCATATATATCACAAGTATTTGAAGCTAAACCATTTGTTTCGCATTTATTCGAAGCTAAGCCTTCTACTTCGCATTGATTTGAGGCTAAATCATGTGTTTCGCTTGGTTTTGAAGGTAACTCGTTTTTTTTTCATGCAGTTGTAGCTAAATCATGTATATCACAAGTATTTGCAGCTAAACCGTTTGTTTCGCATCGATACCAAGATAACCCTTCTACTTCGCATTGATTTGATGCTAAATCATGTGTTTCGCATGGATTTGAATCTGACTCGTTTATTTCGCATGCTGTTGAAGCTAAATCATGTATATCACAAGTATAAGAAGCTATATCATACGTTTCGCATGGATTCCAAGATAACCCTCTCTTTCGCATTGATTTGAATCTAAATCATGTGTTTCGCATGGATTTGTAGCTAACTCGTTTGTTTCGCATGCTGTTGAAGCTAAATCATGTAATCACAAGTATTTGCAGCTAAACCATTTGTTACGCATGGATTCGAAGATCAGCCTTCTACTTCGCATTGATTTGAAGATAAATCATGTGTTTCCTATGGATTTGAATCTAACTCGTTTATTTCGCATGCTGTTGAAGCTAAATCATGTATATCACAAGTATTTGAAGCTAAACCATTTGCTTCGCATGGATTCGAAGATCAGCCTTCTACTTCGCATTGATTTGATGCTAAATCATGTCTTTCGCATGGATTTGAAGCTAACTCGTTTGTTTCGCATGCTGTTGAAGCTAAATCATGCATATCACAAGTATTTGAAGCTAAACCATTTGGTTCGCATTTATTCGAAGCTAAGCCTTCTACTTCGCATTGATTTGAGGCTAAATCATGTGTTCTGCATGGATTTTAAGCTAACTCGTTTTTTTCGCTAGTAGTTGAAGCTAAATCATGCATATCACAAGTATTTGAAGCTAAACCATTTGGTTCGCTTTTATTCGAAGCTAAGCCATCTACTTCGCATTGATTTGAGGCTAAATCATGTGTTTCGCTTGGTTTTGAAGCTAACTCGTTTTTTTCGCATGCAGTTGTATCTAAATCATGTATATCACAAGTATTTGAAGCTATATCATACGTTTCGCATGGATTCCAAGATAACCCTACTAATTCGCATTGATTTGAATCTAAATCATGTGTTTCGCATGGATTTGAAGCTAACTCGTTTGTTTCGCATGCTGTTGAAGCTAAATCATGTAATCACAAGTATTTGCAGCTAAACCATTTGTTACGCATGGATTCGAAGATCAGCCTTCTACTTCGCATTGATTTGAAGATAAATCATGTGTTTCCTATGGATTTGAATCTAACTCGTTTATTTCGCATGCTGTTGAAGCTAAATCATGTATATCACAAGTATTTGAAGCTAAACCATTTGCTTCGCATGGATTCGAAGATCAGCCATCTACTTCGCAATGATTTGAAGCTAAATCATGTGTTCCGCATGGATTTGAAGCTAACTCGTTTGTTTCGCATGCTGTTGAACCTAAATCATGCATATCACAAGTATTTGAAGCTAAACCATTTGGTTCGCATTTATTCGAAGCTAAGCCATCTACTTCGCATTGATTTGAAGCTAAATCATGTGTTCTGCATGGATTTTAAGCTAACTCGTTTGTTTCGCATGCAGTTGAAGCTAAATCATGTATATCACAAGTATTTGAAGCTAAACCATTTGCTTCGCATGGATTCGAAGATCAGCCTTCTACTTCTCATTGATTTGATGCTAAATCATGTGTTTCGCATGGATTTGAAGCTTACTCGTTTGTTTCGCATGCTGTTGAAGCTAAATCATGTATATCACAAGTATTTGAAGCTAAACCATTTGCTTCGCATGGATTCGAAGATCAGCCTTCTACTTGCATTGATTTGAAGCTAAATCATGTGTTCCGCATGGCTTTTAAGCTAACTCGTTTGTTTCGCATGCAGTTGAAGCTAAATCATGTATATAACATGTATTTGAAGCTAAACCATTTGTTTCGCATGGATTCGAAGATAAGCCTTCTACTTCGCGGTGATTTTAATCTAAATCATGTGTTTCGCAAGGATTTGAAGCTAACTCGTTTGTTTCGGATGCTGTTGAAGCTAAATCATGTATATCACAAGTATTTGAAGCTATATCATTTGTTTCGCATGGATTCGAAGATAACCCTTCTAATTCGCATTGATTTGAGGCTAAATCATGTGTTTCGCTTGGATTTGAAGCTAACTCGTTTTTTTCGCTAGTAGTTGAAGCTAAATCATGCATATCACAAGTATTTGAAGCTAAACCATTTGGTTCGCTTTTATTCGAAGCTAAGCCATCTACTTCGCATTGATTTGAGGCTAAATCATGTGTTTCGCTTGGTTTTGAAGCTAACTCGTTTTTTTCGCATGCAGTTGTATCTAAATCATGTATATCACAAGTATTTGAAGCTATATCATACGTTTGGCATGGATTCCAAGATAACCCTACTAATTCGCATTGATTTGAATCTAAATCATGTGTTTCGCATGGATTTGAAGCTAACTCGTTTGTTTCGCATGCAGTTGAAGCTGAATCATGTATATCACAAGTATTTGAAGCTAAACTATTCGTTTCGCATGGATTTGAAGATAAGCCTTCCACTTCGCATTGATTTAAAGCTAAATCATGTGTTTCGCATGGACTTGAAGCTAACTCGTTTTTATCGCATGCTGTTGAAGCTAAATCATATATATCACAAGCATTTGAAGCTAAACCATTTGTTTCGCATTTATTCGAAGCTAAGCCTTCTACTTCGCATTGATTTGAGGCTAAATCATGTGTTTCGCTTGGTTTTGAAGGTAACTCGTTTTTTTTGCATGCAGTTGTAGCTAAATCATGTTTATCACAAGTATTTGCAGCTAAACCATTTGTTTCGCATCGATACGAAGATAACCCTTCTACTTCGCATTGATTTGAAGCTAAATCATGTGTTCCGCATGGATTTGAATCTGACTCGTTTATTTCGCATGCTGTTGAAGCTAAATCATGTATATCACAAGTATAAGAAGCTATATCATACGTTTCGCATGGATTCCAAGATAACCCTTCTAATTCGCATTGATTTGAATCTAAATCATGTGTTTCGCATGGATTTGAAGCTAACTCGTTTGTTTCGCATGCTGTTGAAGCTAAATCATGTAATCACAATTATTTGCAGCTAAACCATTTGTTACGCATGGATTCGAAGATCAGCCTTCTACTTCGCATTGATTTGAAGATAAATCATGTGTTTCCTATGGATTTGAATCTAACTCGTTTATTTCGCATGCTGTTGAAGCTAAATCATGTATATCACAAGTATAAGAAGCTAATCCGTTTGTTTCGCATTTATTCGAAGCTAAGCCTTCTACTTCGCATTGATTTGAGGCTAAATCATGTGTTTTGCTTGGTTTTGAAGCTAACTCGTTTTTTTCGCATGCAGTTGTATCTAAATCATGTATATCACAAGTATTTGTAGCTAAACCATTTGTTTCGCATGGATTCGAAGATAAGCCTTCTACTTCGCGGTGATTTTAATCTAAATCATGTGTTTCGCATGGATTTGAAGCTAACTCGTTTGTTTCGCATGCAGTTGAAGCTGAATCATGTATATCACAAGTATTTGAAGCTAAACTATTCGTTTCGCATGGATTCGAAGATAAGCCTTCCACTTTGCATTGATTTGATGCTAAATCATGTGTTTCGCATGGATTTGAAGCTAACTCGTTTGTTTCGCATGCTGTTGAAGCTAAATCATGTATATCACAAGTATTTGAAGCTATATCATACGTTTGGCATGGATTCCAAGATAACCCTACTAATTCGCATTGATTTGAATCTAAATCATGTGTTTCGCATGGATTTGAAGCTAACTTGTTTGTTTCGCATGCAGTTGAAGCTGAATCATGTATATCACAAGTATTTGAAGCTAAACTATTCGTTTCGCATGGATTCGAAGATAAGCCTTCCACTTTGCATTGATTTGATGCTAAATCATGTGTTTCGCATGGATTTGAAGCTATCTCGTTTGTTTCGCATGCTGTTGAAGCTAAATCATGTATATCACAAGTATTTGAAGCTATATCATACGTTTGGCATGGATTCCAAGATAACCCTACTAATTCGCATTGATTTGAATCTAAATCATGTGTTTCGCATGGATTTGAAGCTAACTCGTTTGTTTCGCATGCAGTTGAAGCTGAATCATGTATATCACAAGTATTTGAAGCTAAACTATTCGTTTCGCATGGATTCGAAGATAAGCCTTCCACTTTGCATTGATTTGATGCTAAATCATGTGTTTCGCATGGATTTGAAGCTATCTCGTTTGTTTCGCATGCTGTTGAAGCTAAATCATGTATATCACAAGTATTTGAAGCTATATCATACGTTTGGCATGGATTCCAAGATAACCCTACTAATTCGCACTGATTTGAATCTAAATCATGTGTTTCGCATGGATTTGAAGCTAACTCGTTTGTTTCGCATGCTGTTGAAGATAAATCATGTATGTCACAAGTATTTGAAGCTAAACCATTTGTTACGCATGGATTCGAAGATCAGCCTTCTACTTAGCATTGATTTGATGCTAAATCATGTGTTTCGCATGGATTTGAAGCTAACTCGTTTGTTTCGCATGCTGTTGAAGCTAAATCATGTATATCACAAGTATTTGAAGCTAAACTATTTGTATCGGATGGGATCGAAGATAAGCCTCCTACTTCGCATTGATTTGAAGCTAAATCATGTGTTTCGCATGGATTTGAAGCTAACTCGTTTTTATCGCATGCTGTTGAAGCTAAATCATATATATCACAAGTATTTGAAGCTAAACCATTTGTTTCGCATTTATTCGAAGCTAAGCCTTCTACTTCGCATTGATTTGAGGCTAAATCATGTGTTTCGCTTGGTTTTGAAGGTAACTCGTTTTTTTTGCATGCAGTTGTAGCTAAATCATGTATATCACAAGTATTTGCAGCTAAACCATTTGTTTCGCATCGATACGAAGATAACCCTTCTACTTCGCATTGATTTGAAGCTAAATCATGTGTTCCGCATGGATTTGAATCTGACTCGTTTATTTCGCATGCTGTTGAAGCTAAATCATGTATATCACAAGTATAAGAAGCTATATCATACGTTTCGCATGGATTCCAAGATAACCCTTCTAATTCGCATTGATTTGAATCTAAATCATGTGTTTCGCATGGATTTGAAGCTAACTCGTTTGTTTCGCATGCTGTTGAAGCTAAATCATGTATGTCACAAGTATTTGAAGCTAAACCATTTGTTACGCATGGATTCGAAGATCAGCCTTCTACTTAGCATTGATTTGATGCTAAATCATGTGTTTCGCATGGATTTGAAGCTAACTCGTTTGTTTCGCATGCTGTTGAAGCTAAATCATGTATATCACAAGTATTTGAAGCTAAACTATTTGTATCGGATGGGATCGAAGATAAGCCTCCTACTTCGCATTGATTTGAAGCTAAATCATGTGTTCCGCATGGCTTTTAAGCTAACTCGTTTGTTTCGCATGCAGTTGAAGCTAATTCATGTATATAACAAGTATTTGAAGCTAAACCATTTGTTTCGCATGGATTCGAAGATAAGCCTTCTACTTCGCGGTGTTTTTAATCTAAATCATGTGTTTCGCAAGGATTTGAAGCTAACTCGTTTGTTTCGGATGCTGTTGAAGCTAAATCATGTATATCACAAGTATTTGAAGCTATATCATTTGTTTCGCATGGATTCGAAGATAACCCTTCTAATTCGCATTGATTTGAGGCTAAATCATGTGTTTCGCTTGGATTTGAAGCTAACTCGTTTTTTTCGCTAGTAGTTGAAGCTAAATCATGCATATCACAAGTATTTGAAGCTAAACCATTTGGTTCGCTTTTATTCGAAGCTAAGCCATCTACTTCGCATTGATTTGAGGCTAAATCATGTGTTTCGCTTGGTTTTGAAGCTAACTCGTTTTTTTCGCATGCAGTTGTATCTAAATCATGTATAACACAAGTATTTGAAGCTATATCATACGTTTGGCATGGATTCCAAGATAACCCTACTAATTCGCATTGATTTGAATCTAAATCATGTGTTTCGCATGGATTTGAAGCTAACTCGTTTGTTTCGCATGCAGTTGAAGCTGAATCATGTATATCACAAGTATTTGAAGCTAAACTATTCGTTTCGCATGGATTCGAAGATAAGCCTTCCACTTCGCATTGATTTGAAGCTAAATCATGTGTTTCGCATGGATTTGAAGCTAACTCGTTTTTATCGCATGCTGTTGAAGCTAAATCATATATATCACAAGTATTTGAAGCTAAACCATTTGTTTCGCATTTATTCGAAGCTAAGCCTTCTACTTCGCATTGATTTGAGGCTAAATCATGTGTTTCGCTTGGTTTTGAAGGCAACTCGTTTTTTTTGCATGCAGTTGTAGCTAAATCATGTATATCACAAGTATTTGCAGCTAAACCGTTTGTTTCGCATCGATACGAAGATAACCCGTCTACTTCGCATTGATTTGATGCTAAATCATGTGTTTCGCATGGATTTGAATCTGACTCGTTTATTTCGCATGCTGTTGAAGCTAAATCATGTATATCACAAGTATAAGAAGCTTTATCATACGTTTCGCATGGATTCCAAGATAACCCTTCTAATTCGCATTGATTTGAATCTAAATCATGTGATTCGCATGGATTTGAAGCTAACTCGTTTGTTTCGCATGCTGTTGAAGCTAAATCATGTAATCACAAGTATTTGCAGCTAAACCATTTGTTACGCATGGATTCGAAGATCAGCCTTCTACTTCGCATTGATTTGAAGATAAATCATGTGTTTCCTATGGATTTGAATCTAACTCGTTTATTTCGCATGCTGTTGAAGCTAAATCATGTATATCACATGTATTTGAAGCTAAACCATTTGTTTCGCATTTATTCGAAGATAAGCCTTCTACTTCGCATTGATTTGAAGCTAAATCATGTGTTTCGCATGGATCTGAATATAACTCATTTGTTTCGCATGCTGTTGAAGCTAACTCAAGTGTATCAAAAGTATTTGAAGCTAAACCATTTGCTTCGCATGGATTCGAAGATCAGCCATCTACTTCGCATTGATTTGAAGCTAAATCATGTGTTCTGCATGGATTTTAAGCTAACTCGTTTGTTTCGCATGCAGTTGAAGCTAAATCATGTATATCACAAGTATTTGAAGCTAAACCATTTGCTTCGCATGGATTCGAAGATCAGCCTTCTACTTCGCATTGATTTGATGCTAAATCATGTGTTTCGCATGGATTTGAAGCTAACTCGTTTGTTTCGCATGCTGTTGAAGCTAAATCATGTATATAACATGTATTTGAAGCTAAACCATTTGTTTCGCATGGATTCGAAGATAAGCCTTCTACTTCGCGGTGATTTTAATCTAAATCATGTGTTTCGCAAGGATTTGAAGCTAACTCGTTTGTTTCGGATGCTGTTGAAGCTAAATCATGTATATCACAAGTATTTGAAGCTATATCATTTGTTTCGCATGGATTCGAAGATAACCCTTCTAATTCGCATTGATTTGAGGCTAAATCATGTGTTTCGCTTGGATTTGAAGCTAACTCGTTTTTTTCGCTAGTAGTTGAAGCTAAATCATGCATATCACAAGTATTTGAAGCTAAACCATTTGGTTCGCTTTTATTCGAAGCTAAGCCATCTACTTCGCAGTGATTTGAGGCTAAATCATGTGTTTCGCTTGGTTTTGAAGCTAACTCGTTTTTTTCGCATGCAGTTGTATCTAAATCATGTATAACACAAGTATTTGAAGCTATATCATACGTTTGGCATGGATTCCAAGATAACCCTACTAATTCGCATTGATTTGAATCTAAATCATGTGTTTCGCATGGATTTGAAGCTAACTCGTTTGTTTCGCATGCAGTTGAAGCTGAATCATGTATATCACAAGTATTTGAAGCTAAACTATTCGTTTCGCATGGATTCGAAGATAAGCCTTCTAATTCGCATTGATTTGAGGCTAAATCATGTGTTTCGCTTGGTTTTGAAGCTAACTCGTTTTTTTCGCATGCAGTTGTATCTAAATCATGTATATCACAAGTATTTGTAGCTAAACCATTTGTTTCGCATGGATTCGAAGATAAGCCTTCTACTTCGCATTGATTTTAATCTAAATCATGTGTTTCGCATGGATTTGAAGCTAACTCGTTTGTTTCGCATGCAGTTGAGCTGAATCATGTATATCACAAGTATTTGAAGCTAAACTATTCGTTTCGCATGGATTCGAAGATAAGCCTTCCACTTCGCATTGATTTGAAGATATATCATGTGTTTCGCTTGGATTTGAATATAACTCATTTGTTTCGCATGCTGTTGAAGCTAACTCAAGTGTATCAAAAGTATTTGAAGCTAAACCATTTGCTTCGCATGGATTCGAAGATCAGCCATCTACTTCGCATTGATTTGAAGCTAAATCATGTGTTCCGCATGGATTTGAAGCTAACTCGTTTGTTTCGCATGCAGTTGTATCTAAATCATGTATATCACAAGTATTTGTAGCTAAACCATTTGTTTCGCATGGATTCGAAGATAAGCCTTCTACTTCGCATTGATTTTAATCTAAATCATGTGTTTCGCATGGATTTGAAGCTAACTCGTTTGTTTCGCATGCAGTTGAAGCTGAATCATGTATATCACAAGTATTTGAAGCTAAACTATTCGTTTCGCATGGATTCGAAGATAAGCCTTCCACTTCGCATTGATTTGAAGATATATCATGTGTTTCGCTTGGATTTGAATATAACTCATTTGTTTCGCATGCTGTTGAAGCTAACTCAAGTGTATCAAAAGTATTTGAAGCTAAACCATTTGCTTCGCATGGATTCGAAGATCAGCCATCTACTTCGCAATGATTTGAAGCTAAATCATGTATTCCGCATGGATTTGAAGCTAACTCGTTTTTATCGCATGCTATTGAAGCTAAATCATATATATCACAAGTATTTGAAGCTAAACCATTTGTTTCGCATTTATTCGAAGCTAAGCCTTCTACTTCGCATTGATTTGAGGCTAAATCATGTGTTTCGCTTGGTTTTGAAGGTAACTCGTTTTTTTTGCATGCAGTTGTAGCTAAATCATGTATATCACAAGTATTTGCAGCTAAACCATTTGTTTCGCATCGATACGAAGATAACCCTTCTACTTCGCATTGATTTGAAGCTAAATCATGTGTTTCGCATGGATTTGAATCTAACTCGTTTATTTCGCATGCTGTTGAAGCTAAATCATGTATATCACAAGTATAAGAAGCTATATCATACGTTTCGCATGGATTCCAAGATAACCCTTCTAATTCGCATTGATTTGAATCTAAATCATGTGTTTCGCATGGATTTGAAGCTAACTCGTTTGTTTCGCATGCTGTTGAAGCTAAATCATGTAATCACAAGTATTTGCAGCTAAACTATTCGTTTCGCATGGATTTGAAGATAAGCCTTCCACTTCGCATTGATTTAAAGCTAAATCATGTGTTTCGCATGGACTTGAAGCTAACTCGTTTTTATCGCATGCTGTTGAAGCTAAATCATATATATCACAAGCATTTGAAGCTAAACCATTTGTTTCGCATTTATTCGAAGATAAGCCTTCTACTTCGCATTGATTTTAATCTAAATCATGTGTTTCGCATGGATTTGAAGCTAACTCGTTTGTTTCGCATGCAGTTGAAGCTGAATCATGTATATCACAAGTATTTGAAGCTAAACTATTCGTTTCGCATGGATTCGAAGATAAGCCTTCCACTTCGCATTGATTTGAAGATATATCATGTGTTTCGCTTGGATTTGAATATAACTCATTTGTTTCGCATGCTGTTGAAGCTAACTCAAGTGTATCAAAAGTATTTGAAGCTAAACCATTTGCTTCGCATGGATTCGAAGATCAGCCATCTACTTCGCAATGATTTGAAGCTAAATCATGTATTCCGCATGGATTTGAAGCTAACTCGTTTTTATCGCATGCTATTGAAGCTAAATCATATATATCACAAGTATTTGAAGCTAAACCATTTGTTTCGCATTTATTCGAAGCTAAGCCTTCTACTTCGCATTGATTTGAGGCTAAATCATGTGTTTCGCTTGGTTTTGAAGGTAACTCGTTTTTTTTGCATGCAGTTGTAGCTAAATCATGTATATCACAAGTATTTGCAGCTAAACCATTTGTTTCGCATCGATACGAAGATAACCCTTCTACTTCGCATTGATTTGAAGCTAAATCATGTGTTTCGCATGGATTTGAATCTAACTCGTTTATTTCGCATGCTGTTGAAGCTAAATCATGTATATCACAAGTATAAGAAGCTATATCATACGTTTCGCATGGATTCCAAGATAACCCTTCTAATTCGCATTGATTTGAATCTAAATCATGTGTTTCGCATGGATTTGAAGCTAACTCGTTTGTTTCGCATGCTGTTGAAGCTAAATCATGTAATCACAAGTATTTGCAGCTAAACCATTTGTTACGCATGGATTCGAAGATCAGCCTTCTACTTCGCATTGATTTGAAGATAAATCATGTGTTTCCTATGGATTTGAATCTAACTCGTTTATTTCGCATGCTGTTGAAGCTAAATCATGTATATCACAAGTATAAGAAGCTAATCCGTTTGTTTCGCATGGATTCGAAGATAAGCCTTCTACTTCGCATTGATTTGAAGCTAAATCATGTGTTTCGCATGGATCTGAATCTAACTCGTTTGTTTCGGATGCTGTTGAAGCTAAATCATGTATATCACAAGTATTTGAAGCTATATCATTTGTTTCGCATGGATTCGAAGATAACCCTTCTAATTCGCATTGATTTGAGGCTAAATCATGAGTTTCACTTGGATTTGAAGCTAACTCGTTTTTTTCGCATGCAGTTGTATCTAAATCATGTATATCACAAGTATTTGTAGCTAAACCATTTGTTTCGCATGGATTCGAAGATAAGCCTTCTACTTCGCATTGATTTTAATCTAAATCATGTGTTTCGCATGGATTTGAAGCTAACTCGTTTGTTTCGCATGCAGTTGAGCTGAATCATGTATATCACAAGTATTTGAAGCTAAACTATTCGTTTCGCATGGATTCGAAGATAAGCCTTCCACTTCGCATTGATTTGAAGATATATCATGTGTTTCGCTTGGATTTGAATATAACTCATTTGTTTCGCATGCTGTTGAAGCTAACTCAAGTGTATCAAAAGTATTTGAAGCTAAACCATTTGCTTCGCACGGATTCGAAGATCAGCCATCTACTTCGCATTGATTTGAAGCTAAATCATGTGTTCCGCATGGATTTGAAGCTAACTCGTTTGTTTCGCATGCAGTTGTATCTAAATCATGTATATCACAAGTATTTGTAGCTAAACCATTTGTTTCGCATGGATTCGAAGATAAGCCTTCTACTTCGCATTGATTTTAATCTAAATCATGTGTTTCGCATGGATTTGAAACTAACTCGTTTGTTTCGCATGCAGTTGAAGCTGAATCATGTATATCACAAGTATTTGAAGCTAAACTATTCGTTTCGCATGGATTCGAAGATAAGCCTTCCACTTCGCATTGATTTGAAGATATATCATGTGTTTCGCTTGGATTTGAATATAACTCATTTGTTTCGCATGCTGTTGAAGCTAACTCAAGTGTATCAAAAGTATTTGAAGCTAAACCATTTGCTTCGCATGGATTCGAAGATCAGCCATCTACTTCGCAATGATTTGAAGCTAAATCATGTGTTCCGCATGGATTTGAAGCCAGCTCGTTTGTTTCGCATGCTGTTGAAGCTAAATCATGCATATCACAAGTATTTGAAGCTAAACCATTTGGTTCGTATTTATTCGAAGCTAAGCCTTCTACTTCGCATTGATTTGAGGCTAAATCATGTGTTTCGCTTGGTTTTGAAGCTAACTCGTTTTTTTCGCATGCAGTTGTATCTAAATCATGTATATCACAAGTATTTGAAGCTAAACCATTTGTTTCGCATGGATTCGAAGATAAGCCTTCTACTTCGCATTGATTTTAATCTAAATCATGTGTTTCGCTTGGTTTTGAAGCTAACTCGTTTGTTTCGCATGCTGTTGAAGCTAAATCATGTATATCACAAGTATTTGAAGCTATATCATACGTTTCGCATGGATTCCAAGATAACCCTCCTAATTCGCATAGATTTGAAGATAAATCATGTGTTTCGCTTGGATTTGAATATAACTCATTTGTTTCGCATGCTGTTGAAGCTAAATCATGTATATCACAAGTATTTGAAGCTATATCATACGTTTCGCATGGATTCCAAGATAAGCCTTCTAATTCGCATTGATTTGAAGCTAAATCATGTGTTTCGCATGGATTTGAAGCTAACTCGTTTGTTTCGCATGCTGTTGAAGCTAAATCATGTATATCACAAGTATTTGAAGCTAAACTATTTGTATCGGATGGGATCGAAGATAAGCCTCCTACTTCGCATTGATTTGAAGCTAAATCATGTGTTTCGCATGGATTTGAATCTAACTCGTTTATTTCGCATGCTGTTGAAGCTAAATCATGTATATCACAAGTATAAGAAGCTATATCATACGTTTCGCATGGATTCCAAGATAACCCTTCTAATTCGCATTGATTTGAATCTAAATCATGTGTTTCGCATGGATTTGAAGCTAACTCGTTTGTTTCGCATGCAGTTGAAGCTGAATCATGTATATCACAAGTATTTGAAGCTAAACTATTCGTTTCGCATGGATTCGAAGATAAGCCTTCCACTTCGCATTGATTTGAAGCTAAATCATGTGTTTCGCATGGATTTGAAGCTAACTCGTTTTTATCGCATGCTGTTGAAGCTAAATCATATATATCACAAGTATTTGAAGCTAAACCATTTGTTTCGCATTTATTCGAAGCTAAGCCTTCTACTTCGCATTGATTTGAGGCTAAATCATGTGTTTCGCTTGGTTTTGAAGGCAACTCGTTTTTTTTGCATGCAGTTGTAGCTAAATCATGTATATCACAAGTATTTGCAGCTAAACCGTTTGTTTCGCATCGATACGAAGATAACCCGTCTACTTCGCATTGATTTGATGCTAAATCATGTGTTTCGCATGGATTTGAATCTGACTCGTTTATTTCGCATGCTGTTGAAGCTAAATCATGTATATCACAAGTATAAGAAGCTTTATCATACGTTTCGCATGGATTCCAAGATAACCCTTCTAATTCGCATTGATTTGAATATAAATCATGTGATTCGCATGGATTTGAAGCTAACTCGTTTGTTTCGCATGCTGTTGAAGCTAAATCATGTAATCACAAGTATTTGCAGCTAAACCATTTGTTACGCATGGATTCGAAGATCAGCCTTCTACTTCGCATTGATTTGAAGATAAATCATGTGTTTCCTATGGATTTGAATCTAACTCGTTTATTTCGCATGCTGTTGAAGCTAAATCATGTATATCACAAGTATTTGAAGCTAAACCATTTGTTTCGCATTTATTCGAAGATAAGCCTTCTACTTCGCATTGATTTGAAGCTAAATCATGTGTTTCGCATGGATCTGAATATAACTCATTTGTTTCGCATGCTGTTGAAGCTAACTCAAGTGTATCAAAAGTATTTGAAGCTAAACCATTTGCTTCGCATGGATTCGAAGATCAGCCATCTACTTCGCATTGATTTGAAGCTAAATCATGTGTTCTGCATGGATTTTAAGCTAACTCGTTTGTTTCGCATGCAGTTGAAGCTAAATCATGTATATCACAAGTATTTGAAGCTAAACCATTTGCTTCGCATGGATTCGAAGATCAGCCTTCTACTTCGCATTGATTTGATGCTAAATCATGTGTTTCGCATGGATTTGAAGCTAACTCGTTTGTTTCGCATGCTGTTGAAGCTAAATCATGTATATAACATGTATTTGAAGCTAAACCATTTGTTTCGCATGGATTCGAAGATAAGCCTTCTACTTCGCGGTGATTTTAATCTAAATCATGTGTTTCGCAAGGATTTGAAGCTAACTCGTTTGTTTCGGATGCTGTTGAAGCTAAATCATGTATATCACAAGTATTTGAAGCTATATCATTTGTTTCGCATGGATTCGAAGATAACCCTTCTAATTCGCATTGATTTGAGGCTAAATCATGTGTTTCGCTTGGATTTGAAGCTAACTCGTTTTTTTCGCTAGTAGTTGAAGCTAAATCATGCATATCACAAGTATTTGAAGCTAAACCATTTGGTTCGCTTTTATTCGAAGCTAAGCCATCTACTTCGCAGTGATTTGAGGCTAAATCATGTGTTTCGCTTGGTTTTGAAGCTAACTCGTTTTTTTCGCATGCAGTTGTATCTAAATCATGTATAACACAAGTATTTGAAGCTATATCATACGTTTGGCATGGATTCCAAGATAACCCTACTAATTCGCATTGATTTGAATCTAAATCATGTGTTTCGCATGGATATGAAGCTAACTCGTTTGTTTCGCATGCAGTTGAAGCTGAATCATGTATATCACAAGTATTTGAAGCTAAACTATTCGTTTCGCATGGATTCGAAGATAAGCCTTCTAATTCGCATTGATTTGAGGCTAAATCATGTGTTTCGCTTGGTTTTGAAGCTAACTCGTTTTTTTCGCATGCAGTTGTATCTAAATCATGTATATCACAAGTATTTGTAGCTAAACCATTTGTTTCGCATGGATTCGAAGATAAGCCTTCTACTTCGCATTGATTTTAATCTAAATCATGTGTTTCGCATGGATTTGAAGCTAACTCGTTTGTTTCGCATGCAGTTGAGCTGAATCATGTATATCACAAGTATTTGAAGCTAAACTATTCGTTTCGCATGGATTCGAAGATAAGCCTTCCACTTCGCATTGATTTGAAGATATATCATGTGTTTCGCTTGGATTTGAATATAACTCATTTGTTTCGCATGCTGTTGAAGCTAACTCAAGTGTATCAAAAGTATTTGAAGCTAAACCATTTGCTTCGCATGGATTCGAAGATCAGCCATCTACTTCGCATTGATTTGAAGCTAAACCATGTGTTCCGCATGGATTTGAAGCTAACTCGTTTGTTTCGCATGCAGTTGTATCTAAATCATGTATATCACAAGTATTTGTAGCTAAACCATTTGTTTCGCATGGATTCGAAGATAAGCCTTCTACTTCGCATTGATTTTAATCTAAATCATGTGTTTCGCATGGATTTGAAGCTAACTCGTTTGTTTCGCATGCAGTTGAAGCTGAATCATGTATATCACAAGTATTTGAAGCTAAACTATTCGTTTCGCATGGATTCGAAGATAAGCCTTCCACTTCGCATTGATTTGAAGATATATCATGTGTTTCGCTTGGATTTGAATATAACTCATTTGTTTCGCATGCTGTTGAAGCTAACTCAAGTGTATCAAAAGTATTTGAAGCTAAACCATTTGCTTCGCATGGATTCGAAGATCAGCCATCTACTTCGCAATGATTTGAAGCTAAATCATGTATTCCGCATGGATTTGAAGCTAACTCGTTTTTATCGCATGCTATTGAAGCTAAATCATATATATCACAAGTATTTGAAGCTAAACCATTTGTTTCGCATTTATTCGAAGCTAAGCCTTCTACTTCGCATTGATTTGAGGCTAAATCATGTGTTTCGCTTGGTTTTGAAGGTAACTCGTTTTTTTTGCATGCAGTTGTAGCTAAATCATGTATATCACAAGTATTTGCAGCTAAACCATTTGTTTCGCATCGATACGAAGATAACCCTTCTACTTCGCATTGATTTGAAGCTAAATCATGTGTTCCGCATGGATTTGAATCTAACTCGTTTATTTCGCATGCTGTTGAAGCTAAATCATGTATATCACAAGTATAAGAAGCTATATCATACGTTTCGCATGGATACCAAGATAACCCTTCTAATTCGCATTGATTTGAATCTAAATCATGTGTTTCGCATGGATTTGAAGCTAACTCGTTTGTTTCGCATGCTGTTGAAGCTAAATCATGTAATCACAAGTATTTGCAGCTAAACCATTTGTTACGCATGGATTCGAAGATCAGCCTTCTACTTCGCATTGATTTGAAGATAAATCATGTGTTTCCTATGGATTTGAATCTAACTCGTTTATTTCGCATGCTGTTGAAGCTAAATCATGTATATCACAAGTATAAGAAGCTAATCCGTTTGTTTCGCATGGATTCGAAGATAAGCCTTCTACTTCGCATTGATTTGAAGCTAAATCATGTGTTTCGCATGGATCTGAATCTAACTCGTTTGTTTCGGATGCTGTTGAAGCTAAATCATGTATATCACAAGTATTTGAAGCTATATCATTTGTTTCGCATGGATTCGAAGATAACCCTTCTAATTCGCATTGATTTGAGGCTAAATCATGAGTTTCACTTGGATTTGAAGCTAACTCGTTTTTTTCGCATGCAGTTGTATCTAAATCATGTATATCACAAGTATTTGTAGCTAAACCATTTGTTTCGCATGGATTCGAAGATAAGCCTTCTACTTCGCATTGATTTTAATCTAAATCATGTGTTTCGCATGGATTTGAAGCTAACTCGTTTGTTTCGCATGCAGTTGAGCTGAATCATGTATATCACAAGTATTTGAAGCTAAACTATTCGTTTCGCATGGATTCGAAGATAAGCCTTCCACTTCGCATTGATTTGAAGATATATCATGTGTTTCGCTTGGATTTGAATATAACTCATTTGTTTCGCATGCTGTTGAAGCTAACTCAAGTGTATCAAAAGTATTTGAAGCTAAACCATTTGCTTCGCACGGATTCGAAGATCAGCCATCTACTTCGCATTGATTTGAAGCTAAATCATGTGTTCCGCATGGATTTGAAGCTAACTCGTTTGTTTCGCATGCAGTTGTATCTAAATCATGTATATCACAAGTATTTGTAGCTAAACCATTTGTTTCGCATGGATTCGAAGATAAGCCTTCTACTTCGCATTGATTTTAATCTAAATCATGTGTTTCGCATGGATTTGAAACTAACTCGTTTGTTTCGCATGCAGTTGAAGCTGAATCATGTATATCACAAGTATTTGAAGCTAAACTATTCGTTTCGCATGGATTCGAAGATAAGCCTTCCACTTCGCATTGATTTGAAGATATATCATGTGTTTCGCTTGGATTTGAATATAACTCATTTGTTTCGCATGCTGTTGAAGCTAACTCAAGTGTATCAAAAGTATTTGAAGCTAAACCATTTGCTTCGCATGGATTCGAAGATCAGCCATCTACTTCGCAATGATTTGAAGCTAAATCATGTGTTCCGCATGGATTTGAAGCCAGCTCGTTTGTTTCGCATGCTGTTGTAGCTAAATCATGCATATCACAAGTATTTGAAGCTAAACCATTTGGTTCGTATTTATTCGAAGCTAAGCCTTCTACTTCGCATTGATTTGAGGCTAAATCATGTGTTTCGCTTGGTTTTGAAGCTAACTCGTTTTTTTCGCATGCAGTTGTATCTAAATCATGTATATCACAAGTATTTGAAGCTAAACCATTTGTTTCGCATGGATTCGAAGATAAGCCTTCTACTTCGCATTGATTTTAATCTAAATCATGTGTTTCGCTTGGTTTTGAAGCTAACTCGTTTGTTTCGCATGCTGTTGAAGCTAAATCATGTATATCACAAGTATTTGAAGCTATATCATACGTTTCGCATGGATTCCAAGATAACCCTCCTAATTCGCATAGATTTGAAGATAAATCATGTGTTTCGCTTGGATTTGAATATAACTCATTTGTTTCGCATGCTGTTGAAGCTAAATCATGTATATCACAAGTATTTGAAGCTATATCATACGTTTCGCATGGATTCCAAGATAAGCCTTCTAATTCGCATTGATTTGAAGCTAAATCATGTGTTTCGCATGGATTTGAAGCTAACTCGTTTGTTTCGCATGCTGTTGAAGCTAAATCATGTATATCACAAGTATTTGAAGCTAAACTATTTGTATCGGATGGGATCGAAGATAAGCCTCCTACTTCGCATTGATTTGAAGCTAAATCATGTGTTTCGCATGGATTTGAATCTAACTCGTTTATTTCGCATGCTGTTGAAGCTAAATCATGTATATCACAAGTATAAGAAGCTATATCATACGTTTCGCATGGATTCCAAGATAACCCTTCTAATTCGCATTGATTTGAATCTAAATCATGTGTTTCGCATGGATTTGAAGCTAACTCGTTTGTTTCGCATGCTGTTGAAGCTAAATCATGTAATCACAAGTATTTGCAGCTAAACCATTTGTTACGCATGGATTCGAAGATCAGCCTTCTACTTCGCATTGATTTGAAGATAAATCATGTGTTTCCTATGGATTTGAATCTAACTCGTTTATTTCGCATGCTGTTGAAGCTAAATCATGTATATCACAAGTATAAGAAGCTAATCCGTTTGTTTCGCATGGATTCGAAGATAAGCCTTCTACTTCGCATTGATTTTAATCTAAATCATGTGTTTCGCTTGGTTTTGAAGCTAACTCGTTTGTTTCGCATGCTGTTGAAGCTAAATCATGTGTTTCGCATGGATTTGAAGCTAACTCGTTTGTTTCGCATGCTGTTGAAGCTAAATCATGTATATCACAAGTATTTGAAGCTAAACTATTTGTATCGGATGGGATCGAAGATAAACCTCCTACTTCGCATTGATTTGAAGCTAAATCATGTGTTTCGCATGGATTTGAAGCTAACTCGTTTGTATCGCATGCTGTTGAAGCTAAATCATATATATCAGAAGTATTTGAAGCTAAACTATTCGTTTCGCATGGATTCGAAGATAAGCCTTCTACTTCGCATTGATTTGAGGCTAAATCATGTGTTCCGCTTGGTTTTGAAGCTAACTCGTTTGTTTCGAATGCTGTTGAAGATAAATCATGTATGTCACAAGTATTTGAAGCTAAACCATTTGGTTCGCATTTATTCGAAGCTAAGCCTTCTACTTCGCATTGATTTGAGGCTAAATCATGTGTTTCGCTTGGTTTTGAAGCTAACTCGTTTTTTTCGCATGCAGTTGTATCTAAATCATGTATATCACAAGTATTTGAAGCTAAACCATTTGTTTCGCATGGATTCGAAGATAAGCCTTCTACTTCGCGGTGATTTTAATCTAAATCATGTGTTTCGCAAGGATTTGAAGCTAACTCGTTTGTTTCGGATGCTGTTGAAGCTAAATCATGTATATCACAAGTATTTGAAGCTATATCATTTGTTTCGCATGGATTCGAAGATAACCCTTCTAATTCGCATTGATTTGAGGCTAAATCATGTGTTTCGCTTGGATTTGAAGCTAACTCGTTTTTTTCGCTAGTAGTTGAAGCTAAATCATGCATATCACAAGTATTTGAAGCTAAACCATTTGGTTCGCTTTTATTCGAAGCTAAGCCATCTACTTCGCATTGATTTGAGGCTAAATCGTGTGTTTCGCTTGGTTTTGAAGCTAACTCGTTTTTTTCGCATGCAGTTGTATCTAAATCATGTATATCACAAGTATTTGAAGCTAAACCATTTGTTTCGCATGGATTCGAAGATAAGCCTTCTACTTCGCACTGATTTTAATCTAAATCATGTGTTTCGCATGGATTTGAAGCTAACTCGTTTGTTTCGCATGCAGTTGAAGCTGAATCATGTATATCACAAGTATTTGAAGCTAAACTATTCGTTTCGCATGGATTCGAAGATAAGCCTTCCACTTTGCATTGATTTGATGCTAAATCATGTGTTTCGCATGGATTTGAAGCTAACTCGTTTGTTTCGCATGCTGTTGAAGCTAAATCATGTATATCACAAGTATTTGTATCTATATCATACGTTTGGCATGGATTCCAAGATAACCCTACTAATTCGCATTGATTTGAATCTAAATCATGTGTTTCGCATGGATTTGAAGCTAACTCGTTTGTTTCGCATGCAGTTGAAGCTGAATCATGTATATCACAAGTAATTGAAGCTAAACTATTCGTTTCGCATGGATTCGAAAATAAGCCTTCCACTTTGCATTGATTTGATGCTAAATCATGTGTTTCGCATGGATTTGAAGCTAACTCGTTTGTTTCGCATGCAGTTGAAGCTGAATCATGTATATCACAAGTATTTGAAGCTAAACTATTCGTTTCGCATGGATTCGAAGATAAGCCTTCCACTTTGCATTGATTTGATGCTAAATCATGTGTTTCGCATGGATTTGAAGCTATCTCGTTTGTTTCGCATGCTGTTGAAGCTAAATCATGTATATCACAAGTATTTGAAGCTAAACTATTTGTATCGGATGGGATCGAAGATAAGCCTCCTACTTCGCATTGATTTGAAGCTAAATCATGTGTTTCGCATGGATTTGAAGCTAACTCGTTTGTTTCGCATGCTGTTGAAGCTAAATCATGTATATCACAAGTATTTGAAGCTAAACTATTTGTATCGGATGGGATCGAAGATAAGCCTCCTACTTCGCATTGATTTGAAGCTAAATCATGTGTTTCGCATGGATTTGAAGCTAACTCGTTTTTATCGCATGCTGTTGAAGCTAAATCATATATATCACAAGTATTTGAAGCTAAACCATTTGTTTCGCATTTATTCGAAGCTAAGCCTTCTACTTCGCATTGATTTGAGGCTAAATCATGTGTTTCGCTTGGTTTTGAAGGTAACTCGTTTTTTTTGCATGCAGTTGTAGCTAAATCATGTATATCACAAGTATTTGCAGCTAAACCATTTGTTTCGCATCGATACGAAGATAACCCTTCTACTTCGCATTGATTTGAAGCTAAATCATGTGTTTCGCATGGATTTGAATCTGACTCGTTTATTTCGCATGCTGTTGAAGCTAAATCATGTATATCACAAGTATAAGAAGCTATATCATACGTTTCGCATGGATTCCAAGATAACCCTTCTAATTCGCATTGATTTGAATCTAAATCATGTGTTTCGCATGGATTTGTAGCTAACTCGTTTGTTTCGCATGCTGTTGAAGCTAAATCATGTAATCACAAGTATTTGCAGCTAAACCATTTGTTACGCATGGATTCGAAGATCAGCCTTCTACTTCGCATTGATTTGAAGATAAATCATGTGTTTCCTATGGATTTGAATCTAACTCGTTTATTTCGCATGCTGTTGAAGCTAAATCATGTATATCACAAGTATTTGAAGCTAAACCATTTGCTTCGCATGGATTCGAAGATCAGCCTTCCACTTTGCATTGATTTGATGCTAAATCATGTGTTTCGCATGGATTTGAAGCTATCTCGTTTGTTTCGCATGCTGTTGAAGCTAAATCATGTATATCACAAGTATTTGAAGCTATATCATACGTTTGGCATGGATTCCAAGATAACCCTACTAATTCGCATTGATTTGAATCTAAATCATGTGTTTCGCATGGATTTGAAGCTAACTCGTTTGTTTCGCATGCTGTTGAAGATAAATCATGTATGTCACAAGTATTTGAAGCAAAACCATTTGTTACGCATGGATTCGAAGATCAGCCTTCTACTTAGCATTGATTTGATGCTAAATCATGTGTTTCGCATGGATTTGAAGCTAACTCGTTTGTTTCGCATGCTGTTGAAGCTAAATCATGTATATCACAAGTATTTGAAGCTAAACTATTTGTATCGGATGGGATCGAAGATAAGCCTCCTACTTCGCATTGATTTGAAGCTAAATCATGTGTTTCGCATGGATTTGAAGCTAACTCGTTTTTATCGCATGCTGTTGAAGCTAAATCATATGTATCACAAGTATTTGAAGCTAAACCATTTGTTTCGCATTTATTCGAAGCTAAGCCTTCTACTTCGCATTGATTTGAGGCTAAATCATGTGTTTCGCTTGGTTTTGAAGGTAACTCGTTTTTTTTGCATGCAGTTGTAGCTAAATCATGTATATCACAAGTATTTGCAGCTAAACCATTTGTTTCGCATCGATACGAAGATAACCCTTCCACTTTGCATTGATTTGATGCTAAATCATGTGTTTCGCATGGATTTGAAGCTAACTCGTTTGTTTCGCATGCAGTTGAAGCTGAATCATGTATATCACAAGTATTTGAAGCTAAACTATTCGTTTCGCATGGATTCGAAGATAAGCCTTCCACTTTGCATTGATTTGATGCTAAATCATGTGTTTCGCATGGATTTGAAGCTATCTCGTTTGTTTCGCATGCTGTTGAAGCTAAATCATGTATATCACAAGTATTTGAAGCTAAACTATTTGTATCGGATGGGATCGAAGATAAGCCTCCTACTTCGCATTGATTTGAAGCTAAATCATGTGTTTCGCATGGATTTGAAGCTAACTCGTTTGTTTCGCATGCTGTTGAAGCTAAATCATGTATATCACAAGTATTTGAAGCTAAACTATTTGTATCGGATGGGATCGAAGATAAGCCTCCTACTTCGCATTGATTTGAAGCTAAATCATGTGTTTCGCATGGATTTGAAGCTAACTCGTTTTTATCGCATGCTGTTGAAGCTAAATCATATATATCACAAGTATTTGACGCTAAACCATTTGTTTCGCATTTATTCGAAGCTAAGCCTTCTACTTCGCATTGATTTGAGGCTAAATCATGTGTTTCGCTTGGTTTTGAAGGTAACTCGTTTTTTTTGCATGCAGTTGTAGCTAAATCATGTATATCACAAGTATTTGCAGCTAAACCATTTGTTTCGCATCGATACGAAGATAACCCTTCTACTTCGCATTGATTTGAAGCTAAATCATGTGTTTCGCATGGATTTGAATCTGACTCGTTTATTTCGCATGCTGTTGAAGCTAAATCATGTATATCACAAGTATAAGAAGCTATATCATACGTTTCGCATGGATTCCAAGATAACCCTTCTAATTCGCATTGATTTGAATCTAAATCATGTGTTTCGCATGGATTTGTAGCTAACTCGTTTGTTTCGCATGCTGTTGAAGCTAAATCATGTAATCACAAGTATTTGCAGCTAAACCATTTGTTACGCATGGATTCGAAGATCAGCCTTCTACTTCGCATTGATTTGAAGATAAATCATGTGTTTCCTATGGATTTGAATCTAACTCGTTTATTTCGCATGCTGTTGAAGCTAAATCATGTATATCACAAGTATTTGAAGCTAAACCATTTGCTTCGCATGGATTCGAAGATCAGCCTTCTACTTCGCATTGATTTGATGCTAAATCATGTCTTTCGCATGGATTTGAAGCTAACTCGTTTGTTTCGCATGCTGTTGAAGCTAAATCATGTATATCACAAGTATTTGAAGCTAAACCATTTGTTTCGCATTTATTCGAAGCTAAGCCTTCTACTTCGCATTGATTTGAGGCTAAATCATGTGTTTCGCTTGGATTTGAAGCTAACTCGTTTTTTTCGCTAGTAGTTGAAGCTAAATCATGCATATCACAAGTATTTGAAGCTAAACCATTTGGTTCGCTTTTATTCGAAGCTAAGCCATCTACTTCGCATTGATTTGAGGCTAAATCATGTGTTTCGCTTGGTTTTGAAGCTAACTCGTTTTTTTCGCATGCAGTTGTATCTAAATCATGTATATCACAAGTATTTGAAGCTATATCATACGTTTGGCATGGATTCCAAGATAACCCTACTAATTCGCATTGATTTGAATCTAAATCATGTGTTTCGCATGGATTTGAAGCTAACTCGTTTGTTTCGCATGCAGTTGAAGCTGAATCATGTATATCACAAGTATTTGAAGCTAAACTATTCGTTTCGCATGGATTCGAAGATAAGCCTTCCACTTCGCATTGATTTGAAGCTAAATCATGTGTTTCGCATGGATTTGAAGCTAACTCGTTTTTATCGCATGCTGTTGAAGCTAAATCATATATATCACAAGTATTTGAAGCTAAACCATTTGTTTCGCATTTATTCGAAGCTAAGCCTTCTACTTCGCATTGATTTGAGGCTAAATCATGTGTTTCGCTTGGTTTTGAAGGTAACTCGTTTTTTTTGCATGCAGTTGTAGCTAAATCATGTATATCACAAGTATTTGCAGCTAAACCGTTTGTTTCGCATCGATACGAAGATAACCCTTCTACTTCGCATTGATTTGATGCTAAATCATGTGTTTCGCATGGATTTGAATCTGACTCGTTTATTTCGCATGCTGTTGAAGCTAAATCATGTATATCACAAGTATAAGAAGCTATATCATACGTTTCGCATGGATTCCAAGATAACCCTCTCTTTCGCATTGATTTGAATCTAAATCATGTGTTTCGCATGGATTTGAAGCTAACTCGTTTGTTTCGCATGCTGTTGAAGCTAAATCATGTATATCACAAGTATTTGAAGCTATATCATACGTTTGGCATGGATTCCAAGATAACCCTACTAATTCGCATTGATTTGAATCTAAATCATGTGTTTCGCATGGATTTGAAGCTAACTCGTTTGTTTCGCATGAAGTTGAAGCTGAATCATGTATATCACAAGTATTTGAAGCTAAACTATTCGTTTCGCATGGATTCGAAGATAAGCCTTCCACTTTGCATTGATTTGATGCTAAATCATGTGTTTCGCATGGATTTGAAGCTATCTCGTTTGTTTCGCATGCTGTTGAAGCTAAATCATGTATATCACAAGTATTTGAAGCTATATCATACGTTTGGCATGGATTCCAAGATAACCCTACTAATTCGCATTGATTTGAATCTAAATCATGTGTTTCGCATGGATTTGAAGCTAACTCGTTTGTTTCGCATGCTGTTGAAGATAAATCATGTATGTCACAAGTATTTGAAGCAAAACCATTTGTTACGCATGGATTCGAAGATCAGCCTTCTACTTAGCATTGATTTGATGCTAAATCATGTGTTTCGCATGGATTTGAAGCTAACTCGTTTGTTTCGCATGCTGTTGAAGCTAAATCATGTATATCACAAGTATTTGAAGCTAAACTATTTGTATCGGATGGGATCGAAGATAAGCCTCCTACTTCGCATTGATTTGAAGCTAAATCATGTGTTTCGCATGGATTTGAAGCTAACTCGTTTTTATCGCATGCTGTTGAAGCTAAATCATATATATCACAAGTATTTGAAGCTAAACCATTTGTTTCGCATTTATTCGAAGCTAAGCCTTCTACTTCGCATTGATTTGAGGCTAAATCATGTGTTTCGCTTGGTTTTGAAGGTAACTCGTTTTTTTTGCATGCAGTTGTAGCTAAATCATGTATATCACAAGTATTTGCAGCTAAACCATTTGTTTCGCATCGATACGAAGATAACCCTTCCACTTTGCATTGATTTGATGCTAAATCATGTGTTTCGCATGGATTTGAAGCTAACTCGTTTGTTTCGCATGCAGTTGAAGCTGAATCATGTATATCACAAGTATTTGAAGCTAAACTATTCGTTTCGCATGGATTCGAAGATAAGCCTTCCACTTTGCATTGATTTGATGCTAAATCATGTGTTTCGCATGGATTTGAAGCTATCTCGTTTGTTTCGCATGCTGTTGAAGCTAAATCATGTATATCACAAGTATTTGAAGCTAAACTATTTGTATCGGATGGGATCGAAGATAAGCCTCCTACTTCGCATTGATTTGAAGCTAAATCATGTGTTTCGCATGGATTTGAAGCTAACTCGTTTGTTTCGCATGCTGTTGAAGCTAAATCATGTATATCACAAGTATTTGAAGCTAAACTATTTGTATCGGATGGGATCGAAGATAAGCCTCCTACTTCGCATTGATTTGAAGCTAAATCATGTGTTTCGCATGGATTTGAAGCTAACTCGTTTTTATCGCATGCTGTTGAAGCTAAATCATATATATCACAAGTATTTGAAGCTAAACCATTTGTTTCGCATTTATTCGAAGCTAAGCCTTCTACTTCGCATTGATTTGAGGCTAAATCATGTGTTTCGCTTGGTTTTGAAGGTAACTCGTTTTTTTGCATGCAGTTGTAGCTAAATCATGTATATCACAAGTATTTGCAGCTAAACCATTTGTTTCGCATCGATACGAAGATAACCCTTCTACTTCGCATTGATTTGAAGCTAAATCATGTGTTTCGCATGGATTTGAATCTGACTCGTTTATTTCGCATGCTGTTGAAGCTAAATCATGTATATCACAAGTATAAGAAGCTATATCATACGTTTCGCATGGATTCCAAGATAACCCTTCTAATTCGCATTGATTTGAATCTAAATCATGTGTTTCGCATGGATTTGTAGCTAACTCGTTTGTTTCGCATGCTGTTGAAGCTAAATCATGTAATCACAAGTATTTGCAGCTAAACCATTTGTTACGCATGGATTCGAAGATCAGCCTTCTACTTCGCATTGATTTGAAGATAAATCATGTGTTTCCTATGGATTTGAATCTAACTCGTTTATTTCGCATGCTGTTGAAGCTAAATCATGTATATCACAAGTATTTGAAGCTAAACCATTTGCTTCGCATGGATTCGAAGATCAGCCTTCTACTTCGCATTGATTTGATGCTAAATCATGTCTTTCGCATGGATTTGAAGCTAACTCGTTTGTTTCGCATGCTGTTGAAGCTAAATCATGTATATCACAAGTATTTGAAGCTAAACCATTTGTTTCGCATTTATTCGAAGCTAAGCCTTCTACTTCGCATTGATTTGAGGCTAAATCATGTGTTTCGCTTGGATTTGAAGCTAACTCGTTTTTTTCGCTAGTAGTTGAAGCTAAATCATGCATATCACAAGTATTTGAAGCTAAACCATTTGGTTCGCTTTTATTCGAAGCTAAGCCATCTACTTCGCATTGATTTGAGGCTAAATCATGTGTTTTGCTTGGTTTTGAAGGTAACTCGTTTTTTTTGCATGCAGTTGTAGCTAAATCATGTATATCACAAGTATTTGCAGCTAAACCATTTGTTTCGCATCGATACGAAGATAACCCTTCTACTTCGCATTGATTTGAAGCTAAATCATGTGTTTCGCATGGATTTGAATCTGACTCGTTTATTTCGCATGCTGTTGAAGCTAAATCATGTATATCACAGGTATTTGAAGCTAAACTATTTGTATCGGATGGGATCGAAGATAAGCCTCCTACTTCGCATTGATTTGAAGCTAAATCATGTGTTTCGCATGGATTTGAAGCTAACTCGTTTTTATCGCATGCTGTTGAAGCTAAATCATGTATATCACAAGTATAAGAAGCTAATCCGTTTGTTTCGCATGGATTCGAAGATAAGCCTTCTACTTCGCATTGATTTGAAGCTAAATCATGTGTTTCGCATGGATCTGAATCTAACTCGTTTGTTTCGCATGCAGTTGAGCTGAATCATGTATATCACAAGTATTTGAAGCTATATCATTTGTTTCGCATGGATTCGAAGATAACCCTTCTAATTCGCATTGATTTGAGGCTAAATCATGAGTTTCACTTGGATTTGAAGCTAACTCGTTTTTTTCGCTAGTAGTTGAAGCTAAATCATGCATATCACAAGTATTTGAAGCTAAACCATTTCGTTCGCATTTATTCGAAGCTAAGCCTTCTACTTCGCATTGATTTGAGGCTAAATCATGTGTTTCGCTTGGTTTTGAAGCTAACTCGTTTTTTTCGCATGCAGTTGTATCTAAATCATGTATATCACAAGTATTTGTAGCTAAACCATTTGTTTCGCATGGATTCGAAGATAAGCCTTCTACTTCGCATTGATTTTAATCTAAATCATGTGTTTCGCATGGATTTGAAGCTAACTCGTTTGTTTCGCATGCAGTTGAGCTGAATCATGTATATCACAAGTATTTGAAGCTAAACTATTCGTTTCGCATGGATTCGAAGATAAGCCTTCCACTTCGCATTGATTTGAAGATATATCATGTGTTTCGCTTGGATTTGAATATAACTCATTTGTTTCGCATGCTGTTGAAGCTAACTCAAGTGTATCAAAAGTATTTGAAGCTAAACCATTTGCTTCGCATGGATTCGAAGATCAGCTATCTACTTCGCATTGATTTGAAGCTAAATCATGTGTTCCGCATGGATTTGAAGCTAACTCGTTTGTTTCGCATGCAGTTGTATCTAAATCATGTATATCACAAGTATTTGTAGCTAAACCATTTGTTTCGCATGGATTCGAAGATAAGCCTTCTACTACGCATTGATTTTAATCTAAATCATGTGTTTCGCATGGATTTGAAACTAACTCGTTTGTTTCGCATGCAGTTGAAGCTGAATCATGTATATCACAAGTATTTGAAGCTAAACTATTCGTTTCGCATGGATTCGAAGATAAGCCTTCCACTTCGCATTGATTTGAAGATATATCATGTGTTTCGCTTGGATTTGAATATAACAACATTTGTTTCGCATGCTGTTGAAGCTAACTCAGGTGTATCAAAAGTATTTGAAGCTAAACCATTTGCTTCGCATGGATTCGAAGATCAGCCATCTACTTCGCAATGATTTGAAGCTAAATCATGTGTTCCGCATGGATTTGAAGCTAACTCGTTTGTTTCGCATGCTGTTGAAGCTAAATCATGCATATCACAAGTATTTGAAGCTAAACCATTTGGTTCGCATTTATTCGAAGCTAAGCCTTCTACTTCGCATTGATTTGAGGCTAAATCATGTGTTTCGCTTGGTTTTGAAGCTAACTCGTTTTTTTCGCATGCAGTTGTATCTAAATCATGTATATCACAAGTATTTGAAGCTAAACCATTTGTTTCGCATGGATTCGAAGATAAGCCTTCTACTTCGCACTGATTTTAATCTAAATCATGTGTTTCGCATGGATTTGAAGCTAACTCGTTTGTTTCGCATGCAGTTGAAGCTGAATCATGTATATCACAAGTATTTGAAGCTAAACTATTCGTTTCGCATGGATTCGAAGATAAGCCTTCCACTTTGCATTGATTTGATGCTAAATCATGTGTTTCGCATGGATTTGAAGCTAACTCGTTTGTTTCGCATGCTGTTGAAGCTAAATCATGTATATCACAAGTATTTGTATCTATATCATACGTTTGGCATGGATTCCAAGATAACCCTACTAATTCGCATTGATTTGAATCTAAATCATGTGTTTCGCATGGATTTGAAGCTAACTCGTTTGTTTCGCATGCAGTTGAAGCTGAATCATGTATATCACAAGTAATTGAAGCTAAACTATTCGTTTCGCATGGATTCGAAAATAAGCCTTCCACTTTGCATTGATTTGATGCTAAATCATGTGTTTCGCATGGATTTGAAGCTAACTCGTTTGTTTCGCATGCAGTTGAAGCTGAATCATGTATATCACAAGTATTTGAAGCTAAACTATTCGTTTCGCATGGATTCGAAGATAAGCCTTCCACTTTGCATTGATTTGATGCTAAATCATGTGTTTCGCATGGATTTGAAGCTATCTCGTTTGTTTCGCATGCTGTTGAAGCTAAATCATGTATATCACAAGTATTTGAAGCTAAACTATTTGTATCGGATGGGATCGAAGATAAGCCTCCTACTTCGCATTGATTTGAAGCTAAATCATGTGTTTCGCATGGATTTGAAGCTAACTCGTTTGTTTCGCATGCTGTTGAAGCTAAATCATGTATATCACAAGTATTTGAAGCTAAACTATTTGTATCGGATGGGATCGAAGATAAGCCTCCTACTTCGCATTGATTTGAAGCTAAATCATGTGTTTCGCATGGATTTGAAGCTAACTCGTTTTTATCGCATGCTGTTGAAGCTAAATCATATATATCACAAGTATTTGAAGCTAAACCATTTGTTTCGCATTTATTCGAAGCTAAGCCTTCTACTTCGCATTGATTTGAGGCTAAATCATGTGTTTCGCTTGGTTTTGAAGGTAACTCGTTTTTTTTGCATGCAGTTGTAGCTAAATCATGTATATCACAAGTATTTGCAGCTAAACCATTTGTTTCGCATCGATACGAAGATAACCCTTCTACTTCGCATTGATTTGAAGCTAAATCATGTGTTTCGCATGGATTTGAATCTGACTCGTTTATTTCGCATGCTGTTGAAGCTAAATCATGTATATCACAAGTATAAGAAGCTATATCATACGTTTCGCATGGATTCCAAGATAACCCTTCTAATTCGCATTGATTTGAATCTAAATCATGTGTTTCGCATGGATTTGTAGCTAACTCGTTTGTTTCGCATGCTGTTGAAGCTAAATCATGTAATCACAAGTATTTGCAGCTAAACCATTTGTTACGCATGGATTCGAAGATCAGCCTTCTACTTCGCATTGATTTGAAGATAAATCATGTGTTTCCTATGGATTTGAATCTAACTCGTTTATTTCGCATGCTGTTGAAGCTAAATCATGTATATCACAAGTATTTGAAGCTAAACCATTTGCTTCGCATGGATTCGAAGATCAGCCTTCTACTTCGCATTGATTTGATGCTAAATCATGTCTTTCGCATGGATTTGAAGCTAACTCGTTTGTTTCGCATGCTGTTGAAGCTAAATCATGTATATCACAAGTATTTGAAGCTAAACCATTTGTTTCGCATTTATTCGAAGCTAAGCCTTCTACTTCGCATTGATTTGAGGCTAAATCATGTGTTTCGCTTGGATTTGAAGCTAACTCGTTTTTTTCGCTAGTAGTTGAAGCTAAATCATGCATATCACAAGTATTTGAAGCTAAACCATTTGGTTCGCTTTTATTCGAAGCTAAGCCATCTACTTCGCATTGATTTGAGGCTAAATCATGTGTTTTGCTTGGTTTTGAAGGTAACTCGTTTTTTTTGCATGCAGTTGTAGCTAAATCATGTATATCACAAGTATTTGCAGCTAAACCATTTGTTTCGCATCGATACGAAGATAACCCTTCTACTTCGCATTGATTTGAAGCTAAATCATGTGTTTCGCATGGATTTGAATCTGACTCGTTTATTTCGCATGCTGTTGAAGCTAAATCATGTATATCACAGGTATTTGAAGCTAAACTATTTGTATCGGATGGGATCGAAGATAAGCCTCCTACTTCGCATTGATTTGAAGCTAAATCATGTGTTTCGCATGGATTTGAAGCTAACTCGTTTTTATCGCATGCTGTTGAAGCTAAATCATGTATATCACAAGTATAAGAAGCTAATCCGTTTGTTTCGCATGGATTCGAAGATAAGCCTTCTACTTCGCATTGATTTGAAGCTAAATCATGTGTTTCGCATGGATCTGAATCTAACTCGTTTGTTTCGCATGCAGTTGAGCTGAATCATGTATATCACAAGTATTTGAAGCTATATCATTTGTTTCGCATGGATTCGAAGATAACCCTTCTAATTCGCATTGATTTGAGGCTAAATCATGAGTTTCACTTGGATTTGAAGCTAACTCGTTTTTTTCGCTAGTAGTTGAAGCTAAATCATGCATATCACAAGTATTTGAAGCTAAACCATTTCGTTCGCATTTATTCGAAGCTAAGCCTTCTACTTCGCATTGATTTGAGGCTAAATCATGTGTTTCGCTTGGTTTTGAAGCTAACTCGTTTTTTTCGCATGCAGTTGTATCTAAATCATGTATATCACAAGTATTTGTAGCTAAACCATTTGTTTCGCATGGATTCGAAGATAAGCCTTCTACTTCGCATTGATTTTAATCTAAATCATGTGTTTCGCATGGATTTGAAGCTAACTCGTTTGTTTCGCATGCAGTTGAGCTGAATCATGTATATCACAAGTATTTGAAGCTAAACTATTCGTTTCGCATGGATTCGAAGATAAGCCTTCCACTTCGCATTGATTTGAAGATATATCATGTGTTTCGCTTGGATTTGAATATAACTCATTTGTTTCGCATGCTGTTGAAGCTAACTCAAGTGTATCAAAAGTATTTGAAGCTAAACCATTTGCTTCGCATGGATTCGAAGATCAGCTATCTACTTCGCATTGATTTGAAGCTAAATCATGTGTTCCGCATGGATTTGAAGCTAACTCGTTTGTTTCGCATGCAGTTGTATCTAAATCATGTATATCACAAGTATTTGTAGCTAAACCATTTGTTTCGCATGGATTCGAAGATAAGCCTTCTACTACGCATTGATTTTAATCTAAATCATGTGTTTCGCATGGATTTGAAACTAACTCGTTTGTTTCGCATGCAGTTGAAGCTGAATCATGTATATCACAAGTATTTGAAGCTAAACTATTCGTTTCGCATGGATTCGAAGATAAGCCTTCCACTTCGCATTGATTTGAAGATATATCATGTGTTTCGCTTGGATTTGAATATAACAACATTTGTTTCGCATGCTGTTGAAGCTAACTCAGGTGTATCAAAAGTATTTGAAGCTAAACCATTTGCTTCGCATGGATTCGAAGATCAGCCATCTACTTCGCAATGATTTGAAGCTAAATCATGTGTTCCGCATGGATTTGAAGCTAACTCGTTTGTTTCGCATGCTGTTGAAGCTAAATCATGCATATCACAAGTATTTGAAGCTAAACCATTTGGTTCGCATTTATTCGAAGCTAAGCCTTCTACTTCGCATTGATTTGAGGCTAAATCATGTGTTTCGCTTGGTTTTGAAGCTAACTCGTTTTTTTCTCATGCAGTTGTATCTAAATCATGTATATCACAAGTATTTGAAGCTAAACCATTTGTTTCGCATGGATTCGAAGATAAGCCTTCTACTTCGCATTGATTTTAATCTAAATCATGTGTTTCGCTTGGTTTTGAAGCTAACTCGTTTGTTTCGCATGCTGTTGAAGCTAAATCATGTATATCACAAGTATTTGAAGCTATATCATACGTTTCGCATGGATTCCAAGATAACCCTCCTAATTCGCATAGATTTGAAGATAAATCATGTGTTTCGCTTGGATTTGAATATAACTCATTTGTTTCGCATGCTGTTGAAGCTAAATCATGTATATCACAAGTATTTGAAGCTATATCATACGTTTCGCATGGATTCCAAGATAAGCCTTCTAATTCGCATTGATTTGAAGCTAAATCATGTGTTTCGCATGGATTTGAAGCTAACTCGTTTGTTTCGCATGCTGTTGAAGCTAAATCATGTATATCACAAGTATTTGAAGCTAAACTATTTGTATCGGATGGGATCGAAGATAAGCCTCCTACTTCGCATTGATTTGAAGCTAAATCATGTGTTTCGCATGGATTTGAATCTAACTCGTTTATTTCGCATGCTGTTGAAGCTAAATCATGTATATCACAAGTATAAGAAGCTATATCATACGTTTCGCATGGATTCCAAGATAACCCTTCTAATTCGCATTGATTTGAATCTAAATCATGTGTTTCGCATGGATTTGAAGCTAACTCGTTTGTTTCGCATGCTGTTGAAGCTAAATCATGTAATCACAAGTATTTGCAGCTAAACCATTTGTTACGCATGGATTCGAAGATCAGCCTTCTACTTCGCATTGATTTGAAGATAAATCATGTGTTTCCTATGGATTTGAATCTAACTCGTTTATTTCGCATGCTGTTGAAGCTAAATCATGTATATCACAAGTATAAGAAGCTAATCCGTTTGTTTCGCATGGATTCGAAGATAAGCCTTCTACTTCGCATTGATTTTAATCTAAATCATGTGTTTCGCTTGGTTTTGAAGCTAACTCGTTTGTTTCGCATGCTGTTGAAGCTAAATCATGTGTTTCGCATGGATTTGAAGCTAACTCGTTTGTTTCGCATGCTGTTGAAGCTAAATCATGTATATCACAAGTATTTGAAGCTAAACTATTTGTATCGGATGGGATCGAAGATAAACCTCCTACTTCGCATTGATTTGAAGCTAAATCATGTGTTTCGCATGGATTTGAAGCTAACTCGTTTGTATCGCATGCTGTTGAAGCTAAATCATATATATCACAAGTATTTGAAGCTAAACTATTCGTTTCGCATGGATTCGAAGATAAGCCTTCTACTTCGCATTGATTTGAGGCTAAATCATGTGTTCCGCTTGGTTTTGAAGCTAACTCGTTTGTTTCGAATGCTGTTGAAGATAAATCATGTATGTCACAAGTATTTGAAGCTAAACCATTTGGTTCGCATTTATTCGAAGCTAAGCCTTCTACTTCGCATTGATTTGAGGCTAAATCATGTGTTTCGCTTGGTTTTGAAGCTAACTCGTTTTTTTCGCATGCAGTTGTATCTAAATCATGTATATCACAAGTATTTGAAGCTAAACCATTTGTTTCGCATGGATTCGAAGATAAGCCTTCTACTTCGCGGTGATTTTAATCTAAATCATGTGTTTCGCAAGGATTTGAAGCTAACTCGTTTGTTTCGGATGCTGTTGAAGCTAAATCATGTATATCACAAGTATTTGAAGCTATATCATTTGTTTCGCATGGATTCGAAGATAACCCTTCTAATTCGCATTGATTTGAGGCTAAATCATGTGTTTCGCTTGGATTTGAATCTAACTCGTTTTTTTCGCTAGTAGTTGAAGCTAAATCATGCATATCACAAGTATTTGAAGCTAAACCATTTGGTTCGCTTTTATTCGAAGCTAAGCCATCTACTTCGCATTGATTTGAGGCTAAATCGTGTGTTTCGCTTGGTTTTGAAGCTAACTCGTTTTTTTCGCATGCAGTTGTATCTAAATCATGTATATCACAAGTATTTGAAGCTAAACCATTTGTTTCGCATGGATTCGAAGATAAGCCTTCTACTTCGCACTGATTTTAATCTAAATCATGTGTTTCGCATGGATTTGAAGCTAACTCGTTTGTTTCGCATGCAGTTGAAGCTGAATCATGTATATCACAAGTATTTGAAGCTAAACTATTCGTTTCGCATGGATTCGAAGATAAGCCTTCCACTTTGCATTGATTTGATGCTAAATCATGTGTTTCGCATGGATTTGAAGCTAACTCGTTTGTTTCGCATGCTGTTGAAGCTAAATCATGTATATCACAAGTATTTGTATCTATATCATACGTTTGGCATGGATTCCAAGATAACCCTACTAATTCGCATTGATTTGAATCTAAATCATGTGTTTCGCATGGATTTGAAGCTAACTCGTTTGTTTCGCATGCAGTTGAAGCTGAATCATGTATATCACAAGTAATTGAAGCTAAACTATTCGTTTCGCATGGATTCGAAAATAAGCCTTCCACTTTGCATTGATTTGATGCTAAATCATGTGTTTCGCATGGATTTGAAGCTAACTCGTTTGTTTCGCATGCAGTTGAAGCTGAATCATGTATATCACAAGTATTTGAAGCTAAACTATTCGTTTCGCATGGATTCGAAGATAAGCCTTCCACTTTGCATTGATTTGATGCTAAATCATGTGTTTCGCATGGATTTGAAGCTATCTCGTTTGTTTCGCATGCTGTTGAAGCTAAATCATGTATATCACAAGTATTTGAAGCTAAACTATTTGTATCGGATGGGATCGAAGATAAGCCTCCTACTTCGCATTGATTTGAAGCTAAATCATGTGTTTCGCATGGATTTGAAGCTAACTCGTTTGTTTCGCATGCTGTTGAAGCTAAATCATGTATATCACAAGTATTTGAAGCTAAACTATTTGTATCGGATGGGATCGAAGATAAGCCTCCTACTTCGCATTGATTTGAAGCTAAATCATGTGTTTCGCATGGATTTGAAGCTAACTCGTTTTTATCGCATGCTGTTGAAGCTAAATCATATATATCACAAATATTTGAAGCTAAACCATTTGTTTCGCATTTATTCGAAGCTAAGCCTTCTACTTCGCATTGATTTGAGGCTAAATCATGTGTTTCGCTTGGTTTTGAAGGTAACTCGTTTTTTTTGCATGCAGTTGTAGCTAAATCATGTATATCACAAGTATTTGCAGCTAAACCATTTGTTTCGCATCGATACGAAGATAACCCTTCTACTTCGCATTGATTTGAAGCTAAATCATGTGTTTCGCATGGATTTGAATCTGACTCGTTTATTTCGCATGCTGTTGAAGCTAAATCATGTATATCACAAGTATAAGAAGCTATATCATACGTTTCGCATGGATTCCAAGATAACCCTTCTAATTCGCATTGATTTGAATCTAAATCGTGTGTTTCGCATGGATTTGTAGCTAACTCGTTTGTTTCGCATGCTGTTGAAGCTAAATCATGTAATCACAAGTATTTGCAGCTAAACCATTTGTTACGCATGGATTCGAAGATCAGCCTTCTACTTCGCATTGATTTGAAGATAAATCATGTGTTTCCTATGGATTTGAATCTAACTCGTTTATTTCGCATGCTGTTGAAGCTAAATCATGTATATCACAAGTATTTGAAGCTAAACCATTTGCTTCGCATGGATTCGAAGATCAGCCTTCCACTTTGCATTGATTTGATGCTAAATCATGTGTTTCGCATGGATTTGAAGCTATCTCGTTTGTTTCGCATGCTGTTGAAGCTAAATCATGTATATCACAAGTATTTGAAGCTATATCATACGTTTGGCATGGATTCCAAGATAACCCTACTAATTCGCATTGATTTGAATCTAAATCATGTGTTTCGCATGGATTTGAAGCTAACTCGTTTGTTTCGCATGCTGTTGAAGATAAATCATGTATGTCACAAGTATTTGAAGCAAAACCATTTGTTACGCATGGATTCGAAGATCAGCCTTCTACTTAGCATTGATTTGATGCTAAATCATGTGTTTCGCATGGATTTGAAGCTAACTCGTTTGTTTCGCATGCTGTTGAAGCTAAATCATGTATATCACAAGTATTTGAAGCTAAACTATTTGTATCGGATGGGATCGAAGATAAGCCTCCTACTTCGCATTGATTTGAAGCTAAATCATGTGTTTCGCATGGATTTGAAGCTAACTCGTTTTTATCGCATGCTGTTGAAGCTAAATCATATGTATCACAAGTATTTGAAGCTAAACCATTTGTTTCGCATTTATTCGAAGCTAAGCCTTCTACTTCGCATTGATTTGAGGCTAAATCATGTGTTTCGCTTGGTTTTGAAGGTAACTCGTTTTTTTTGCATGCAGTTGTAGCTAAATCATGTATATCACAAGTATTTGCAGCTAAACCATTTGTTTCGCATCGATACGAAGATAACCCTTCCACTTTGCATTGATTTGATGCTAAATCATGTGTTTCGCATGGATTTGAAGCTAACTCGTTTGTTTCGCATGCAGTTGAAGCTGAATCATGTATATCACAAGTATTTGAAGCTAAACTATTCGTTTCGCATGGATTCGAAGATAAGCCTTCCACTTTGCATTGATTTGATGCTAAATCATGTGTTTCGCATGGATTTGAAGCTATCTCGTTTGTTTCGCATGCTGTTGAAGCTAAATCATGTATATCACAAGTATTTGAAGCTAAACTATTTGTATCGGATGGGATCGAAGATAAGCCTCCTACTTCGCATTGATTTGAAGCTAAATCATGTGTTTCGCATGGATTTGAAGCTAACTCGTTTGTTTCGCATGCTGTTGAAGCTAAATCATGTATATCACAAGTATTTGAAGCTAAACTATTTGTATCGGATGGTATCGAAGATAAGCCTCCTACTTCGCATTGATTTGAAGCTAAATCATGTGTTTCGCATGGATTTGAAGCTAACTCGTTTTTATCGCATGCTGTTGAAGCTAAATCATATATATCACAAGTATTTGACGCTAAACCATTTGTTTCGCATTTATTCGAAGCTAAGCCTTCTACTTCGCATTGATTTGAGGCTAAATCATGTGTTTCGCTTGGTTTTGAAGGTAACTCGTTTTTTTTGCATGCAGTTGTAGCTAAATCATGTATATCACAAGTATTTGCAGCTAAACCATTTGTTTCGCATCGATACGAAGATAACCCTTCTACTTCGCATTGATTTGAAGCTAAATCATGTGTTTCGCATGGATTTGAATCTGACTCGTTTATTTCGCATGCTGTTGAAGCTAAATCATGTATATCACAAGTATAAGAAGCTATATCATACGTTTCGCATGGATTCCAAGATAACCCTTCTAATTCGCATTGATTTGAATCTAAATCATGTGTTTCGCATGGATTTGTAGCTAACTCGTTTGTTTCGCATGCTGTTGAAGCTAAATCATGTAATCACAAGTATTTGCAGCTAAACCATTTGTTACGCATGGATTCGAAGATCAGCCTTCTACTTCGCATTGATTTGAAGATAAATCATGTGTTTCCTATGGATTTGAATCTAACTCGTTTATTTCGCATGCTGTTGAAGCTAAATCATGTATATCACAAGTATTTGAAGCTAAACCATTTGCTTCGCATGGATTCGAAGATCAGCCTTCTACTTCGCATTGATTTGATGCTAAATCATGTCTTTCGCATGGATTTGAAGCTAACTCGTTTGTTTCGCATGCTGTTGAAGCTAAATCATGTATATCACAAGTATTTGAAGCTAAACCATTTGTTTCGCATTTATTCGAAGCTAAGCCTTCTACTTCGCATTGATTTGAGGCTAAATCATGTGTTTCGCTTGGATTTGAAGCTAACTCGTTTTTTTCGCTAGTAGTTGAAGCTAAATCATGCATATCACAAGTATTTGAAGCTAAACCATTTGGTTCGCTTTTATTCGAAGCTAAGCCATCTACTTCGCATTGATTTGAGGCTGAATCATGTGTTTCGCTTGGTTTTGAAGCTAACTCGTTTTTTTCGCATGCAGTTGTATCTAAATCATGTATATCACAAGTATTTGAAGCTATATCATACGTTTGGCATGGATTCCAAGATAACCCTACTAATTCGCATTGATTTGAATCTAAATCATGTGTTTCGCATGGATTTGAAGCTAACTCGTTTGTTTCGCATGCAGTTGAAGCTGAATCATGTATATCACAAGTATTTGAAGCTAAACTATTCGTTTCGCATGGATTCGAAGATAAGCCTTCCACTTCGCATTGATTTGAAGCTAAATCATGTGTTTCGCATGGATTTGAAGCTAACTCGTTTTTATCGCATGCTGTTGAAGCTAAATCATATATATCACAAGTATTTGAAGCTAAACCATTTGTTTCGCATTTATTCGAAGCTAAGCCTTCTACTTCGCATTGATTTGAGGCTAAATCATGTGTTTCGCTTGGTTTTGAAGGTAACTCGTTTTTTTTGCATGCAGTTGTAGCTAAATCATGTATATCACAAGTATTTGCAGCTAAACCGTTTGTTTCGCATCGATACGAAGATAACCCTTCTACTTCGCATTGATTTGATGCTAAATCATGTGTTTCGCATGGATTTGAATCTGACTCGTTTATTTCGCGTGCTGTTGAAGCTAAATCATGTATATCACAAGTATAAGAAGCTATATCATACGTTTCGCATGGATTCCAAGATAACCCTCTCTTTCGCATTGATTTGAATCTAAATCATGTGTTTCGCATGGATTTGAAGCTAACTCGTTTGTTTCGCATGCTGTTGAAGCTAAATCATGTATATCACAAGTATTTGAAGCTATATCATACGTTTGGCATGGATTCCAAGATAACCCTACTAATTCGCATTGATTTGAATCTAAATCATGTGTTTCGCATGGATTTGAAGCTAACTCGTTTGTTTCGCATGCAGTTGAAGCTGAATCATGTATATCACAAGTATTTGAAGCTAAACTATTCGTTTCGCATGGATTCGAAGATAAGCCTTCCACTTTGCATTGATTTGATGCTAAATCATGTGTTTCGCATGGATTTGAAGCTATCTCGTTTGTTTCGCATGCTGTTGAAGCTAAATCATGTATATCACAAGTATTTGAAGCTATATCATACGTTTGGCATGGATTCCAAGATAACCCTACTAATTCGCATTGATTTGAATCTAAATCATGTGTTTCGCATGGATTTGAAGCTAACTCGTTTGTTTCGCATGCTGTTGAAGATAAATCATGTATGTCACAAGTATTTGAAGCAAAACCATTTGTTACGCATGGATTCGAAGATCAGCCTTCTACTTAGCATTGATTTGATGCTAAATCATGTGTTTCGCATGGATTTGAAGCTAACTCGTTTGTTTCGCATGCTGTTGAAGCTAAATCATGTATATCACAAGTATTTGAAGCTAAACTATTTGTATCGGATGGGATCGAAGATAAGCCTCCTACTTCGCATTGATTTGAAGCTAAATCATGTGTTTCGCATGGATTTGAAGCTAACTCGTTTTTATCGCATGCTGTTGAAGCTAAATCATATATATCACAAGTATTTGAAGCTAAACCATTTGTTTCGCATTTATTCGAAGCTAAGCCTTCTACTTCGCATTGATTTGAGGCTAAATCATGTGTTTCGCTTGGTTTTGAAGGTAACTCGTTTTTTTTGCATGCAGTTGTAGCTAAATCAAGTATATCACAAGTATTTGCAGCTAAACCATTTGTTTCGCATCGATACGAAGATAACCCTTCCACTTTGCATTGATTTGATGCTAAATCATGTGTTTCGCATGGATTTGAAGCTAACTCGTTTGTTTCGCATGCAGTTGAAGCTGAATCATGTATATCACAAGTATTTGAAGCTAAACTATTCGTTTCGCATGGATTCGAAGATAAGCCTTCCACTTTGCATTGATTTGATGCTAAATCATGTGTTTCGCATGGATTTGAAGCTATCTCGTTTGTTTCGCATGCTGTTGAAGCTAAATCATGTATATCACAAGTATTTGAAGCTAAACTATTTGTATCGGATGGGATCGAAGATAAGCCTCCTACTTCGCATTGATTTGAAGCTAAATCATGTGTTTCGCATGGATTTGAAGCTAACTCGTTTGTTTCGCATGCTGTTGAAGCTAAATCATGTATATCACAAGTATTTGAAGCTAAACTATTTGTATCGGATGGGATCGAAGATAAGCCTCCTACTTCGCATTGATTTGAAGCTAAATCATGTGTTTCGCATGGATTTGAAGCTAACTCGTTTTTATCGCATGCTGTTGAAGCTAAATCATATATATCACAAGTATTTGAAGCTAAACCATTTGTTTCGCATTTATTCGAAGCTAAGCCTTCTACTTCGCATTGATTTGAGGCTAAATCATGTGTTTCGCTTGGTTTTGAAGGTAACTCGTTTTTTTTGCATGCAGTTGTTGCTAAATCATGTATATCACAAGTATTTGCAGCTAAACCATTTGTTTCGCATCGATACGAAGATAACCCTTCTACTTCGCATTGATTTGAAGCTAAATCATGTGTTTCGCATGGATTTGAATCTGACTCGTTTATTTCGCATGCTGTTGAAGCTAAATCATGTATATCACAAGTATAAGAAGCTATATCATACGTTTCGCATGGATTCCAAGATAACCCTTCTAATTCGCATTGATTTGAATCTAAATCATGTGTTTCGCATGGATTTGTAGCTAACTCGTTTGTTTCGCATGCTGTTGAAGCTAAATCATGTAATCACAAGTATTTGCAGCTAAACCATTTGTTACGCATGGATTCGAAGATCAGCCTTCTACTTCGCATTGATTTGAAGATAAATCATGTGTTTCCTATGGATTTGAATCTAACTCGTTTATTTCGCATGCTGTTGAAGCTAAATCATGTATATCACAAGTATTTGAAGCTAAACCATTTGCTTCGCATGGATTCGAAGATCAGCCTTCTACTTCGCATTGATTTGATGCTAAATCATGTCTTTCGCATGGATTTGAAGCTAACTCGTTTGTTTCGCATGCTGTTGAAGCTAAATCATGTATATCACAAGTATTTGAAGCTAAACCATTTGTTTCGCATTTATTCGAAGCTAAGCCTTCTACTTCGCATTGATTTGAGGCTAAATCATGTGTTTCGCTTGGATTTGAAGCTAACTCGTTTTTTTCGCTAGTAGTTGAAGCTTAATCATGCATATCACAAGTATTTGAAGCTAAACCATTTGGTTCGCTTTTATTCGAAGCTAAGCCATCTACTTCGCATTGATTTGAGGCTAAATCATGTGTTTTGCTTGGTTTTGAAGGTAACTCGTTTTTTTTGCATGCAGTTGTAGCTAAATCATGTATATCACAAGTATTTGCAGCTAAACCATTTGTTTCGCATCGATACGAAGATAACCCTTCTACTTCGCATTGATTTGAAGCTAAATCATGTGTTTCGCATGGATTTGAATCTGACTCGTTTATTTCGCATGCTGTTGAAGCTAAATCATGTATATCACAGGTATTTGAAGCTAAACTATTTGTATCGGATGGGATCGAAGATAAGCCTCCTACTTCGCATTGATTTGAAGCTAAATCATGTGTTTCGCATGGATTTGAAGCTAACTCGTTTTTATCGCATGCTGTTGAAGCTAAATCATATATATCACAAGTATTTGAAGCTAAACCATTTGTTTCGCATTTATTCGAAGCTAAGCCTTCTACTTCGCATTGATTTGAGGCTAAATCATGTGTTTCGCTTGGTTTTGAAGGTAACTCGTTTTTTTTGCATGCAGTTGTAGCTAAATCATGTATATCACAAGTATTTGCAGCTAAACCATTTGTTTCGCATCGATACGAAGATAACCCTTCTACTTCGCATTGATTTGAAGCTAAATCATGTGTTTCGCATGGATTTGAATCTGACTCGTTTATTTCGCATGCTGTTGAAGCTAAATCATGTATATCACAAGTATAAGAAGCTATATCATACGTTTCGCATGGATTCCAAGATAACCCTTCTAATTCGCATTGATTTGAATCTAAATCATGTGTTTCGCATGGATTTGTAGCTAACTCGTTTGTTTCGCATGCTGTTGAAGCTAAATCATGTAATCACAAGTATTTGCAGCTAAACCATTTGTTACGCATGGATTCGAAGATCAGCCTTCTACTTCGCATTGATTTGAAGATAAATCATGTGTTTCCTATGGATTTGAATCTAACTCGTTTATTTCGCATGCTGTTGAAGCTAAATCATGTATATCACAAGTATTTGAAGCTAAACCATTTGCTTCGCATGGATTCGAAGATCAGCCTTCTACTTCGCATTGATTTGATGCTAAATCATGTCTTTCGCATGGATTTGAAGCTAACTCGTTTGTTTCGCATGCTGTTGAAGCTAAATCATGTATATCACAAGTATTTGAAGCTAAACCATTTGTTTCGCATTTATTCGAAGCTAAGCCTTCTACTTCGCATTGATTTGAGGCTAAATCATGTGTTTCGCTTGGATTTGAAGCTAACTCGTTTTTTTCGCTAGTAGTTGAAGCTAAATCATGCATATCACAAGTATTTGAAGCTAAACCATTTGGTTCGCTTTTATTCGAAGCTAAGCCATCTACTTCGCATTGATTTGAGGCTAAATCATGTGTTTCGCTTGGTTTTGAAGCTAACTCGTTTTTTTCGCATGCAGTTGTATCTAAATCATGTATATCACAAGTATTTGAAGCTATATCATACGTTTGGCATGGATTCCAAGATAACCCTACTAATTCGCATTGATTTGAATCTAAATCATGTGTTTCGCATGGATTTGAAGCTAACTCGTTTGTTTCGCATGCAGTTGAAGCTGAATCATGTATATCACAAGTATTTGAAGCTAAACTATTCGTTTCGCATGGATTCGAAGATAAGCCTTCCACTTCGCATTGATTTGAAGCTAAATCATGTGTTTCGCATGGATTTGAAGCTAACTCGTTTTTATCGCATGCTGTTGAAGCTAAATCATATATATCACAAGTATTTGAAGCTAAACCATTTGTTTCGCATTTATTCGAAGCTAAGCCTTCTACTTCGCATTGATTTGAGGCTAAATCATGTGTTTCGCTTGGTTTTGAAGGTAACTCGTTTTTTTTCATGCAGTTGTAGCTAAATCATGTATATCACAAGTATTTGCAGCTAAACCGTTTGTTTCGCATCGATACCAAGATAACCCTTCTACTTCGCATTGATTTGATGCTAAATCATGTGTTTCGCATGGATTTGAATCTGACTCGTTTATTTCGCATGCTGTTGAAGCTAAATCATGTATATCACAAGTACAAGAAGCTATATCATACGTTTCGCATGGATTCCAAGATAACCCTCTCTTTCGCATTGATTTGAATCTAAATCATGTGTTTCGCATGGATTTGTAGCTAACTCGTTTGTTTCGCATGCTGTTGAAGCTAAATCATGTAATCACAAGTATTTGCAGCTAAACCATTTGTTACGCATGGATTCGAAGATCAGCCTTCTACTTCGCATTGATTTGAAGATAAATCATGTGTTTCCTATGGATTTGAATCTAACTCGTTTATTTCGCATGCTGTTGAAGCTAAATCATGTATATCACAAGTATTTGAAGCTAAACCATTTGCTTCGCATGGATTCGAAGATCAGCCTTCTACTTCGCATTGATTTGATGCTAAATCATGTCTTTCGCATGGATTTGAAGCTAACTCGTTTGTTTCGCATGCTGTTGAAGCTAAATCATGCATATCACAACTATTTGAAGCTAAACCATTTGGTTCGCATTTATTCGAAGCTAAGCCTTCTACTTCGCATTGATTTGAGGCTAAATCATGTGTTCTGCATGGATTTAAGCTAACTCGTTTTTTCGCTAGTAGTTGAAGCTAAATCATGCATATCACAAGTATTTGAAGCTAAACCATTTGGTTCGCTTTTATTCGAAGCTAAGCCATCTACTTCGCATTGATTTGAGGCTAAATCATGTGTTTCGCTTGGTTTTGAAGCTAACTCGTTTTTTTCGCATGCAGTTGTATCTAAATCATGTATATCACAAGTATTTGAAGCTATATCATACGTTTCGCATGGATTCCAAGATAACCCTACTAATTCGCATTGATTTGAATCTAAATCATGTGTTTCGCATGGATTGAAGCTAACTCGTTTGTTTCGCATGCTGTTGAAGCTAAATCATGTAATCACAAGTATTTGCAGCTAAACCATTTGTTACGCATGGATTCGAAGATCAGCCTTCTACTTCGCATTGATTTGAAGATAAATCATGTGTTTCCTATGGATTTGAATCTAACTCGTTTATTTCGCATGCTGTTGAAGCTAAATCATGTATATCACAAGTATTTGAAGCTAAACCATTTGCTTCGCATGGATTCGAAGATCAGCCATCTACTTCGCAATGATTTGAAGCTAAATCATGTGTTCCGCATGGATTTGAAGCTAACTCGTTTGTTTCGCATGCTGTTGAACCTAAATCATGCATATCACAAGTATTTGAAGCTAAACCATTTGGTTCGCATTTATTCGAAGCTAAGCCATCTACTTCGCATTGATTTGAAGCTAAATCATGTGTTCTGCATGGATTTTAAGCTAACTCGTTTGTTTCGCATGCAGTTGAAGCTAAATCATGTATATCACAAGTATTTGAAGCTAAACCATTTGCTTCGCATGGATTCGAAGATCAGCCTTCTACTTCTCATTGATTTGATGCTAAATCATGTGTTTCGCATGGATTTGAAGCTTACTCGTTTGTTTCGCATGCTGTTGAAGCTAAATCATGTATATCACAAGTATTTGAAGCTAAACCATTTGTTTCGCATGGATTCGAAGATAAGCCTTCTACTTCGCGGTGATTTTAATCTAAATCATGTGTTTCGCAAGGATTTGAAGCTAACTCGTTTGTTTCGGATGCTGTTGAAGCTAAATCATGTATATCACAAGTATTTGAAGCTATATCATTTGTTTCGCATGGATTCGAAGATAACCCTTCTAATTCGCATTGATTTGAGGCTAAATCATGTGTTTCGCTTGGATTTGAAGCTAACTCGTTTTTTTCGCTAGTAGTTGAAGCTAAATCATGCATATCACAAGTATTTGAAGCTAAACCATTTGGTTCGCTTTTATTCGAAGCTAAGCCATCTACTTCGCATTGATTTGAGGCTAAATCATGTGTTTCGCTTGGTTTTGAAGCTAACTCGTTTTTTTCGCATGCAGTTGTATCTAAATCATGTATATCACAAGTATTTGAAGCTATATCATACGTTTGGCATGGATTCCAAGATAACCCTACTAATTCGCATTGATTTGAATCTAAATCATGTGTTTCGCATGGATTTGAAGCTAACTCGTTTGTTTCGCATGCAGTTGAAGCTGAATCATGTATATCACAAGTATTTGAAGCTAAACTATTCGTTTCGCATGGATTTGAAGATAAGCCTTCCACTTCGCATTGATTTAAAGCTAAATCATGTGTTTCGCATGGACTTGAAGCTAACTCGTTTTTATCGCATGCTGTTGAAGCTAAATCATATATATCACAAGCATTTGAAGCTAAACCATTTGTTTCGCATTTATTCGAAGCTAAGCCTTCTACTTCGCATTGATTTGAGGCTAAATCATGTGTTTCGCTTGGTTTTGAAAGTAACTCGTTTTTTTTGCATGCAGTTGTAGCTAAATCATGTTTATCACAAGTATTTGCAGCTAAACCATTTGTTTCGCATCGATACGAAGATAACCCTTCTACTTCGCATTGATTTGAAGCTAAATCATGTGTTCCGCATGGATTTGAATCTGACTCGTTTATTTCGCATGCTGTTGAAGCTAAATCATGTATATCACAAGTATAAGAAGCTATATCATACGTTTCGCATGGATTCCAAGATAACCCTTCTAATTCGCATTGATTTGAATCTAAATCATGTGTTTCGCATGGATTTGAAGCTAACTCGTTTGTTTCGCATGCTGTTGAAGCTAAATCATGTAATCACAATTATTTGCAGCTAAACCATTTGTTACGCATGGATTCGAAGATCAGCCTTCTACTTCGCATTGATTTGAAGATAAATCATGTGTTTCCTATGGATTTGAATCTAACTCGTTTATTTCGCATGCTGTTGAAGCTAAATCATGTATATCACAAGTATAAGAAGCTAATCCGTTTGTTTCGCATTTATTCGAAGCTAAGCCTTCTACTTCGCATTGATTTGAGGCTAAATCATGTGTTTTGCTTGGTTTTGAAGCTAACTCGTTTTTTTCGCATGCAGTTGTATCTAAATCATGTATATCACAAGTATTTGAAGCTAAACCATTTGTTTCGCATGGATTCGAAGATAAGCCTTCTACTTCGCGGTGATTTTAATCTAAATCATGTGTTTCGCATGGATTTGAAGCTAACTCGTTTGTTTCGCATGCAGTTGAAGCTGAATCATGTATATCACAAGTATTTGAAGCTAAACTATTCGTTTCGCATGGATTCGAAGATAAACCTTCCACTTTGCATTGATTTGATGCTAAATCATGTGTTTCGCATGGATTTGAAGCTAACTCGTTTGTTTCGCATGCTGTTGAAGCTAAATCATGTATATCACAAGTATTTGAAGCTATATCATACGTTTGGCATGGATTCCAAGATAACCCTACTAATTCGCATTGATTTGAATCTAAATCATGTGTTTCGCATGGATTTGAAGCTAACTTGTTTGTTTCGCATGCAGTTGAAGCTGAATCATGTATATCACAAGTATTTGAAGCTAAACTATTCGTTTCGCATGGATTCGAAGATAAGCCTTCCACTTTGCATTGATTTGATGCTAAATCATGTGTTTCGCATGGATTTGAAGCTATCTCGTTTGTTTCGCATGCTGTTGAAGCTAAATCATGTATATCACAAGTATTTGAAGCTATATCATACGTTTGGCATGGATTCCAAGATAACCCTACTAATTCGCATTGATTTGAATCTAAATCATGTGTTTCGCATGGATTTGAAGCTAACTCGTTTGTTTCGCATGCAGTTGAAGCTGAATCATGTATATCACAAGTATTTGAAGCTAAACTATTCGTTTCGCATGGATTCGAAGATAAGCCTTCCACTTTGCATTGATTTGATGCTAAATCATGTGTTTCGCATGGATTTGAAGCTATCTCGTTTGTTTCGCATGCTGTTGAAGCTAAATCATGTATATCACAAGTATTTGAAGCTATATCATACGTTTGGCATGGATTCCAAGATAACCCTACTAATTCGCACTGATTTGAATCTAAATCATGTGTTTCGCATGGATTTGAAGCTAACTCGTTTGTTTCGCATGCTGTTGAAGATAAATCATGTATGTCACAAGTATTTGAAGCTAAACCATTTGTTACGCATGGATTCGAAGATCAGCCTTCTACTTAGCATTGATTTGATGCTAAATCATGTGTTTCGCATGGATTTGAAGCTAACTCGTTTGTTTCGCATGCTGTTGAAGCTAAATCATGTATATCACAAGTATTTGAAGCTAAACTATTTGTATCGGATGGGATCGAAGATAAGCCTCCTACTTCGCATTGATTTGAAGCTAAATCATGTGTTTCGCATGGATTTGAAGCTAACTCGTTTTTATCGCATGCTGTTGAAGCTAAATCATATATATCACAAGTATTTGAAGCTAAACCATTTGTTTCGCATTTATTCGAAGCTAATCCTTCTACTTCGCATTGATTTGAGGCTAAATCATGTGTTTCGCTTGGTTTTGAAGGTAACTCGTTTTTTTTGCATGCAGTTGTAGCTAAATCATGTATATCACAAGTATTTGCAGCTAAACCATTTGTTTCGCATCGATACGAAGATAACCCTTCTACTTCGCATTGATTTGAAGCTAAATCATGTGTTCCGCATGGATTTGAATCTGACTCGTTTATTTCGCATGCTGTTGAAGCTAAATCATGTATATCACAAGTATAAGAAGCTATATCATACATTTCGCATGGATTCCAAGATAACCCTTCTAATTCGCATTGATTTGAATCTAAATCATGTGTTTCGCATGGATTTGAAGCTAACTCGTTTGTTTCGCATGCTGTTGAAGCTAAATCATGTATGTCACAAGTATTTGAAGCTAAACCATTTGTTACGCATGGATTCGAAGATCAGCCTTCTACTTAGCATTGATTTGATGCTAAATCATGTGTTTCGCATGGATTTGAAGCTAACTCGTTTGTTTCGCATGCTGTTGAAGCTAAATCATGTATATCACAAGTATTTGAAGCTAAACTATTTGTATCGGATGGGATCGAAGATAAGCCTCCTACTTCGCATTGATTTGAAGCTAAATCATGTGTTTCGCATGGATTTGAAGCTAACTCGTTTTTATCGCATGCTGTTGAAGCTAAATCATATATATCACAAGTATTTGAAGCTAAACCATTTGTTTCGCATTTATTCGAAGCTAATCCTTCTACTTCGCATTGATTTGAGGCTAAATCATGTGTTTCGCTTGGTTTTGAAGGTAACTCGTTTTTTTTGCATGCAGTTGTAGCTAAATCATGTATATCACAAGTATTTGCAGCTAAACCATTTGTTTCGCATCGATACGAAGATAACCCTTCTACTTCGCATTGATTTGAAGCTAAATCATGTGTTCCGCATGGATTTGAATCTGACTCGTTTATTTCGCATGCTGTTGAAGCTAAATCATGTATATCACAAGTATAAGAAGCTATATCATACATTTCGCATGGATTCCAAGATAACCCTTCTAATTCGCATTGATTTGAATCTAAATCATGTGTTTCGCATGGATTTGAAGCTAACTCGTTTGTTTCGCATGCTGTTGAAGCTAAATCATGTATGTCACAAGTATTTGAAGCTAAACCATTTGTTACGCATGGATTCGAAGATAAGCCTCCTACTTCGCATTGATTTGAAGCTAAATCATGTGTTTCGCATGGATTTGAAGCTAACTCGTTTTTATCGCATGCTGTTGAAGCTAAATCATATATATCACAAGTATTTGAAGCTAAACCATTTGTTTCGCATTTATTCGAAGCTAATCCTTCTACTTCGCATTGATTTGAGGCTAAATCATGTGTTTCGCTTGGTTTTGAAGGTAACTCGTTTTTTTTGCATGCAGTTGTAGCTAAATCATGTATATCACAAGTATTTGCAGCTAAACCATTTGTTTCGCATCGATACGAAGATAACCCTTCTACTTCGCATTGATTTGAAGCTAAATCATGTGTTCCGCATGGATTTGAATCTGACTCGTTTATTTCGCATGCTGTTGAAGCTAAATCATGTATATCACAAGTATAAGAAGCTATATCATACATTTCGCATGGATTCCAAGATAACCCTTCTAATTCGCATTGATTTGAATCTAAATCATGTGTTTCGCATGGATTTGAAGCTAACTCGTTTGTTTCGCATGCAGTTGAAGCTGAATCATGTATATCACAAGTATTTGAAGCTAAACTATTCGTTTCGCATGGATTCGAAGATAAGCCTTCCACTTCGCATTGATTTGAAGCTAAATCATGTGTTTCGCATGGATTTGAAGCTAACTCGTTTTTATCGCATGCTGTTGAAGCTAAATCATATATATCACAAGTATTTGAAGCTAAACCATTTGTTTCGCATTTATTCGAAGCTAAGCCTTCTACTTCGCATTGATTTGAGGCTAAATCATGTGTTTCGCTTGGTTTTGAAGGCAACTCGTTTTTTTGTGCATGCAGTTGTAGCTAAATCATGTATATCACAAGTATTTGCAGCTAAACCGTTTGTTTCGCATCGATACGAAGATAACCCGTCTACTTCGCATTGATTTGATGCTAAATCATGTGTTTCGCATGGATTTGAATCTGACTCGTTTATTTCGCATGCTGTTGAAGCTAAATCATGTATATCACAAGTATAAGAAGCTTTATCATACGTTTCGCATGGATTCCAAGATAACCCTTCTAATTCGCATTGATTTGAATCTAAATCATGTGATTCGCATGGATTTGAAGCTAACTCGTTTGTTTCGCATGCTGTTGAAGCTAAATCATGTAATCACAAGTATTTGCAGCTAAACCATTTGTTACGCATGGATTCGAAGATCAGCCTTCTACTTCGCATTGATTTGAAGATAAATCATGTGTTTCCTATGGATTTGAATCTAACTCGTTTATTTCGCATGCTGTTGAAGCTAAATCATGTATATCACAAGTATTTGAAGCTAAACCATTTGTTTCGCATTTATTCGAAGATAAGCCTTCTACTTCGCATTGATTTGAAGCTAAATCATGTGTTTCGCATGGATCTGAATATAACTCATTTGTTTCGCATGCTGTTGAAGCTAACTCAAGTGTATCAAAAGTATTTGAAGCTAAACCATTTGCTTCGCATGGATTCGAAGATCAGCCATCTACTTCGCATTGATTTGAAGCTAAATCATGTGTTCTGCATGGATTTTAAGCTAACTCGTTTGTTTCGCATGCAGTTGAAGCTAAATCATGTATATCACAAGTATTTGAAGCTAAACCATTTGCTTCGCATGGATTCGAAGATCAGCCTTCTACTTCGCATTGATTTGATGCTAAATCATGTGTTTCGCATGGATTTGAAGCTAACTCGTTTGTTTCGCATGCTGTTGAAGCTAAATCATGTATATAACATGTATTTGAAGCTAAACCATTTGTTTCGCATGGATTCGAAGATAAGCCTTCTACTTCGCGGTGATTTTAATCTAAATCATGTGTTTCGCAAGGATTTGAAGCTAACTCGTTTGTTTCGGATGCTGTTGAAGCTAAATCATGTATATCACAAGTATTTGAAGCTATATCATTTGTTTCGCATGGATTCGAAGATAACCCTTCTAATTCGCATTGATTTGAGGCTAAATCATGTGTTTCGCTTGGATTTGAAGCTAACTCGTTTTTTTCGCTAGTAGTTGAAGCTAAATCATGCATATCACAAGTATTTGAAGCTAAACCATTTGGTTCGCTTTTATTCGAAGCTAAGCCATCTACTTTTCGCAGTGATTTGAGGCTAAATCATGTGTTTCGCTTGGTTTTTGAAGCTAACTCGTTTTTTTTCGCATGCAGTTGTATCTAAATCATGTATATCACAAGTATTTGAAGCTATATCATACGTTTGGCATGGATTCCAAGATAACCCTACTAATTCGCATTGATTTGAATCTAAATCATGTGTTTCGCATGGATTTGAAGCTAACTCGTTTGTTTCGCATGCAGTTGAAGCTGAATCATGTATATCACAAGTATTTGAAGCTAAACTATTCGTTTCGCATGGATTCGAAGATAAGCCTTCTAATTCGCATTGATTTGAATCTAAATCATGTGTTTTCGCATGGATTTGAAGCTAACTCGTTTGTTTCGCATGCTGTTGAAGCTAAATCATGTAATCACAATTATTTGCAGCTAAACCATTTGTTACGCATGGATTCGAAGATCAGCCTTCTACTTCGCATTGATTTGAAGATAAATCATGTGTTTCCTATGGATTTGAATCTAACTCGTTTATTTCGCATGCTGTTGAAGCTAAATCATGTATATCACAAGTATAAGAAGCTAATCCGTTTGTTTCGCATGGATTCGAAGATAAGCCTTCTACTTCGCATTGATATGAAGCTAAATCATGTGTTTCGCATGGATCTGAATCTAACTCGTTTGTTTCGGATTCTGTTGAAGCTAAATCATGTATATCACAAGTATTTGAAGCTAAACCATTTGTTTCGCATGGATTCGAAGATAAGCCTTCTACTTCGCATTGATTTTAATCTAAATCATGTGTTTCGTTTGGATTTGAAGCTAACTCGTTTTTTTCGCATGCAGTTTGAAGCTGAATCATGTATATCACAAGTATTTGAAGCTAAACTATTCGTTTCGCACGGATTCGAAGATAAGCCTTCCACTTTGCATTGATTTGATGCTAAATCATGTGTTTCGCATGGATTTGAAGCTATCTCGTATGTTTCGCATGCTGTTCAAGCTAAATCATGTATATCACAAGTATTTGAAGCTATATCATACGTTTGGCATGGATTCCAATATAACCCTACTAATTCGCATTGATTTGAATCTAAATCATGTGTTTCGCTTGGATTTGAATATAACTCATTTGTTTCGCATGCTGTTGAAGCTAAATCATGTATATCAGAAGTATTTGAAGCTATATCATACGTTTCGCATGGATTCCAAGATAACCCTTCTAATTCGCATTGATTTGAAGCTAAATCATGTGTTTTCGCATGGATTTGAAGCTAACTCGTTTGTTTCGCATGCTGTTGAAGCTAAATCATGTATGTCACAAGTATTTGAAGCTAAACCATTTGTTACGCATGGATTCGAAGATCAGCCTTCTACTTAGCATTGATTTGATGCTAAATCATGTGTTTCGCATGGATTTGAAGCTAACTCGTTTGTTTCGCATGCTGTTGAAGCTAAATCATGTATATCACAAGTATTTGAAGCTAAACTATTTGTATCGGATGGGATCGAAGATAAGCCTCCTACTTCGCATTGATTTGAAGCTAAATCATGTGTTCCGCATGGCTTTTAAGCTAACTCGTTTGTTTCGCATGCAGTTGAAGCTAATTCATGTATATAACAAGTATTTGAAGCTAAACCATTTGTTTCGCATGGATTCGAAGATAAGCCTTCTACTTCGCGGTGTTTTTAATCTAAATCATGTGTTTCGCAAGGATTTGAAGCTAACTCGTTTGTTTCGGATGCTTTTGAAGCTAAATCATGTATATCACAAGTATTTGAAGCTATATCATTTGTTTCGCATGGATTCGAAGATAACCCTTCTAATTCGCATTGATTTGAGGCTAAATCATGTGTTTCGCTTGGATTTGAAGCTAACTCGTTTTTTTCGCTAGTAGTTGAAGCTAAATCATGCATATCACAAGTATTTGAAGCTAAACCATTTGGTTCGCTTTTATTCGAAGCTAAGCCATCTACTTCGCAGTGATTTGAGGCTAAATCATGTGTTTCGCTTGGTTTTGAAGCTAACTCGTTTTTTTCGCATGCAGTTGTATCTAAATCATGTATATCACAAGTATTTGAAGCTATATCATACGTTTGGCATGGATTCCAAGATAACCCTACTAATTCGCATTGATTTGAATCTAAATCATGTGTTTCGCATGGATTTGAAGCTAACTCGTTTTTATCGCATGCTGTTGAAGCTAAATCATATATATCACAAGCATTTGAAGCTAAACCATTTGTTTCGCATTTATTCGAAGCTAAGCCTTCTACTTCGCATTGATTTGAGGCTAAATCATGTGTTTCGCTTGGTTTTGAAGGTAACTCGTTTTTTTTGCATGAAGTTGTAGCTAAATCATGTTTATCACAAGTATTTGCAGCTAAACCATTTGTTTCGCATCGATACGAAGATAACCCTTCTACTTCGCATTGATTTGAAGCTAAATCATGTGTTCCGCATGGATTTGAATCTGACTCGTTTATTTCGCATGCTGTTGAAGCTAAATCATGTATATCACAAGTATAAGAAGCTATATCATACGTTTCGCATGGATTCCAAGATAACCCTTCTAATTCGCATTGATTTGAATCTAAATCATGTGTTTCGCATGGATTTGAAGCTAACTCGTTTGTTTCGCATGCTGTTGAAGCTAAATCATGTAATCACAATTATTTGCAGCTAAACCATTTGTTACGCATGGATTCGAAGATCAGCCTTCTACTTCGCATTGATTTGAAGATAAATCATGTGTTTCCTATGGATTTGAATCTAACTCGTTTATTTCGCATGCTGTTGAAGCTAAATCATGTATATCACAAGTATAAGAAGCTAATCCGTTTGTTTCGCATGGATTCGAAGATAAGCCTTCTACTTCGCATTGATATGAAGCTAAATCATGTGTTTCGCATGGATCTGAATCTAACTCGTTTGTTTCGGATTCTGTTGAAGCTAAATCATGTATATCACAGTATTTGAAGCTATATCATTTGTTTCGCATGGATTCGAAGATAACCCTTCTAATTCGCATTGATTTGAGGCTAAATCATGAGTTTCGCTTGGATTTGAAGCTAACTCGTTTTTTTCGCTAGTAGTTGAAGCTAAATCATGCATATTACAAGTATTCGAAGCTAAACCATTTGGTTCGCATTTATTCGAAGCTAAGCCTTCTACTTCGCATTGATTTGAGGCTAATCATGTGTTTTTGCTTGGTTTTGAAGCTAACTCGTTTTTTTCGCATGCAGTTGTATCTAAATCATGTATATCACAAGTATTTGAAGCTAAACCATTTGTTTCGCATGGATTCGAAGATAAGCCTTCTACTTCGCATTGATTTTAATCTAAATCATGTGTTTCGTTTGGATTTGAAGCTAACTCGTTTGTTTCGCATGCAGTTGAAGCTGAATCATGTATATCACAAGTATTTGAAGCTAAACTATTCGTTTCGCGTTGATTCGAAGATAAGCCTTCCACTTTGCATTGATTTGATGCTAAATCATGTGTTTCGCATGGATTTGAAGCTAACTCGTTTGTTTCGCATGCTGTTGAAGCTAAATCATGTATATCACAAGTATTTGAAACTAAACCATTTGTTACGCATGGATTCGAAGATCAGCCTTCTACTTAGCATTGATTTGAGGCTAAATCATGTGTTTTGCTTGGTTTTGAAGCTAACTCGTTTTTTTCGCATGCAGTTGTATCTAAATCATGTATATCACAAGTATTTGAAGCTAAACCATTTGTTTCGCATGGATTCGAAGATAAGCCTTCTACTTCGCATTGATTTTAATCTAAATCATGTGTTTCGTTTGGATTTGAAGCTAACTCGTTTGTTTCGCATGCTGTTGAAGCTAAATCATATATATCACAAGTATTTGAAGCTAAACCATTTGTTTCGCATTTATTCGAAGCTAAGCCTTCTACTTTGCATTGATTTTAATCTAAATCATGTGTTTTGCATGGATGTAAAGCTAACTCATTTGTTTCGCATGCAGTTGAAGCCGAATCATGTATATCACAAGTATTTGAAACTAAACTATTCGTTTCGCATGGATTCGAAGATAAGCCTTCCACTTCGCATTGATTGATGCTAAATCATGTGTTTCGCAAGGATTTGAAGCTAACTCGTTTGTTTCGCATGCTGTTGAAGCTAAATCATATATATCACAAGTATTTGAAGCTAAACCATTTGTTTCGCATTTATTCGAAAGCTAAGCCTTTCTACTTCGCACTGATTTGAGGCTAAATCATGTGTTTCGTTAGGTTTTGAAGCTAACTCGTTTTTTTCGCATGCTGTTGAAGCTAAATCATGTATATCACAAGTATTTGAAGCTATATCATACGTTTCGCATGGATTCCAAGACAACCCTTCTAATTCGCATTGGTTTGAAGCTAAATCATGTGTTTCGCATGGATTTGAAGCTAACTCGATTGTTTCGCATGGTGTTGAAGCTAAATCATGTATATCACAAGTATTTGAAACAAAACCATTTGTTACGCATGGATTCGAAGATCAGCCTTCTCACTTAGCATTGATTTGATGCTAAATCATGTGTTTCGCATGGATTTGAAGCTAACTCGTTTGTTTCGCATGCTGTTGAAGCTAAATCATATATATCACAAGTATTTGAAGCTAAACCATTTGTTTCGCATTTATTCGCAGCTAAGCCTTCTACTTCGCATTGATTTGAGGCTAAATCATGTGTTTCGCTTGGTTTTGAAGCTAACTCGTTTTTTTCGCATGCAGTTGTAGCTAAATCATGTATATCACAAGTATTTGAAGCTAAACCATTTGTTTCGCATGGATTCGAAGATAAGCCTTCTACTTCGCATTGATTTTAATCTAAATCATGTGTTTCGCAAGGATTTGAAGCTAACTCGTTTGTTGCGCATGCTGTTGAAGCTAACTCAAGTGTATCAAAAGTATTTGAAGCTACACCATTTGCTTCGCATGGATTCGAAGATCAGCCTTCTACTTCGCATTGATTTGATGCTAAATCGTGTGTTTCGCATGGATTTCATGCTAACTCGGTCTGTTTCGCATGCTGTTGAAGCTAAATCATGTATATCACAAGTATTTGAAGCTATATCACACGTTTCGCATGCATTCCAAGATAACCCTTCTAATTCGCATTGATTTGAAGATAAATCATGTGTTTCGCTTGGATTTGAAGATAACTCGATTGTTTCGCATGCTGTTGAAGCTAAATCATGTATATCACAAGTATTTGAAGCTAAACCATTTGTTACGCATGGATTCGGAGATCAGCCTTCTACTTAGCATTGATTTGATGCTAAATCATGTGTTTCTCTTGGTTTTGAAGCTAACTCGTTTTTTTCGCATGCTGTTGAAGCTAAATCATGTATATCACAAGTATTTGAAGCTATATCATACGTTTCGCAGTGATTTCAAGACAACCCTTCTAATTCGCATTGATTTGAAGCTAAATCATGTGTTTCGCATGGATTTGAAGCTAACTCGATTGTTTCGCATGCTGTTGAAGCTAACTCATGTATATCACAAGTATTTGAAGCTACACCATTTGTTACGCATGGATTCGAAGATCAGCCTTCTACTTAGCATTGATTTGATGCTAAATCATGTGTTTCGCATGGATTTGAAGCTAACTCGTTTGTTTCGCATGCTGTTGAAGCTAAATCATGTATATCACAAGTATTTGAAGATAAACTATTTGTATCGGATGGGGATCGAAGATAAGCCTCCTACTTCGCATTGATTTGAAGCTAAATCGTGTGTTTCGCATGGATTTGAAGCTAACTCGTTTGTATCGCATGCTGTTGAAGCTAAATCATATATATCACAAGTATTTGAAGCTATACTATTCGTTTCGCAGTGATTCCAAGACAACCCTTCTAATTCGCATTCATTTGAAGCTAAATCATGTGTTTCGCATGGATTTGAAGCTAACTCTATTGTTTCGCATGCTGTTGAAGCTAACCCATGTATATCACAAGTATTTGAAGCTAAACCATTTGTTACGCATGGATTCGAAGATCAGCCTTCTACTTAGCATTGATTTGATGCTAAATCATGTGTTTCGCATGGATTTGAGCTAACTCGTTTGTTTCGCATGCTGTTGAAGCTAAATCATATATATCACAAGTATTTGAAGCTAAACCATTTGTTTCGCATTTATTCGAAGCTAAGCCTTCTACTTCGCATTGATTTTAATCTAAATCATGTGTTTTGCATGGATGTAAAGCTAACTCATTTGTTTCGCATGCAGTTGAAGCCGAATCATGTATATCACAAGTATTTGAAACTAAACTATTCGTTTCGCATGGATTCGAAGATAAGCCTTCCACTTCGCATTGATTTGATGCTAAATCATGTGTTTCGCAAGGATTTGAAGCTAACTCGTTTGTTTCGCATGCTGTTGAAGCTAAATCATATATATCACAAGTATTTGAAGCTAAACCATTTGTTTCGCATTTATTCGAAGCTAAGCCTTCTACTTCGCACTGATTTGAGGCTAAATCATGTGTTTCGCTAGGTTTTGAAGCTAACTCGTTTTTGCGCATGCTGTTGAAGCTAAATCATGTATATCACAAGTATTTGAAGCTATATCATACGTTTCGCATGGATTCCAAGACAACCCTTCTAATTCGCATTGGTTTGAAGCTAAATCATGTGTTTCGCATGGATTTGAAGCTAACTCGATTGTTTCGCATGGTGTTGAAGCTAAATCATGTATATCACAAGTATTTGAAACTAAACCATTTGTTACGCATGGATTCGAAGATCAGCCTTCTACTTAGCATTGATTTGATGCTAAATCATGTGTTTCGCATGGATTTGAAGCTAACTCGTTTGTTTCGCATGCTGTTGAAGCTTAAATCATATATATCACAAGTATTTGAAGCTAACCATTTGTATCGCATGGGATCGAAGATAAGCCTCCTACTTCGCATTGATTTGAAGCTAAATCATGTGTTTCGCATGGATTTGAAGCTAACTCGTTTGTTTCGCATGCTGTTGAAGCTAAATCATATATATCACAAGTATTTGAAGCTAAACAACTTGTTTCGCATTTATTCGAAGCTAAGCCTTCTACTTCGCATTGATTTGAGGCTAAATAATGTGTTTCGCTTGGTTTTGAAGCTAACTCGTTTGTTTTCGCATGCTGTTGAAGCTAAATCATGTATATCATAAGTATTTGAAGCTATATCATACGTTTCGCATGGATTCCAAGATAACCCTCCTAATTCGCATAGATTTGAAGATAAATCATGTGTTTCGCTTGGATTTGAATGTAACTCATTTGTTTCGCATGCTGTTGAAGCTAAATCATGTATATCACAAGTATTTGAAGCTGAACCCTTTGCTTCGCATGGATTCGAAGATCAGCCTTCTACTTCGCATTGATTTGATGCTAAATCATGTGTTTCGCATGGATTTCATGCTAACTCGTCTGTTTCGCATGCTGTTGAAGCTAAATCATGTATATCACAAGGATTTGAAGCTATATCACACGTTTCGCATGCATTCCAAGATAACCCTTCTAATTCGCATTGATTTGAAGATAAATCATGTGTTTCGCTTGGATTTGAAGATAACTCGATTGTTTCGCATGCTGTTGAAGCTAAATCATGTATATCACAAGTATTTGAAGCTAAACCATTTGTTACGCATGGATTCGGATATCAGCCTTCTACTTAGCATTGATTTGATGCTAAATCATGTGTTTCGCTTGGTTTTGAAGCTAACTCGTTTTTTTCGCATGCTGTTGAAGCTAAATCATGTATATCACAAGTATTTGAAGCTATATCATACGTTTCGCAGTGATTCCAAGACAACCCTTCTAATTCGCATCATTTGAAGCTAAATCATGTGTTTCGCATGGATTTGAAGCTAACTCTATTGTTTCGCATGCTGTTGAAGCTAACCCATGTATATCACAAGTATTTGAAGCTAAACCATTTGTTACGCATGGATTCGAAGATCAGCCTTCTACTTAGCATTGATTTGATGCTAAATCATGTGTTTCGCATGGATTTGAAGCTAACTCGTTTGTTTCGGATTCTGTTGAAGCTAAATCATGTATATCACAAGTATTTGAAGCTATATCATTTGTTTCGCATGGATTCGAAGATAACCCTTCTAATTCGCATTGATTTGAGGCTAAATCATGAGTTTCGCTTGGATTTGAAGCTAACTCGTTTTTTTTCGCTAGTAGTTGAAGCTAAATCATGCATATTACAAGTATTCGAAGCTAAACCATTTGGTTCGCATTTATTCGAAGCTAAGCCTTCTACTTCGCATTGATTTGAGGCTAAATCATGTGTTTTGCTTGGTTTTGAAGCTAACTCGTTTTTTTCGCATGCAGTTGTATCTAAATCATGTATATCACAAGTATTTGAAGCTAAACCATTTGTTTCGCATGGATTCGAAGATAAGCCTTCTACTTCGCATTGATTTTAATCTAAATCATGTGTTTCGTTTGGATTTGAAGCTAACTCGTTTGTTTCGCATGCAGTTGAAGCTGAATCATGTATATCACAAGTATTTGAAGCTAAACTATTCGTTTCGCGTGGATTCGAAGATAAGCCTTCCACTTTGCATTGATTGATGCTAAATCATGTGTTTCGCATGGATTTGAAGCTAACTCGTTTGTTTCGCATGCTGTTGAAGCTAAATCATGTATATCACAAGTATTTGAAACTAAACCATTTGTTACGCATGGATTCGAAGATCAGCCTTCTACTTAGCATTGATTTGATGCCTAAATCATGTGTTTCGCATGGATTTGAAGCTAACTCGTTTGTTTCGCATGCTGTTGAAGCTAAATCATATATATCACAAGTATTTGAAGCTAAACCATTTGTTTCGCATTTATTCGAAGCTAAGCCTTCTACTTCGCATTGATTTTAATCTAAATCATGTGTTTTGCATGGATGTAAAGCTAACTCATTTGTTTCGCATGCAGTTGAAGCCGAATCATGTATATCACAAGTATTTGAAACTAAACTATTCGTTTCGCATGGATTCGAAGATAAGCCTTCCACTTCGCATTGATTTGATGCTAAATCATGTGTTTCGCAAGGATTTGAAGCTAACTCGTTTGTTTCGCATGCTGTTGAAGCTAAATCATATATATCACAAGTATTTGAAGCTAAACCATTTGTTTCGCATTTATTCGAAAGCTAAGCCTTCTACTTCGCACTGATTTGAGGCTAAATCATGTGTTTCGTTAGGTTTTGAAGCTAACTCGTTTTTTTCGCATGCTGTTGAAGCTAAATCATGTATATCACAAGTATTTGAAGCTATATCATACGTTTCGCATGGATTCCAAGACAACCCTTCTAATTCGCATTGGTTTGAAGCTAAATCATGTGTTTCGCATGGATTTGAAGCTAACTCGATTGTTTCGCATGGTGTTGAAGCTAAATCATGTATATCACAAGTATTTGAAACAAAACCATTTGTTACGCATGGATTCGAAGATCAGCCTTCTACTTAGCATTGATTTGATGCTAAATCATGTGTTTCGCATGGATTTGAAGCTAACTCGTTTGTTTCGCATGCTGTTGAAGCTAAATCATATATATCACAAGTATTTGAAGCTAAACCATTTGTTTCGCATTTATTCGCAGCTAAGCCTTCTACTTCGCATTGATTTGAGGCTAAATCATGTGTTTCGCTTGGTTTTGAAGCTAACTCGTTTTTTTCGCATGCAGTTGTAGCTAAATCATGTATATCACAAGTATTTGAAGCTAAACCATTTGTTTCGCATGGATTCGAAGATAAGCCTTCTACTTCGCATTGATTTTAATCTAAATCATGTGTTTCGCATGGATTTAAAGCTAACTCGTTTGTTTCGCATGCAGTTGAAGCTGAATCATGTATATCACAAGTATTTGAAGCTAAACTATTCGTTTCGCATGGATTCGAAGATAAGCCTTCCACTTCGCATTGATTTGATGCTAAATCATGTGTTTCGCAAGGATTTGAAGCTAACTCGTTTGTTGCGCATGCTGTTGAAGCTAACTCAAGTGTATCAAAAGTATTTGAAGCTACACCATTTGCTTCGCATGGATTCGAAGATCAGCCTTCTACTTCGCATTGATTTGATGCTAAATCGTGTGTTTCGCATGGATTTCATGCTAACTCGTCTGTTTCGCATGCTGTTGAAGCTAAATCATGTATATCACAAGTATTTGAAGCTATATCACACGTTTCGCATGCATTCCAAGATAACCCTTCTAATTCGCATTGATTTGAAGATAAATCATGTGTTTCGCTTGGATTTGAAGATAACTCGATTGTTTCGCATGCTGTTGAAGCTAAATCATGTATATCACAAGTATTTGAAGCTAAACCATTTGTTACGCATGGATTCGGAGATCAGCCTTCTACTTAGCATTGATTTGATGCTAAATCATGTGTTTCTCTTGGTTTTGAAGCTAACTCGTTTTTTTCGCATGCTGTTGAAGCTAAATCATGTATATCACAAGTATTTGAAGCTATATCATACGTTTCGCAGTGATTTCAAGACAACCCTTCTAATTCGCATTGATTTGAAGCTAAATCATGTGTTTCGCATGGATTTGAAGCTAACTCGATTGTTTCGCATGCTGTTGAAGCTAACTCATGTATATCACAAGTATTTGAAGCTACACCATTTGTTACGCATGGATTCGAAGATCAGCCTTCTACTTAGCATTGATTTGATGCTAAATCATGTGTTTCGCATGGATTTGAAGCTAACTCGTTTGTTTCGCATGCTGTTGAAGCTAAATCATGTATATCACAAGTATTTGAAGATAAACTATTTGTATCGGATGGGATCGAAGATAAGCCTCCTACTTCGCATTGATTTGAAGCTAAATCGTGTGTTTCGCATGGATTTGAAGCTAACTCGTTTGTATCGCATGCTGTTGAAGCTAAATCATATATATCACAAGTATTTGAAGCTATACTATTCGTTTCGCAGTGATTCCAAGACAACCCTTCTAATTCGCATTCATTTGAAGCTAAATCATGTGTTTCGCATGGATTTGAAGCTAACTCTATTGTTTCGCATGCTGTTGAAGCTAACCCATGTATATCACAAGTATTTGAAGCTAAACCATTTGTTACGCATGGATTCGAAGATCAGCCTTCTACTTAGCATTGATTTGATGCTAAATCATGTGTTTCGCATGGATTTGAAGCTAACTCGTTTGTTTCGCATGCTGTTGAAGCTAAATCATATATATCACAAGTAGTTGAAGCTAAACCATTTGTTTCGCATTTATTCGAAGCTAAGCCTTCTACTTCGCATTGATTTTAATCTAAATCATGTGTTTTGCATGGATGTAAAGCTAACTCATTTGTTTCGCATGCAGTTGAAGCCGAATCATGTATATCACAAGTATTTGAAACTAAACTATTCGTTTCGCATGGATTCGAAGATAAGCCTTCCACTTCGCATTGATTTGATGCTAAATCATGTGTTTCGCAAGGATTTGAAGCTAACTCGTTTGTTTCGCATGCTGTTGAAGCTAAATCATATATATCACAAGTATTTGAAGCTAAACCATTTGTTTCGCATTTATTCGAAAGCTAAGCCTTCTACTTCGCACTGATTTGAGGCTAAATCATGTGTTTCGCTAGGTTTTGAAGCTAACTCGTTTTTTGCGCATGCTGTTGAAGCTAAATCATGTATATCACAAGTATTTGAAGCTATATCATACGTTTCGCATGGATTCCAAGACAACCCTTCTAATTCGCATTGGTTTGAAGCTAAATCATGTGTTTCGCATGGATTTGAAGCTAACTCGATTGTTTCGCATGGTGTTGAAGCTAAATCATGTATATCACAAGTATTTGCAGCTAAACCATTTGTTTCGCATCGATACGAAGATAACCCTTCTACTTCGCATTGATTTGATGCTAAATCATGTGTTTCGCATGGATTTGAAGCTAACTCGTTTGTTTCGCATGCTGTTGAAGCTAAATCATGTATATCACAAGTATTTGAAGCTATATCATACGTTTCGCATGGATTCCAAGATAACTCTTCTAATTCGCATTGATTTGAATCTAAATCATGTGTTTCGCATGGATTTGAAGCTAACTCGTTTGTTTCGCATGCTGTTGAAGCTAAATCATGTATATCACAGGTGTATGAAGCTAAATCATTTGTTTCGCATGTATTCGTAGACAACTCTTCTACTTCGCTTGGATTTGATGCTAACTCGATTGTTTCGCATGCAGTTGAAGCTGAATCATGTATATCCCAAGTATTTGAAGCTAAACCATTTGATTCCCATGGATTTGAAGCTATGCCTTCTACTTCGCATTGATTTGTAGCTAAATCATGTGTTTCGCATGGATTTGATTCTAACTCGTTTGTTTCGCTTGCTGTTGAATGTAAATCATGTATATCACAAGTATTTGAAGCTAAACCATTTGTTTCGCATGGATTCAAAGATCAGTCTTCTACATCGCATTGATTTGAAGCTAAATCATGTGTTTCGCATGGATTTGATGCTAAACCATTTGTTTCGCATGGACTCGAAGATCAGCTTTCTGCTACGAATTGATTTGAAGCTAAATCATGTCATTCACTTGGATTTCAAGCTAACCCGTTTTTTTCGCATGCTGTTGAAGCTAAATCAAGTATATCACAAGTATTTGAAGCTAAACCATTTGATTCCCATGGATTTGAAGCTAAGCCTTCTACTTCGCATTGACTTGTAGCTAAATCATGTGTTTCGCATGGATTTGAAGCTAACTCGTTTGTTTCGCATGCTGTTTAAGCTAAATCATGTATATCACAAGTATTTGAAGCTAAACCATTTGTTTCGCATGGATTCGAAGATAACCCTTCTACTTCGAATTGATTTGAAGCTAAATCATGTATATCGCAAGTATTTGATGCTAAACCATTTGTTTCGCATGGATTCGAAGATCAGCTTTCTGCTACGAATTGATTTGAAGCTAAATCATGTCATTCACTTGGATTTCAAGCTAACCCGTTTTTTTCGCATGCTGTTGAATCTAAATCAAGTATATCACAAGTATTTGAAGCTAAAGCGTATGATTGGCATTTGATTTGAAGGTAACGCTTCTACTTCGCTTTGATTTGAATATGAATTATGTGTTTCGTTTGGATTTGAAGCTATCTCGTTTGTTTCGCATGCATTTCAAGCTATTTCATTTATATCACAAGTATTTGAATGTAACTCATTTATTTCGCATGGATATGATGCTAAGCCTTCTACTTCGCATTGATTTGATGCTAAATCATGTGTTTCGCATGGATTTGATTCTATCTCGTTTGTTTCGCTTGCTGTTGAATGTAAATCATTTATATCATAAGTATTTGAAGCTAAACCAATGTTTCTCATCGATTCTAAGATAAGCCTTCCACTTCGCATTGAATTGAAGCTAAATCATGTGTTTCGCTTGCATTTGAATCTAACTCGTTTGTTTCGCATGCAGTTCAAGCTATATCATGTATATCACAAGTATTTGAAGCTAAACCATCTGTTTCGTGTGGATTCGAAGAGCAGCCTTTTACTTCGCATTGATGTGAAGTTAAATCATATGATTCGCATGGATTTGAAGCTAACACGTTTGTTTCGCATGATGTTGAAGCTAAATCATGTATATTACAAGTATTTGAAGCTGAACCATTTGTTTCGCATTGGATTCGAAGATTAGCTTTCTACTCCGCATTGATTTGAAACTAAATCATGTGTTTCGCATGGATTCGAAGATAAACCTTCCACTTCGCATTCATTTGAAGCTAGATCATGTGTTTCGCATGGATTTGAAGCTAACTCGTTTGATTCGCATGCAGTTGTAGCTAAATCATGTTTATCACAATTATTTGAAGCAAAACCATTTGTTTCGCGTGGATTCGTTGATCAGCCTTCTACTTCGCATTGATTTGGAGCTAAATCATGTGTTTTGCATGGATTTGAAGGTAAGACTTCTACCTCGTATTGATTTGAAGATGAATTATGTGTTTCGTTTGGATTCGAAGCTATCTCGTTTTTTTCGCATGCAGTTGAAGCTGAATCATGTATATCACAAGTATTTGAAGCTAAACTATTCGTTTCGCATGGATTCGAAGATAAGCCTTCCACTTCGCATTGATTTGATGCTAAATCATGTGTTTCGCAAGGATTTGAAGCTAACTCGTTTGTTGCGCATGCTGTTGAAGCTAACTCAAGTGTATCAAAAGTATTTGAAGCTACACCATTTGCTTCGCATGGATTCGAAGATCAGCCTTCTACTTCGCATTGATTTGATGCTAAATCGTGTGTTTCGCATGGATTTCATGCTAACTCGTCTGTTTCGCATGCTGTTGAAGCTAAATCATGTATATCACAAGTATTTGAAGCTATATCACACGTTTCGCATGCATTCCAAGATAACCCTTCTAATTCGCATTGATTTGAAGATAAATCATGTGTTTCGCTTGGATTTGAAGATAACTCGATTGTTTCGCATGCTGTTGAAGCTAAATCATGTATATCACAAGTATTTGAAGCTAAACCATTTGTTACGCATGGATTCGGAGATCAGCCTTCTACTTAGCATTGATTTGATGCTAAATCATGTGTTTCTCTTGCTTTTGAAGCTAACTCGTTTTTTTCGCATGCTGTTGAACCTAAATCATGTATATCACAAGTATTTGAAGCTATATCATACGTTTCGCAGTGATTTCAAGACAACCCTTCTAATTCGCATTGATTTGAAGCTAAATCATGTGTTTCGCATGGATTTGAAGCTAACTCGATTGTTTCGCATGCTGTTGAAGCTAACTCATGTATATCACAAGTATTTGAAGCTACACCATTTGTTACGCATGGATTCGAAGATCAGCCTTCTACTTAGCATTGATTTGATGCTAAATCATGTGTTTCGCATGGATTTGAAGCTAACTCGTTTGTTTCGCATGCTGTTGAAGCTAAATCATGTATATCACAAGTATTTGAAGATAAACTATTTGTATCGGATGGGATCGAAGATAAGCCTCCTACTTCGCATTGATTTGAAGCTAAATCGTGTGTTTCGCATGGATTTGAAGCTAACTCGTTTGTATCGCATGCTGTTGAAGCTAAATCATATATATCACAAGTATTTGAAGCTATACTATTCGTTTCGCATGGATTCGAAGATAAGCCTTCTACTTCGCATTGATTTGAGGCTAAATCATGTGTTTCGCTTGGTTTTGAAGCTAACTCGTTTGTTTCGAATGCTGTTAAAGATAAATCATGTATGTCACAAGTATTTGAAGCTAAACCATTTGGTTCGCATTTATTCGAAGCTAAGCCTTCTACTTCGCATTGATTTGAGGCTAAATCATGTGTTTCGCTTGGTTTTGAAGCTAACTCGTTTTTTTCGCATGCAGTTGTATCTAAATCATGTATATCACAAGTATTTGAAGCTAAACCATTTGTTTCGCATGGATTCGAAGATAAGCCTTCTACTTCGCATTGATTTTAATCTAAATCATGTGTTTCGCATGGATTTGAAGCTAACTCGTTTGTTTCGCATGCAGTTGAAGCTGAATCATGTATATCACAAGTATTTGAAGCTAAACTATTCGTTTCGCATGGATTCGAAGATAAGCCTTCCACTTCGCATTGATTTGAAGATAAATCATGTGTTTCGCTTGGATTTGAATATAACTCCTTTGTTTCGCATGCTGTTGAAGCTAAATCATGTATATCACAAGTATTTGAAGCTAAACCATTCGCTTCGCATGGATTCGAAGATCAGCCTTCTACTTCGCATTGATTTGATGCTAAATCATGTGTTTCGCATGGATTTGAAGCTAACTCGTTTGTTTCGCATGCTGTTGAAGCTAAATCATGTATATCACAAGTATTTGAAGCTATATCATACGTTTCGCATGGATTCCAAGATAACCCTTCTAATTCGCATTGATTTGAATCTAAATCATGTGTTTCGCATGGATTTGAAGCTAACTCGTTTGTTTCGCATGCTGTTGAAGCTAAATCATGTATATCACACGTATTTGCAGCTAAACCATTTGTTACGCATGGATTCGAAGATCAGCCTTCTACTTCGCATTGATTTGATGCTAAATCATGTGTTTCGCATGGATTTGAAGCTAACTCGTTTGTTTCGCATGCTGTTGAAGCTAAATCATGAATATCACAAGTATTTGAAGCTAAACCATTTGTTTCGCAATTATTCGAAGCTAAGCCTTCCACTTCGCATTGATTTGAAGATAAATCATGTGTTTCGCTTGGATTTGAATATAACTCCTTTGTTTCGCATGCTGTTGAAGCTAAATCATGTATATCACAAGTATTTGAAGCTAAACCATTCGCTTCGCATGGATTCGAAGATCAGCCTTCTACTTCGCATTGATTTGATGCTAAATCATGTGTTTCGCATGGATTTGAAGCTAACTCGTTTGTTACGCATGCTGTTGAAGCTAAATCATATACATCACAAGTATTTGAAGCTAAACCATTTGTTTCGCATTTATTCGAAAGCTAAGCCTTCTACTTCGCACTGATTTGAGGCTAAATCATGTGTTTCGCTAGGTTTTGAAGCTAACTCGTTTTTTGCGCATGCTGTTGAAGCTAAATCATGTATATCACAAGTATTTGAAGCTATATCATACGTTTCGCATGGATTCCAAGACAACCCTTCTAATTCGCATTGGTTTGAAGCTAAATCATGTGTTTCGCATGGATTTGAAGCTAACTCGATTGTTTCGCATGGTGTTGAAGCTAAATCATGTATATCACAAGTATTTGAAACTAAACCATTTGTTACGCATGGATTCGAAGATCAGCCTTCTACTTAGCATTGATTTGATGCTAAATCATGTGTTTCGCATGGATTTGAAGCTAACTCGTTTGTTTCGCATGCTGTTGAAGCTAAATCATATATATCACAAGTATTTGAAGCTAAACCATTTGTATCGCATGGGATCGAAGATAAGCCTCCTACTTCGCATTGATTTGAAGCTAAATCATGTGTTTCGCATGGATTTGAAGCTAACTCGTTTGTTTCGCATGCTGTTGAAGCTAAATCATATATATCACAAGTATTTGAAGCTAAACAACTTGTTTCGCATTTATTCGAAGCTAAGCCTTCTACTTCGCATTGATTTGAGGCTAAATCATGTGTTTCGCTTTGTTTTGAAGCTAACTCGTTTGTTTCGCATGCTGTTGAAGCTAAATCATGTATATCATAAGTATTTGAAGCTATATCATACGTTTCGCATGGATTCCAAGATAACCCTCCTAATTCGCATAGATTTGAAGATAAATCATGTGTTTCGCTTGGATTTGAATGTAACTCATTTGTTTCGCATGCTGTTGAAGCTAAATCATGTATATCACAAGTATTTGAAGCTAAACCCTTTGCTTCGCATGGATTCGAAGATCAGCCTTCTACTTCGCATTGATTTGATGCTAAATCATGTGTTTCGCATGGATTTCATGCTAACTCGTCTGTTTCGCATGCTGTTGAAGCTAAATCATGTATATCACAAGTATTTGAAGCTATATCACACGTTTCGCATGCATTCCAAGATAACCCTTCTAATTCGCATTGATTTGAAGATAAATCATGTGTTTCGCTTGGATTTGAAGATAACTCGATTGTTTCGCATGCTGTTGAAGCTAAATCATGTATATCACAAGTATTTGAAGCTAAACCATTTGTTACGCATGGATTCGGAGATCAGCCTTCTACTTAGCATTGATTTGATGCTAAATCATGTGTTTCGCTTGGTTTTGAAGCTAACTCGTTTTTTTCGCATGCTGTTGAAGCTAAATCATGTATATCACAAGTATTTGAAGCTATATCATACGTTTCGCAGTGATTCCAAGACAACCCTTCTAATTCGCATTCATTTGAAGCTAAATCATGTGTTTCGCATGGATTTGAAGCTAACTCTATTGTTTCGCATGCTGTTGAAGCTAACCCATGTATATCACAAGTATTTGAAGCTAAACCATTTGTTACGCATGGATTCGAAGATCAGCCTTCTACTTAGCATTGATTTGATGCTAAATCATGTGTTTCGCATGGATTTGAAGCTAACTCGTTTGTTTCGCATGCTGTTGAAGCTAAATCATATATATCACAAGTATTAGAAGCTAAACAATTCGTTTCGCATGGATTCGAAGATAAGCCTTCCACTTCGCATTGATTTGATGCTAAATCATGTGTTTCGCATGGATTTCATGCTAACTCGTCTGTTTCGCATGCTGTTGAAGCTAAATCATGTATATCGCAAGTATTTGAAACTAAACCATTTGTTACGCATGGATTCGGAGATCAGCCTTCTACTTAGCATTGATTTGATGCTAAATCATGTGTTTCGCATGGATTTGAAGCTAACTCGTTTGTTTCGCATGCTGTTGAAGCTAAATCATATATATCACAAGTATTTGAAGCTAAACCATTTGTTTCGCATGGATTCGAAGATAAGCCTTCTACTTCGCATTGATTTTAATCTAAATCATGTGTTTCGCATGGATTTATAGCTAACTCGTTTGTTTCGCATGCAGTTGAAGCTGATTCATGTATATCACAAGTATTTGAAGCTAAACTATTCGTTTCGCATGGATTCGAAGATAAGCCTTCCACTTCGCATTGATTTGATGCTAAATCATGTGTTTCGCAAGGATTTGAAGCTAACTCGTTTGTTTCACATGCTGTTGAAGCTAACTCAAGTGTATCAAAAGTATTTGAAGCTAAACCATTTGCTTCGCACGGATTCGAAGATCAGCCTCCTACTTCGCATTGATTTGAAGCTAAATCAGTTGTTTCGCATGGATTTGAAGATAACTCATTTGTTTCGCATGCTGTTGAAGCTAAATCATGTATATCACAAGTATTTGAAGCTAAACCATTCGCTTCGCATGGATCCGAAGATCAGCCTTCTACTTCGCATTGATTTGATGCTAAATCATGTGTTTCGCATGGATTTGAAGCTAACTCGTTTGTTTCGCATGCTGTTGAAGCTAAATCATGTATATCACAAGTATTTGAAGCTATATCATACGTTTCGCATGGATTCCAAGATAACTCTTCTAATTCGCATTGATTTGAATCTAAATCATGTGTTTCGCATGGATTTGAAGCTAACTCGTTTGTTTCGCATGCTGTTGAAGCTAAATCATGTATATCACAGGTGTATGAAGCTAAATCATTTGTTTCGCATGTATTCGTAGACAACACTTCTACTTCGCTTGGATTTGATGCTAACTCGATTGTTTCGCATGCAGTTGAAGCTGAATCATGTATATCCCAAGTATTTGAAGCTAAACCATTTGATTCCCATGGATTTGAAGCTATGCCTTCTACTTCGCATTGATTTGTAGCTAAATCATGTGTTTCGCATGGATTTGATTCTAACTCGTTTGTTTCGCTTGCTGTTGAATGTAAATCATGTATATCACAAGTATTTGAAGCTAAACCATTTGTTTCGCATGGATTCAAAGATCAGTCTTCTACATCGCATTGATTTGAAGCTAAATCATGTGTTTCGCATGGATTTGAATCTAACTCGTTTGTTTCGCATGCTGTTGAAGCTAAATCGTGTATATCACATGTATTTGAAGCTAAACCATTTGTTTCGCATGGATTCGAAGATAACCCTTCTACTTCGCATTGATTTGAAGCTAAATCATGTATATCGCAAGTATTTGATGCTAAACCATTTGTTTCGCATGGACTCGAAGATCAGCTTTCTGCTACGAATTGATTTGAAGCTAAATCATGTCATTCACTTGGATTTCAAGCTAACCCGTTTTTTTCGCATGCTGTTGAAGCTAAATCAAGTATATCACAAGTATTTGAAGCTAAACCATTTGATTCTCATGGATTTGAAGCTAAGCCTTCTACTTCGCATTGACTTGTAGCTAAATCATGTGTTTCGCATGGATTTGAAGCTAACTCGTTTGTTTCGCATGCTGTTTAAGCTAAATCATGTATATCACAAGTATTTGAAGCTAAACCATTTGTTTCGCATGGATTCGAAGATAACCCTTCTACTTCGAATTGATTTGAAGCTAAATCATGTATATCGCAAGTATTTGATGCTAAACCATTTGTTTCGCATGGATTCGAAGATCAGCTTTCTGCTACGAATTGATTTGAAGCTAAATCATGTCATTCACTTGGATTTCAAGCTAACCCGTTTTTTTCGCATGCTGTTGAATCTAAATCAAGTATATCACAAGTATTTGAAGCTAAAGCGTATGATTGGCATTTGATTTGAAGGTAACGCTTCTACTTCGCTTTGATTTGAATATGAATTATGTGTTTCGTTTGGATTTGAAGCTATCTCGTTTGTTTCGCATGCATTTCAAGCTATTTCATTTATATCACAAGTATTTGAATGTAACTCATTTATTTCGCATGGATATGATGCTAAGCCTTCTACTTCGCATTGATTTGATGCTAAATCATGTGTTTCGCATGGATTTGATTCTATCTCGTTTGTTTCGCTTGCTGTTGAATGTAAATCATTTATATCATAAGTATTTGAAGCTAAACCAATGTTTCTCATCGATTCTAAGATAAGCCTTCCACTTCGCATTGAATTGAAGCTAAATCATGTGTTTCGCTTGCATTTGAATCTAACTCGTTTGTTTCGCATGCAGTTCAAGCTATATCATGTATATCACAAGTATTTGAAGCTAAACCATCTGTTTCGTGTGGATTCGAAGAGCAGCCTTTTACTTCGCATTGATGTGAAGTTAAATCATATGATTCGCATGGATTTGAAGCTAACACGTTTGATTCGCATGCAGTTGAAGCTAAATCATGTATATCACAGGTGTATGAAGCTAAATCATTTGTTTCGCATGTATTCGTAGACAACTCTTCTACTTCGCTTGGATTTGATGCTAACTCGATTGTTTCGCATGCTGTTGAAGCTAAATCAAGTATATCACAAGTATTTGAAGCTAAACCATATGTTTCGTGTGGATTCGAAGAGCAGCCTTCTACTTCGCATTGATTTGAAGCTAAATCACGGGTTTCGCATGGTTTTGAATCTAACTCGGTTGTTTCGCATACATTTGAAGCTAAATCATGTATATCACATGTATTTGAAGCTAAACCATTTGTTTCGCATGGATTTGATTCTAACTCGTTTGTTTCGCTTGCTGTTGAATGTAAATCATGTTTACCACAAGTATTTGAAGCTAAACCAATTGTTTTGCATGGATTTGAAGCTAAGCCTTCTACTTCGCATTGATTTGAAAATAAATCATGCGTTTCTCTTGGATTTTATGCTAACACGTTTGTTTCGCATGATGTTGAAGCTAAATCGTGTTTATTACAAGTATTTGAAGCTAAACCATCTGTTTCGTGTGAATTCGAAGAGCAGCCTTCTACTTCGCATTGATTTGAAGTTAAATCATATATTTTGCATGGATTTGAAGCTAACTTGTTTGTTTCGCATGCAGTTGAAGCCAAACCATGTATATTACAGGTGTATGAAGCTAAACCATTTGTTTCGCGTGGATTCGAAGATAACCCTTCTACTTCGCATTGATTTGATGCTAAATCATGTGTTTCGCATGGATTCGATTCTAACTCGTTTGTTTCGCTTGCTGTTGAATGTAAATCATGTATATCATAAGTATTTGAAGCTAAACCATTTGTTTCGCATGGATTCGAAGATCAGTCTTCTACTTCGCATTGATTTGAAGCTAAATCATGTGTTTCGCATGGATTTGAATCTAACTCGTTTGTTTCGCATGCAGTTGAAGCTAAATTATGTATTTCACAGGTATTTGAACCTAAACCATTTGTTTCGCATGGATTTGAAACTAAGCCTTCTACTTCGCATTGATTTGAATATAGATCATGCGTTTCTCTTGGATTTGATGCTCACTCGTTTGTTTCGCATGCAGTTGAAGCTGAATCATGTATATCCCAAGTATTTGAAGCTAAACCATTTGATTCCCATGGATTTGAAGCTATGCCTTCTACTTCGCATTGATTTGTAGCTAAATCATGTGTTTCGCATGGATTTGATTCTAACTCGTTTGTTTCGCTTGCTGTTGAATGTAAATCATGTATATCACAAGTATTTGAAGCTAAAACATTTGTTTCGCATGGATTCGAAGATCAGTCTTCTACTTCGCATTGATTTGAAGCTAAATCATGTGTTTCGCATGGATTTGAAGCTAACTCGTTTGTTTCGCATGCTGTTTAAGCTAAATCATGTATATCACAAGTATTTGAAGCTAAACCATTTGTTTCGCATGGATTCGAAGATAACCCTTCTACTTCGCATTGATTTGAAGCTAAATCATGTATATCGCAAGTATTTGATTCTAAACCATTTGTTTCGCATGGATTCGAAGATCAGCTTTCTGCTACGAATTGATTTGAAGCTAAATCATGTCATTCACTTGGATTTCAAGCTAACCCGTTTTTTTCGCATGCTGTTGAATCTAAATCAAGTATATCACACGTATTTGAAGCTAAAGCGTATGATTGGCATTTGATTTGAAGGTAACGATTCTACTTCGCTTTGATTTGAATATGAATTATGTGTTTCGTTTGGATTTGAAGCTATCTCGTTTGTTTCGCATGCATTTCAAGCTATTTCATTTATATCACAAGTATTTGAATGTAACTCATTTATTTCGCATGGATATGATGCTAAGCCTTCTACTTCGCATTGATTTGATGCTAAATCATGTGTTTCGCATGGATTTGATTCTATCTCGTTTGTTTCGCTTGCTGTTGAATGTAAATCATTTATATCATAAGTATTTGAAGCTAAACCAATGTTTCTCATCGATTCTAAGATAAGCCTTCCACTTCGCATTGAATTGAAGCTAAATCATGTGTTTCGCTTGCATTTGAATCTAACTCGTTTGTTTCGCATGCAGTTCAAGCTATATCATGTATATCACAAGTATTTGAAGCTAAACCATCTGTTTCGTGTGGATTCGAAGAGCAGCCTTTTACTTCGAATTGATGTGAAGTTAAATCATATGATTCGCATGGATTTGAAGCTAACACGTTTGTTTCGCATGATGTTGAAGCTAAATCATGTATATTACAAGTATTTGAAGCTGAACCATTTGTTTCGCATTGGATTCGAAGATTAGCTTTCTACTCCGCATTGATTTGAAACTAAATCATGTGTTTCGCATGGATTCGAAGATAAACCTTCCACTTCGCATTCATTTGAAGCTAGATCATGTGTTTCGCATGGATTTGAAGCTAACTCGTTTGATTCGCATGCAGTTGTAGCTAAATCATGTTTATCACAATTATTTGAAGCAAAACATTTGTTTCGCGTGGATTCGTTGATCAGCCTTCTACTTCGCATTGATTTGGAGCTAATTCATGTGTTTTGCATGGATTTGAAGGTAAGACTTCTACCTCGCATTGATTTGAAGATGAATTATGTGTTTCGTTTGGATTCGAAGCTATCTCGTTTTTTTCGCATGCAGTTGAAGCTAAATCATGTATATCACAGGTGTTTGAAGCTAAACCATTTGTTTCGCATGGATTCGAATATAAGCCTTCTACTTCGTATTGATTTGATGCTAAATCATGTGTTTCGCATGGATTTGAAGCTAACTCGTTTGATTCGCATGCAGTTGAAGCTAAATCATGTATATCACAGGTGTATGAAGCTAAATCATTTGTTTCGCATGTATTCGTAGACAACTCTTCTACTTCGCTTGGATTTGATGCTAACTCGATTGTTTCGCATGCTGTTGAAGCTAAATCAAGTATATCACAAGTATTTGAAGCTAAACCATATGTTTCGTGTGGATTCGAAGAGCAGCCTTCTACTTCGCATTGATTTGAAGCTAAATCATGGGTTTCGCATGGTTTTGAATCTAACTCGGTTGTTTCGCATACATTTGAAGCTAAATCATGTATATCACATGTATTTGAAGCTAAACCATTTGTTTCGCATGGATTTGATTCTAACTCGTTTGTTTCGCTTGTTGTTGAATGTAAATCATGTTTACCACAAGTATTTGAAGCTAAACCAATTGTTTTGCATGGATTTGAAGCTAAGCCTTCTACTTCGCATTGATTTGAAAATAAATCATGCGTTTCTCTTGGATTTTATGCTAACACGTTTGTTTCGCATGATGTTGAAGCTAAATCGTGTTTATTACAAGTATTTGAAGCTAAACCATCTGTTTCGTGTGAATTCGAAGAGCAGCCTTCTACTTCGCATTGATTTGAAGTTAAATCATATATTTTGCATAGATTTGAAGCTAACTTGTTTGTTTCGCATGCAGTTGAAGCCAAACCATGTATATTACAGGTGTATGAAGCTAAACCATTTGTTTCGCATGGATTCGAAGATAACCCTTCTACTTCGCATTCATTTGAAACTAAATCATGTGTTTCGCATGGATTTGAATCTAACTCGTTTGTTTCGCATGCAGTTGAAGCTAAATTATGTATTTCACAGGTATTTGAACCTAAACCATTTGTTTCGCATGGATTTGAAACTAAGCCTTCTACTTCGCATTGATTTGAATATAGATCATGCGTTTCTCTTGGATTTGATGCTCACTCGTTTGTTTCGCATGCAGTTGAAGCTGAATCATGTATATCCCAAGTATTTGAAGCTAAACCATTTGATTCCCATGGATTTGAAGCTATGCCTTCTACTTCGCATTGATTTGTAGCTAAATCATGTGTTTCGCATGTATTTGATTCTAACTCGTTTGTTTCGCTTGCTGTTGAATGTAAATCATGTATATCACAAGTATTTGAAGCTAAACCATTTGTTTCGCATGGATTCAAAGATCAGTCTTCTACTTCGCATTGATTTGAAGCTAAATCATGTGTTTCGCATGGATTCGAATCTAACTCGTTTGTTTCGCATGCTGTTGAAGCTAAATCGTGTATATCACATGTATTTGAAGCTAAACCATTTGTTTCGCATGGATTCGAAGATAACCCTTCTACTTCGCATTGATTTGAAGCTAAATCATGTATATCGCAAGTATTTGATGCTAAACCATTTGTTTCGCATGGACTCGAAGATCAGCTTTCTGCTACGAATTGATTTGAAGCTAAATCATGTCATTCACTTGGATTTCAAGCTAACCCGTTTTTTTCGCATGCTGTTGAAGCTAAATCAAGTATATCACAAGTATTTGAAGCTAAACCATTTGATTCCCATGGATTTGAAGCTAAGCCTTCTACTTCGCATTGATTTGTAGCTAAATCATGTGTTTCGCATGGATTTGAAGCTAACTCGTTTGTTTCGCATGCAGTTGAAGCTAAATTATGTATTTCACAGGTATTTGAACCTAAACCATTTGTTTCGCATGGATTTGAAACTAAGCCTTCTACTTCGCATTGATTTGAATATAGATCATGCGTTTCTCTTGGATTTGATGCTCACTCGTTTGTTTCGCATGCAGTTGAAGCTGAATCATGTATATCCCAAGTATTTGAAGCTAAACCATTTGATTCCCATGGATTTGAAGCTATGCCTTCTACTTCGCATTGATTTGTAGCTAAATCATGTGTTTCGCATGTATTTGATTCTAACTCGTTTGTTTCGCTTGCTGTTGAATGTAAATCATGTATATCACAAGTATTTGAAGCTAAACCATTTGTTTCGCATGGATTCAAAGATCAGTCTTCTACTTCGCATTGATTTGAAGCTAAATCATGTGTTTCGCATGGATTCGAATCTAACTCGTTTGTTTCGCATGCTGTTGAAGCTAAATCGTGTATATCACATGTATTTGAAGCTAAACCATTTGTTTCGCATGGATTCGAAGATAACCCTTCTACTTCGCATTGATTTGAAGCTAAATCATGTATATCGCAAGTATTTGATGCTAAACCATTTTTTTCGCATGGACTCGAAGATCAGCTTTCTGCTACGAATTGATTTGAAGCTAAATCATGTCATTCACTTGGATTTCAAGCTAACCCGTTTTTTTCGCATGCTGTTGAAGCTAAATCAAGTATATCACAAGTATTTGAAGCTAAACCATTTGATTCCCATGGATTTGAAGCTAAGCCTTCTACTTCGCATTGATTTGTAGCTAAATCATGTGTTTCGCATGGATTTGAAGCTAACTCGTTTGTTTCGCATGCTGTTTAAGCTAAATCATGTATATCACAAGTATTTGAAGCTAAACCATTTGTTTCGCATGGATTCGAAGATAACCCTTCTACATCGCATTGATTTGAAGCTAAATCATGTATATCGCAAGTATTTGATGCTAAACCATTTGTTTCGCATGGATTCGAAGATCAGCTTTCTGCTACGAATTGATTTGAAGCTAAATCATGTCATTCACTTGGATTTCAAGCTAACCCGTTTTTTCGCATGCTGTTGAATCTAAATCAAGTATATCACAAGTATTTGAAGCTAAAGCGTATGATTGGCATTTGATTTGAAGGTAACGCTTCTACTTCGCTTTGATTTGAATATGAATTATGTGTTTCGTTTGGATTTGAAGCTATCTCGTTTGTTTCGCATGCATTTCAAGCTATTTCATTTATATCACAAGTATTTGAATGTAACTCATTTATTTCGCATGGATATGATGCTAAGCCTTCTACTTCGCATTGATTTGATGCTAAATCATGTGTTTCGCATGGATTTGATTCTATCTCGTTTGTTTCGCTTGCTGTTGAATGTAAATCATTTATATCATAAGTATTTGAAGCTAAACCAATGTTTCTCATCGATTCTAAGATAAGCCTTCCACTTCGCATTGAATTGAAGCTAAATCATGTGTTTCGCTTGCATTTGAATCTAACTCGTTTGTTTCGCATGCAGTTCAAGCTATATCATGTATATCACAAGTATTTGAAGCTAAACCATCTGTTTCGTGTGGATTCGAAGAGCAGCCTTTTACTTCGCATTGATGTGAAGTTAAATCATATGATTCGCATGGATTTGAAGCTAACACGTTTGTTTCGCATGATGTTGAAGCTAAATCATGTATATTACAAGTATTTGAAGCTGAACCATTTGTTTCGCATTGGATTCGAAGATTAGCTTTCTACTCCGCATTGATTTGAAACTAAATCATGTGTTTCGCATGGATTCGAAGATAAACCTTCCACTTCGCATTCATTTGAAGCTAGATCGTGTGTTTCGCATGGATTTGAAGCTAACTCGTTTGATTCGCATGCAGTTGTAGCTAAATCATGTTTATCACAATTATTTGAAGCAAAACCATTTGTTTCGCGTGGATTCGTTGATCAGCCTTCTACTTCGCATTGATTTGGAGCTAAATCATGTGTTTTGCATGGATTTGAAGGTAAGACTTCTACCTCGCATTGATTTGAAGATGAATTATGTGTTTCGTTTGGATTCGAAGCTATCTCGTTTTTTTCGCATGCAGTTGAAGCTAAATCATGTATATCACAGGTGTTTGAAGCTAAACCATTTGTTTCGCATGGATTCGAATATAAGCCTTCTACTTCGTATTGATTTGATGCTAAATCATGTGTTTCGCATGGATTTGAAGCTAACTCGTTTGATTCGCATGCAGTGGAAGCTAAATCATGTATATCACAGGTGTATGAAGCTAAATCATTTGTTTCGCATGTATTCGTTGACTACTCTTCTACTTCGCTTGGATTTGATGCTAACTCGATTGTTTCGCATGCTGTTGAAGCTAAATCAAGTATATCACAAGTATTTGAAGCTAAACCATATGTTTCGTGTGGATTCGAAGAGCAGCCTTCTACTTCGCATTGATTTGAAGCTAAATCATGGGCTTCGCATGGTTTTGAATCTAACTCGGTTGTTTCGCATACATTTGAAGCTAAATCATGTATATCACATGTATTTGAAGCTAAACCATTTGTTTCGCATGGATTTGATTCTAACTCGTTTGTTTCGCTTGCTGTTGAATGTAAATCATGTTTACCACAAGTATTTGAAGCTAAACCAATTGTTTTGCATGGATTTGAAGCTAAGCCTTCTACTTCGCATTGATTTGAAAATAAATCATGCGTTTCTCTTGGATTTTATGCTAACACGTTTGTTTCGCATGATGTTGAAGCTAAATCGTGTTTATTACAAGTATTTGAAGCTAAACCATCTGTTTCGTGTGAATTCGAAGAGCAGCCTTCTACTTCGCATTGATTTGAAGTTAAATCATATATTTTGCATGGATTTGAAGCTAACTTGTTTGTTTCGCATGCAGTTGAAGCCAAACCATGTATATTACAGGTGTATGAAGCTAAACCATTTGTTTCGCGTGGATTCGAAGATAACCCTCCTACTTCGCATTGATTTGATGCTAAATCATGTGTTTCGCATGGATTCGATTCTAACTCGTTTGTTTCGCTTGCTGTTGAATGTAAATCATGTATATCATAAGTATTTGAAGCTAAACCATTTGTTTCGCATGGATTCTAAAATAAGCCTTCTACTTCGCATTGAATTGAAGCTAAATCATGTGTTTCGCATGGATTTGAAGCTAACACGTTTGTTTCGCATGCAGTTGAAGCTAAATCATGTATATCACAGGTGTATGAAGCTAAACCATTTGTTTCGCATGGATTCGAAGATAACCCTTCTACTTCGCATTCATTTGAAGCTAAATCATGTGTTTCGCATGGATTTGAATCTAACTCGTTTGTTTCGCATGCAGTTGAAGCTAAATTATGTATTTCACAGGTATTTGAACCTAAACCATTTGTTTCGCATGGATTTGAAACTAAGCCTTCTACTTCGCATTGATTTGAATATAGATCATGCGTTTCTCTTGGATTTGATGCTCACTCGTTTGTTTCGCATGCAGTTGAAGCTGAATCATGTATATCCCAAGTATTTGAAGCTAAACCATTTGTTTCGCATGGATTCTAAGATAACCCTTCTACTTCGCATTGATTTGAAGCTAAATCATGTATATCGCAAGTATTTGATGCTAAACCATTTGTTTCGCATGGATTCGAAGATTAGCTTTCTGCTACGAATTGATTTGAAGCTAAATCATGTCACTCACTTGGATTTCAAGCTAACCCGTTTTTTTCGCATGCTGTTGAAGCTAAATCAAGTATATCACAAGTATTTGAAGCTAAAGCGTATGATTGGCATTTGATTTGAAGGTAACGCTTCTACTTCGCATTGATTTGAATATGAATTATGTGTTTCGTTTGGATTTGAAGCTATCTCGTTTGTTTCGCATGCATTTCAAGCTATTTCATTTATATCACAAGTATTTGAATGTAACTCATTTATTTCGCATGGATATGATGCTAAGCCTTCTACTTCGCATTGATTTGATGCTAAATCATGTGTTTCGCATGGATTTGATTCTATCTCGTTTGTTTCGCTTGCTGTTGAATGTAAATCATTTATATCATAAGTATTTGAAGCTAAACCAATGTTTCGCATCGATTCTAAGATAAGCCTTTTACTTCGCATTGATGTGAAGTTAAATCATATGATTCGCATGGATTTGAAGCTAACACGTTTGTTTCGCATGATGTTGAAGCTAAATCATGTATATTACAAGTATTTGAAGCTAAACCATATGTTTCGTGTGGATTCGAAGAGCAGTCTTTTACTTCGCATTGATTTGAAGTTAAATCATATGTTTCGCATGGATTAGAAGCTAACTCGTTTGTTTCGCATGCAGTTGAAGCTAAATCATGTATATCACAGGTGTATGAAGCTAAACCATTTGTTTCGCATGGATTCGAAGATAACCCTTCTACTTCGCACTCATTTGAAGCTAAATCATGTGTTTCGCATGGATTTGAATCTAACTCGTTTGTTTCGCATGCTGTTGAAGCTAAATCATGTATATCACAAGTATTTGAAGCTAAACCATTTGTTTCGCATGGATTCGAAAATCAGCCTTCTACTTCGCATTTATTTGAAGCTAAATCATGTGTTTCGCATGGTTTTGAATCTAACTCGGTTGTTTCGCATGCAGTTGAAGCTAAATCATGTATATCACAAGTATTTGAAGCTAAAGCGTATGATTGGCATTTGATTCGAAGTTAAGGCTTCTACTTCGCATTGATTTGAATATGAATTATGTGTTTCGTTTGGATTTGAAACTATCTCGTTTGTTTCGCATGCATTTCAAGCTATTTCATTTATATCACAAGTATTTGAATGTAACTCATTTATTTCGCATGGATTTGATGCTAAGCCTTCTACTTCGCATTGATTTGAAGCTAAATCTTGTGTTTCGCATGGATATGATTCTAACTCGTTTGTTTCGCTTGCTGATGAATGTAAATCATGTATATCATAAGTATTTGAAGCTAAACCATTTGTTTCGCATGGATTCTAAGATGAGCCTTCTACTTCGCATTGAATTGAAGCTAAATCATGTGTTTCCCATGGATTTGAATCTAACACGTTTGTTTAGCTTGATGTTGAAGCTAAATCATGTATATTACAAGTATTTGAAGCTGAACCATTTGTTTCGCATTGGATTCGAAGATTAGCTTTCTACTCCGCATTGATTTGAAACTAAATCATGTGTTTCGCATGGATTCGAAGATAAACCTTCCACTTCGCATTCATTTGAAGCTAGATCATGTGTTTCGCATGGATTTGAAGCTAACTCGTTTGATTCGCATGCAGTTGTAGCTAAATCATGTTTATCACAATTATTTGAAGCAAAACCATTTGTTTCGCGTGGATTCGTTGATCAGCCATCTACTTCGCATTGATTTGGAGCTAAATCATGTGTTTTGCATGGATTTGAAGGTAAGACTTCTACCTCGCATTGATTTGAAGATGAATTATGTGTTTCGTTTGGATTCGAAGCTATCTCGTTTTTTTCGCATGCAGTTGAAGCTAAATCATGTATATCACAGGTGTTTGAAGCTAAACCATTTGTTTCGCATGGATTCGAATATAAGCCTTCTACTTCGTATTGATTTGATGCTAAATCATGTGTTTCGCATGGATTTGAAGCTAACTCGTTTGATTCGCATGCAGTTGAAGCTAAATCATGTATATCACAGGTGTATGAAGCTAAATCATTTGTTTCGCATGTATTCGTAGACAACTCTTCTACTTCGCTTGGATTTGATGCTAACTCGATTGTTTCGCATGCTGTTGAAGCTAAATCAAGTATATCACAAGTATTTGAAGCTAAACCATATGTTTCGTGTGGATTCGAAGAGCAGCCTTCTACTTCGCATTGATTTGAAGCTAAATCATGGGTTTCGCATGGTTTTGAATCTAACTCGTTTGTTTCGCATACATTTGAAGCTAAATCATGTGTATCACATGTATTTGAAGCTAAACCATTTGTTTCGCATGGATTTGATTCTAACTCGTTTGTTTCGCTTGCTGTTGAATGTAAATCATGTTTACCACAAGTATTTGAAGCTAAACCAATTGTTTTGCATGGATTTGAAGCTAAGCCTTCTACTTCGTATTGATTTGATGCTAAATCATGTGTTTCGCATGGATTTGAAGCTAACTCGTCTGATTCGCATGCAGTTGAAGCTAAGTCATGTATATCACAGGTGTATGAAGCTAAATCATTTGTTTGGCATGTATTCGTAGACAACTCTTCTACTTCGCTTGGATTTGATGCTAACTCGATTGTTTCGCATGCTGTTGAAGCTAAATCAAGTATATCACAAGTATTTGAAGCTAATCCATTTGTTTCGTATGGATTCGAAGATCAGACTTCTACTTCGCATTGATTTGAAGCTAAATCCTGCGTTTCCCATGGATTTGAAGTTAACTCGTTTGTTTCGCATGCATTTGAAGCTAAATCATGTATATCACAACCTCTACCTCTACGCATGTATCTCTAAGTCTACCCTGACGCATGTACCTTTACCTTAACGCATGTACCTCTACCTCTACCTCTACGCATGTGCCTCTACCTCTACCTCTATCTCTACCCCTACCTCAACCTCTACTACTGTACCTCTACATCTACCTCTACCTCTACCTCCACCTCTACCTCTACCTCCAATTCTACCTCTACTCCAACCTATACGCCTGTACCTCTACCTCTACGTCTACGTCTGTACCTCCACCTCTACCTCAACCTCTACCTCTATGTCTACGCCTGTAGCTCTACCTCTACCTCTTCTTCTACGCCGGTACCACTTACTCTCGGCCTATAACTCTACCCCAACTTCTACGCCTGTACCTCTACATCTACCTCTAGCTCTGGCTCTACCTCTACCCCTACGTGTACCACTAACTCTATCTTTACGTATGTACCTCTACGCCTGTACCCCTACTTCGACCTCAACCTCTACCTCTACGTCTACGCCTGTAGCTCTACCTCTACCTCTTCTTCTACGCCGGTACCACTAACTCTAGGCCTATAACTCTACCCCAACTTCTACGCCTGTACCTCTACATCTACCTCTAGCTCTGGCTCTACCTCTACTCCTACGTGTACCACTAACTCTATCTTTACGTATGTACCTCTACGCCTGTACCCCTACTTCGACCTCTACGCCTGTACCTCTACTTCTACCTCTACAAATGTACCTCTACCTCTACCTCTACCACTTTTTCTACGGCCGTACCTCTACCTCTACCTCTACCTCTATCTCTATCTCTACGCCTGTACTTCTCCCTCTGCCTCTACCTCTATCTCTAAACCTGTACCCCCACCTCCACCTCTAGGCATGTTTCTCTACCTCTACTTATACGCATGTACCTCTGACTCTACCTCGACGCATTTACCTCAAACGCTACCTCTACGCATGTACCTCTACCTCTACCGCTACGTATGTACCTCTATCTCTATCTCTACCTCCGCCTGTTACCTCCCTCCACCTTACCAACCTCCTCCTTTACGTTGTTTCACTTCGTTTCGCATTCATCATTTACGTTGTTTTACGTGTTTTACCTTGCTTTACGTTATTTCACCTTGTCTCACGTTGTTGTTTATAACAGTTTTATGTTCTTCTGCGTTGTTATGCTTTGTTTTTTGGTTGTTTTATATTGTTTTACGTTGTCTTACGTTGCGTCAAGTTGCTTTACTTTGTCACGCATTGTTGGTTTAAATTATTTTACGTTGTTTTACTTTGTTTTTACGTTGTTTTACGTTCTTTTACCTTGCTTTTCGTTGTTTTACGTTGTCTCACGTTGTTGTTTAAAACAGTATTACGTTGCTCTACGCTGTTATACATCGTTTTTACGTTGTTTTATATTGTTTTACATAGCTTTACGTTGTTTTAGGTTGTTTCACTTCGTATCGCATTCATGATTTACGTTTCTTTACTTTGTTTTTACGTTGTTTTACGTTGTTTAACGTTGACCCGCATTGTTGCTTAAAACAGTATTACGGCGTTTTACGTTGTTATACATTGTTTTTACGTTATTTTATATTGTTTTACATTGCTCAACGTTGCGTTACGTTGTTTTACTTTGTTTCGCATTCATTACTTACGTTGTTTTATATTGCTTTACGTCGTTTGCCTTGTTTGGCGTTGTTTTTAAAAGAGTATTACATTGCTTTACGTTGCTATTCATTGCTTTTCAGGTTGTTCTATGCTTTTCTACATTATGTTACGTTGTTTTACATTGTTTTTACGTTGTTTTACTTTCTTTTACCTTGCTTTACGTTGTTTTACGTTGCCTCACGTTGTTGTTTATCACAGTACTATGTTGATCTGCATTGTTATGCATTGACTTTACGTTGTTTTATATTGTTTTACATTGATTTACGTCGTGTTACCTTGTTTTACTTTGTTTCGCATTGATGATTTGCGTTGTTTTACGATGCTTTACGTACTTTGCATTGTTCCTCGTTGTTGTTTAAAACAGTATTACGTTGTTTTACGTTGTTATACATTGTTTTCACGTCGTTTCAGCGTAACACTACGTAAAAGAAAGTAAAACAATATAAAACAACTTAAAAACAATGTATAACAACGTAAAACAACGTAATACTATTTTAATGAACCACGTGAAGCAAAGTATATCAACGTGAAATAACGTTAATTATCAATAGGACACAGAGAAAAGCAACGTAACACAACGTAAATCAATATAATACAATATAAAACAACGTAAAAACAATTTATAACAACGTAAAACAACGTAATACTATTTTAAACAACAACGCGGAACAATGCAAAAAACGGAAAGCATCGTAAAACAACGTAAATCGTAAATGCGAAACGAAGTAAAACATCGTAACACAAGATAAAGGTAATGTAAAACAATATAAAGCAATATGAAAACAATGTATAACAACGTAAAACAACGTAATACTATTTCAAAGAACCTCGTGAAACAAAGTACATAAACGTAAAACAACGTTAATTATCAATGCGACACGAAGAAAAACAACGTAACACAACGTCAATCAATGTAAAACAATACTAAACATCGTAAGAACAATGTATAACAACGTAAAGCAACGTAATAGTATTGTTACGGCGACTTGTCCAAATCAAGTCGCTGTAATGTGAAACGGCCCTGTTGTGAGCAACTCCTTAAAGAAAAATAGAAGAGAGGGGTTGCCACGGAGGTGTGTTATCAACGGACAATCGAAGAGTCGGGATCGGACCGTCGAGCGATCAACACCATCTAATTCAAAGATCTCTAACATAATCGAATTAGTTGTATTATAGTTTATGTACTCTATTGTAAATAAAATGCCGCGACGCGAGAGAAGTGCAGTAATTCGCAACGTTGGGGGCTCGTCCGGGATCGAAGAATCGATCGGAAATGTCACGCCGACATTGGAGATCCTGTTTGCAAACCTCCGACAAGAATTATGCGAGCAACTGCAGGTGCAGCAGAGACAGTTCGAGGCGCGACTGGAAGCGGACAGGCTTCAGCGCGAGGAACGGGAACAGTCCGCTGCTTCCGAACGAGAGGCTCGCATGGAAGAGAGGATAGCAAGGATCTTGAGAACCAATGCCACAGGTGCTATCGGATTCATTGCGAAATTCTGTCTTAAATTCTGCGGCATTCTCGTCTGTGGAACACTCGGAGGCGCGTGTAAATAGTGCGGACACTGTTGTAAATAATGTTAATAGTGTATATAACGCGAGTATACCTATTGCTCCGAGTGTTCCTGTATTTGCTTCACAGTCGGTGTCATCCTTGCCTGCGTGTCGTGAATCTACACGCTTCGTAACTGGATTAGGATATTCCGTGAAGCCGACACGTTATGACGGTTCCACGTCATGGGATGAGTACCGAATTCTATTTGAAATGGTTGCGAATGTAAATGGCCGGGACGAAGCAAAGAAAGCTGCGGCTTTAATTGCTTCGTTGGATGGTCCGGCTCGAGGAGTACTGACTTCTCTTCCCGCCGATAAGTATTTTGACTTCCAAGAAATAGTTTCGGCAATCGAGTTTCGGTTTGGTAGAAAAATCTTTTCGAAGCTAAATTACGTTCTTTTTCAAAATTATAAACAGCGGCAAGGGGAGTCAATTTCTGCATTGGCCGCGGAGATTGAGAGGCTGGCGCAATACGCTTTCTCAGAATGTCCAATGGATGTTCGGGATCGTATGGCCGCCTCTCAGTTTGTGACGGCGTTGGCCAATGAAGAGATGAGGAGAATGTTAAGATATGAAAGTTTTACATCTCTTAGAGCTACGGTGACCAGAGCTATAGAGATGGAAGCTCTCAATAAATTAAGCTCTCAAAAAACACAAATGTGTGAACGGAATTTAAAACGTCCCTTTACTTCCGAGGGAATGCTGGAACGTGCGGCTGAACGGCATTCTGAACGAGTGGTTGAACATCAACGGGAGTTGCCGCATTGCTGGAGCTGTGGAAAGAAGGGCCACCTCCAACGGGATTGTTTAAAGAAAACAAGGAAGGAGACGTCGCAGGGAAACTTCAAGAAGTCGGAATAATGGGGGATAGTCCGACTTCATCTTTCTTTTTTCCCCCTGTCGTGCTGCGTTTGGAACTTATTCAACGAGGGATTTTCTTCGTAGAAGGCATCGTTGGAGCGAAGAAAAGGAAAATCATCTTGGATACGGGCTCATCGGTTAACCTTCTACGGGAAACTTATGCTACAAGGCAGAATAGTTCGGCGAGCATGACAGGAGTGAAGATTTTTTCAGTCTCTGGTCAGAGATTACCGATTTTTGGTAAAAAGCATCTTCCTGTTTCTATTGGAGAAGTCGAGACCGAAGAAGAGTTCTTCTTCGTCAGTATGATGGAAGAATGCATTTTGGGAATCGAATTTCTTGAAAAGCATGCCTGTCAACTGGACTTTAAAACGAGGTTCTTCATTTGAAAGGAATGCAAGTGCCGTTGCTGAAGTATGGAGAAGATTCGGCTATGAAGGAGATAGAGAAAAACAGGAATACATTAGTACCGGATCATCTTCAGGATCTTCATCAGAGATGTTCTATAAACCTGTCCGCAGAGCAAAAGAAAACTTTTGCCCAGTTATTGACGGAATTTGCAGATGTTTTTGCGAAAGATTCCGAAGATGTGGGAAAATGTGACGTAGTATGTCACAAGATAGATACCGGTGACAGTCTTGCCATAAAACAGGCACCCCGACGATTACCTCTTCATCGACGTTCAGAAGTAGATGAATTATTGTCGAAAATGGAACGTCAAGGAGTCATAGAAAAGTCTCAAAGCCCCTGGTCTTCACCCGTGGTATTGTTCAAGAAGAAGGACGGGTCCATCAGATTTTGCGTGGATTACAGGCGTCTGAACAATATCACCAAGAAAGATTCGTACCCCCTTCCAAGGATAGAAGATACGCTGGACGCTTTGGATGGCTCCTGTTGGTTTTCGGCGATCGACTTACAAAGTGGATATTGGCAGATATCCATGGATCCTGTACATAAGGAAAAGACTGCCTTTTGTGTGGGTACTGGATTATGGCAGTTCAAAGTCATGCCATTTGGTCTTTGTAACGCACCAGCTACCTTTGAACGTCTAATGGACAACGTCTTAAGAGGGTTAAACTGGAAGATTTGTTTAGTATACCTCGACGACATCATAATTTTCGGTAGAAGTTTTGAAAAGAAAGTACTCTGGAAGGTACTTGCTCCCCTAAGGAAAGCTTCCTTGCTGATGAGCCCGATGAAGTGTAATTTCTTCTGTAAAGGAGTGGAATATCTTGGACACGTAGTATCCGAGATGGGTGTACAAACTGATCCTGAAAAATTGGATGCAGTAAAGAATTGGCCGGTGCCGAAGAATAAGACCGAGTTGGAAAGTTTCCTGGGTCTTTGCACTTTATTATCGGAAGTTTGTTAAAAATTTCGCCGATATTGCGAAGCCCTTACATCGTTTGACCGAGAACGAGAAAATTTTCGTGTGGACGGAAGAAGCGGAACATTCGTTCGAGGAATTAAAAAGGAAATTGATGGAGTCTCCCATTCGTTCTTATCCGTCGGTTAATACAGAATTCATTTTGGACTCGGATGCCTCAAATTTTGCAATTGCAGCAATTCTTTCTCAAATTCAGCAAGGTCGGGAGAGAGTAATCGCCTACTTCTCTAAGACGCTAGGAAAAGCTGAGAAGAATTGTTGCGTTACTCGGAAGGAACTGTTAGCGATAGTGAAATCTATTGAACATTTTCATCATTACCTTTATGGGTGTAGATTCCTTCTGAGGACCGATCACGCTGCTTTACGTTGGTTGCTGTCTTTCAAGAATCCGGAAGGACAGGTAGCACGTTGGATCGAGCGGATTCAGGGATATGAATTTGAGGTGAAACACCGGGAAGGAAGACTCCATCAGAATGCGGACGGCCTTTCTCGCAGGCCTTGCGAATCGCAGGATTCTGCGCAATGCAAGCGCCTGGAGGAGAAGACGGAAGAAAATGGAGACGTAGTTCTGCGGACACTCTGCGAAACATTTGACTTTTGAAGAGTGGAGGAGAAAACAGGAGGAAGATGAAGAAATTGGTTTCATCCTGTCAAGAAAAAAAGAGGGTAGGAGGCCCGATTGGCAGGAGATTTCGGACAGGAATACGAGAATTAAATATCTCGTATCAAACTGGGATTCCTTGGAAGTGTACAAGGATCTACTGTTTCGTAAGTGGGAATCCCTTGATGGAAAAAGTAACAAGTGGATACTGATGGTTCCAAGAGAAATGGTAAGCTCGGTGATGACAGATTGTCATGATACACCGGCGGGTGGCCATTTCGGAGTGAACAAAACTCTGGACAGGGTACGTTGAAAATTTTACTGGCCTGATAATCGCAAGGATGTGGAAGACTGGTGTCGTCGATGTAATACTTGTGTCGCAAGGAAAGGTCCGAGGGAGAGGGGACATGGACCTCTCAAGATTTATAATGTCGGGGCACCGTTTGAAAGGGTAGCGCTCGACATTGTGGGACCGTCTCCGAAGTCTGCGGTTGGTAACAAGTATGCGCTGGTCGTTGTGGATTATTTTACGAAATGGCCGGAGGCAGTTCCGTTGCCGGGCCAGCGCGCGATGACTGTTGCGAAGGCCCTTCTTACAGAAGTTGTAAGTCGTCATGGCGTACCGTTGGAACTTCATTCGGACCAGGGGAGAAATTTTGAGTCGGCGGTCTTCAAGCGGTTGATGGTGCTGCTTGGTATTAAGAAGACTCGCACTACTCCTTTGCATCCACAATCTGATGGGCTCGTGGAAAGGTTGATTCGGACTCTGCTGCAGTATTTGTCAATGTTTGTAGCGGATCATCAACGGATTGGGACGATTGGATACCGTTATTTTTACTATCCTATCGCCCAAGCAGACACGAGACAATGAAGAACACTCCATAGATGATTTTCACTGATAGAGAGCTTCGACTTCCAATGGATCTTCAGAGAGGACTCCCGCCTGATTCAAGATATGAGGAGGACGAGGTTGTTCAGCAAACGCGTATCAGACTGGATAAAATTTTTTTTTTCTTTTTTTTTTTTTTTTTTTTTTAACGTGGGGGAAATCTGCTGGCCAGACACCCCCGCCCCGCCCGGGGGGGGGGCGGGACGGGGGCAGTGCGAGGATTGACCCGCTAAAACCCCCACGACGGCCTAAGGCGCTGGCGATTACTGGGGGAGCCACGGGAACTCTCAAAGAACACAACCGCGGCTCCCCCTCGCCTGGCCGGCCACCAGGATGGAATGGCGGTGGCCGGCCGCGTCCCGGGGGGGAGATTTATACTCCCCCCATGAATCATCTTGCTTCGGCGGTGCGGGGGACCGCACCCCACACCGCCTCGTCACTCCCAATATGGGGAGGACAGCTCCGCCGAGTCCTCCTCCGCGCCACAGTGGTGGCACACCGTCGTCGCTTCCCAACCGATGCGACACAGGTAGACACCGAAGCAGTCATGCCCGGTGAGTACCTGCGTAGCACGGTAGGAGAGCCTGCCAAACCGCCTCTCCCGCCACGAGGTGAAGTGCGGCAGGAGAGCCCCAGGGACGCGCTCGCCGGCATGGGAACAAAGCTCCGCATGCCATCTGGCGAGCGCAAGTCCCCGGGCCAGGAGCTCGAAGCACTGGACCGCCTCCCGCTCCGGCGGGTCCTGGCTAAAATTCATGAATTTATTCGCCAGAGACTGGGAATTAGCGGAGACAAAATGAAATCTTGGTATGATGTTTACGCTAATTCAATTACGTTTGCTACAGGCGAGAAAGTATGGCTGTTCCAACCACCAACCGAAAAAAAAAGGGGAAAATGTCCCAAGTTGCAGTCCGCGTGGGAAGGTTCTTATGTGGTACAGGACCGTCTGAACGACATTATTTATCGTGTAACTCGTTCTCCGAGGTCGAGACCGAAGGTCGTACACGTTAACCGCTTGGCTCGCTACGACGCTGTACCCAGACGCCTTTGACTGTCTCTCACCCAAGAAGAGGACGTTTCTTCGCAGAAGACGAGGGAGTGATCTGTGTACTGACACGCTGAGCTCTTTCCATTTGTGGAAGAAACGGTTCGATGGGGGAAGGAAGTTGTATGCTCTGGAAGATTATGTCCTCCCATTGGGGAGTGAGGACGTGTTCTCTGGAGGGGGTACACCCTTTCCTGACTGGTCCACAAATAGAGATGCACTGATATCAATATGCAAGAGATATCCTGTGGTGATTGAAGGTGCGTCCGGGGAAGAGTTTTGGTGATTGATCAGAGCAGGGAACTCCCGAGAAGTCTACAAGTGAGAAGTTCTCAAAACTTCTTCAAGAAAGAAACGCTCAAGCCTCAAAACGAAGAATTAAGAGGAAGCGTGAGCGACAGAGTTTAGAGCTGTACGCGTCGTAGAAGTACTGACGTTCTGCTCAAGGTTTTTTGGTGGTTTTCCCTTGAGACGGAGGACAAATGTGAGGACGTAAACTGTCTGGAAAAGGCCACCTGAGTAACTAATTACATTCTTTCCTTGTTTACCTACTTTTCAAACAGAAGTACTTGCGGTGGAGGTTACCTGTCAGTTGTCCGATGGGACGATAGTTCGAGGTTATAGGACTGAAGCTGGCAGGATTAACGGTTCGATTGTCGTTGGTCAACAGAAGTGAAATTTGCCGCGGCCGGGCGGCCGCTCATTCGGCGGGGAGGACAATGTTACGGCGACTTGTCCAAATTAAGTCGCTGTAATGTGAAACTGCCCTGTTGTGAGCAACTCCTTAAACAAAAATAGAAGAGAGGGGTTGCCGCGGAGGTGTGTTATCAACGGACAATCGAAGAGTCGGGATCGGACCGTCGAGCGATCAACACCATCTAATTCAAAGATCTCTAACATAATCGAATTTAGTTGTATTATAGTTTATGTACTCTATTGTAAATAAAATGCCGCGACGCAAGAGAAGTGTAGTAATTCGCAACAGTAGTTTTAAAAAACCACGTGAAACAAAGTAAATCAACGTAAAACAACGTTAATGATCAATGCGACACAACGAAAAGCAAGATAACAAAAAGCAAATAAATGTAAACCAATATAAAATAACGTAAAACCAATGTATAACAATGTAAAACAACGTAATACTGTGTTAAACAACAACGCTGAACGAAGCAACGAAAGTAAATCATCGTAAAACAACGTAAATCATCAATGCAAAACGAAGAAAAAGAATGTAGAACAACGTAAATCAACGTTAATCGTCAATGGGAAAGAAAGTAAAACAACGTAACGCAATATCTGTGCCAGGAATACGACATCCTTGATATCGTGTTCCACAGGGCTGGGATTGCCGTTATTGATTTCCATAGCTACTGAATCTACAGCTTTCCATGAGGTCGCAGTGTATTTCGTATCCTATACAGAGGGGACCGGTATCTTGTTCTACGGGTGCACTATGATTGTCTTTCACCGAGATCTGAATCATCTGCAGTGAGACCATAGATGTTGCAACCGCAGTTAGGCTCGACGTATATCACAAATGATACTAAAGGATTCAGGTCTATCACAGGCTCGATGAACATTTGCAGTCTTTTATTTTAGGTACCGTTGATCGCGTTAAAACGAATTAATTGGTTTCAGATTCTTATTTGTTCCAACGATTATTTATTTTAGCTCCAGTTGGCTATTGTTTCGAATAGTCGATTATCCAAGACAATTATCCTCGATAATTATCGGAAGGAATTCTTTTTGTCCGAACATTTTATTCGAATACTTTACTCGAATATTTTATTCCAATACTTTATTCGAATTATTCATTGGTATATTTTATTCGAATACTTTATTCGAATATTTAATTGGAATATTTTATTCCAATATTTTATTCCAATATTTTATTCGAATGTTTTATTCCAATATTTTACTAGATTATTTAATTGCAATATTCTATTCGAATATTTTATTCGTTGAAAATTCATAAATCGTGCAAAAGAAAGATAAGAATAGAGGTTAGGTAGTAAATTCTATCCGTCAGTGATGGACATCCCATGGCTCGCAATAAGTCAAAATGACAAAGTAACTTCTCCTCGTACGAAGCTTCATTGTCCAAAAAGATAAAGATAACCGTATAGAAAAATGGCCGCGGTAGCAGTTTGTATTGCAACCGGTTACAGCAACGATCAGTCATTTGCACATGTACTCGATTGATTTCGAAATTCATTTTTTTGGGTAGGGGGGGGGGGGGGAGTGGAACTTTCAATCAGAGGAAAAGTTATATTCCATCATTTCGATTTATTGTGATCCATGGAATCTTCCTCATTCCGCTGCTGTCGTGATTTACGGGTAAAAATCTGAACAGTGTACGTTGCACACGGTAATATCGTGTGACTATTTACCGACTCGTTACGCAGCGAATAACTATCATCCGTAAATATGTGTCGTACGAACGGGGATCTGGATCGATTGAATATTAAATTCGTCGAGAGCTCTCCCACTGCATGGCAATTCGCTATCAATTTTCGTGTCCCATATTATTCTCAAAATTGAATATATCACACTATAACAACCGAGAAATTTATCGAATTCAGTATTTGTTTCCATAGATATCAATTATTAGCATATAAGTTAAAGCGAATAATAAAATATTAGCCTCAGACAGCTCCATTCCATTCAAACCGTTGAATTCTTTTATTCGAACAACGCAGAAAATCGTCGAAGTGGATTTTTTTTGAACAGGAAGCACCATTTAATAGAATCCCATTCCACCCGATGCTTCATTCCGTCTCCATTCAGTGCGGCAGAATGAACATCAGAGATAATGCACGTACTCGACGTTGCAAGTTAGGTTGACGCACACGAAATTTCACTTTCTCAAATAAAAGTTTAATTACATCCGCTATCATTGTACGAACATATAATAACATTCGCGTGCTACCATTTTTCATCTCGCGTACGTTTTACATTTTTCGTTCACGCGCGAAACGCGATCGTCGTGTAAAATCTTTGACCAATGGAGTTAATTAATCCAACAAGTACCGAAAATCAACTCGAAAAATTTTACTAAAAATGATTGGGTGGAATCGGAGATAGTGAAAAGGTGAAACGAAACTAAAAATGTTGATACATTAATTAGAACTTATTAACGCATTTGCTACCAGCGTCGCTAGCATATACATAGTTATACTTATTGCATTTATCGTATTATTATAAAAATATATACTTCTCACCAACATGCAACTTTGACAAAATTTCGTAAATAAGAAGCAATGCAAAATATTCTCAAGCGAGATCAAAATTGCTCGAAAGTAAAAAGAAAGAAAAGTTTTCTGAACATCAAGCTACGTGTAGCAATTTGAAATAATGTTCAAAAAATGCATCTAACGTACTTCGCGTGAAACACGAATTTTGCGAACGTCGCAAAATCATTAAAAAAAAGAAAAAAGAAAGAAGATTACACCGGACCGTTTTGCGATAGACGTGGAAAATGTTCATCTTGCACGAATAGAAGTGGTCTAGATATTACACATCCACAAGTATAAATAAAGCCGAGAAATATATGAGGATCCGCACGCCTCCCCTCCCACCGTTTTAGACTGGTCGTTTGCGCGGGTGATCCGCGGAGACGATGTACATCATTCGAAGGATTTATGGGCCATTTGTGCAGGCCATTTATCAATGTAGTTAGCATTTTTCTGGCCTTTCGGAATCTGCATTTTTATCCACGCCTCAAACGGAAGCAAGGATAGGTGGGCGATAGATTAAAGAGCCGGGCGCTCGCTGGCGTGCTCCTTCCCCTCCCCCACCGTTATTCCGGGCACGCATTATATCAAATATTCGCTCGCGGAGCTTCGCGGATAACGGCGACGAAGTTATTTATTATTTCGCGATATTGCTTGCCCGTTGTTCCAAGATTCGCGTCAATAATATTGGCAAGCCGTCCCACGGCGACACCGCGGTTTTCGTTAACTCGCTGCGAGAGCGACGCGCGAACGTCGCGACGCGACGCTCCGATAAAAAAAGAAAAACACTCTCTGTCCAGCGCGATTTCATTTTCGTACCTGCGCGGCCAGCCCTTCCCGCGCAGCTCTGTAATTACGTTGGTCGCAGTTTGAACCGGGCGTCGGCGTTTATTTCGTTACAGCAGCTCGGAAGGCTCTAATTCAGCCGGGGATAGTTCCCTTCGCGGCTCGCTCCGCCGTGCCGGAAGGAGAAAAAGAATCGCAGGTGTTGTAAGTAAAGTGCAAGTGCGATGGACGGTTCATCTTTTTCAGCTGGTCGCAGCCTGCGCGCGACCGTGATGGAGCAGCGTGCAGGATGGTGTGGGTAGGGGGCAGCGTTAAGGATAATGTTGTCCGAAAAAAGTGGAATTTTTGAAAAGCCTGGCGGGAGATTATTTCGAGGCCGGCTGAGCTGGCCGTTATAAATCCCGGAATAAAAATAGTGTCTCGCGGTAATAAAACTGAAACGGGCGAGAAGGAAACACGGACGCTGCGCGTCGCTCGAAAAAATTCCACAATCAGGAACAAAGGCGTCAGCCGTGATACGTTTATCTGGCCTGCTTCGACGCGGCGGGCTTGACTCCTTTCATCGAGGGGAACGGTCGCCGCGCGATCAAAGCCGGATATATCCGTGCATAAGTTGACCCCGGAATTCGGCCGGGCTCGAACCAACTTTTCCGGAGGGAGATCCTTCGAACACGCCACGGCCGCCGCCGCCGCCGCCGGTTTTTCCTAAATTCGCGGCGTCAAGCGAGAAATGGGTCTCCCGTAGTAATAAAGCGAGCTGAAGATAATCATTATCGTGACATGAAATTGTTTGACACGCGCCTCGGTTAACGAGCGCAATTTTAAATTCATGAAGCTTAATTAGCATGTATCAGGGGTCGCTTGTGCTCAAGCTGGCCTGTGTCCGAAACATGCAAATGCCTGTTCTCTCACCAAATTCCCTCTGATCCCTTTCCAGATTATATTGGTTCGATCTTCCCCCGCCGGCGATTATGCTAGCATACAAAGTATTCGTCTACGGTAGACTTTGCTGCATAGAGTAGCAGCGGTCTTAATTTTAAGACGACGGATTTTAATTTCAGTTCCAAACATGCAACTGATACTTGTTTCTTCGGTTTGTTTCCTTCCTCAATCTGCAAATATGTGTCTCACTTATATAACATTCACAATTTTTCAGCTGGAAATATTTTTCGCGAAATTCTTCAAAGATCATTATCGTTTTAGATGATGTCATCTTCCAGAAGACACAGGAACCGCGGGATCACGTCCATCAGTTGAAGCTCTCAAACATTGAACATTATTTCGGCAAATAGTTTGTGTCGGATGTTGTTAATTATTCTGTTGCAACCATCGCTCCCACGGATTGTCGTTATTGTTACATGAATATGTGGATGAAATTACGAAACTGGAAGGAAAATTACAGACGCGGCTACGTTTACTGTTAAACGAGCATTTCATGTTCCTTGTTCTATGTAAATGTTATTTTCATTCGAATAGTTTTAGAAAACAACGTAGAAGAACTTGATTTGCAAAAAAAGCTGAGGTTAACGAAAGTGAATTTAATTTGTGGGAGGGTGAGTATCGTTTGCAGAACAGCGAGTGTCGCTTGTAAAAGGGTGAATTTGATTCGAAAGAAATAATGAATTCCACTGACTTCCAATCGTAAACATTGTGCAAAATATTTATATAAAAATATTCTATAAAAATATTACATCAAAATATATACATATAATTTAAATACTAAATATTATTCTTGGATGATTCGATGTTTGCTCGTATTTCGTGTGACGAATTGCGCTTCAAATGACGGACGTCATTTTGTGGAAGATCTGCAAGCACGGCGCGTTCCACCGATCTTTTTCTTCTCTCTTGATGTCTCAATCGTTTGTCCGTTACTGTACGAGGCAAGCAGGTAACGTCACTCGACGCAAATTTGCCGCTTCTGCTTAGGCCAACGCTTGTCCCCGCGACGCGCCGCGACGATTCCTAAGCACGCATGAAGCACCAGATTTATTCAGTGTCGTTTGCGTAACGACGACGCTCGCCCCTGGCCGATCGTAACGAGTGTCATCATCATCTTCTGTTAAGGGACACAATCTTTCCAACAATTTTTCCATTTTCTCTGTCGCGCCCGACGAGAGAGAGAGAGAGAGAGACAGACAGAGAGAGAGAGATTGCAATTTCAACGAGGAAATGGTTATTACTGCGCCGCCTTCTTTGATAAAGTGATTTCGCGGGCCCTTCTTCATTCAACTCTTACGCTGCGACGATGGGTTTTGTTAGAGAATATTGAATGTCCAAGTATTTTGATGGCGCCTGTTTTCTTTGCGATCCAAATTTATTCTGTCCAGGGAGAGCAACGAAGGTATTTGCACGGAACGACACGGTTCGCAGCTGTACTTAACCCGAGAGCTCGTCGGTCTAGCGAGAGCGATCGAAGCCTCTCTCGACGATTACTGAAATTACAAGAGACCTTCCGGGATGGCTCGTTTATTCAAATATTATCCGAATTATACCAAGTTTTCTCGTTCATTTGCGCGCGGCATATTCCGGCATCGATAAAAAATTCATTTCAAATTTCTCAACGGCGAAAAAAGTAATGGGCATTGTTGGTGGATCGATAGTAACCCGTTCGCGTTTTATTTTCATTGTCCTCGATAAATCTCCGGCTTTGTATTCTTCTTATCGTGATCATTTATTAGTTTGAAAGAAGACCATATTTTCATTTGTCGTATATTCGTGTTTATTTTCGTTCCGAAATTTTGATCATTTTCGTACACGCGTTCGAAGAAGCTGCGTGGAAAAAAAACATTGAAATATCTTTGCTGTTTCTAAGTGCACAACGAAAGCTGTTTCGTGCCTTTGAGAAGTCACCGAACGCCATCGTGCAATGTTGACACCTCGAGACGCCCGACGGCAAGCTTAGCAATTATGGCTACTTGTGCGCAGAGCAAGCGTCATGTTTCTCAGCAAACCGCAGTCAAACGTGCGCAGTAACTAAACTGTTCGACAGGGCGAGCAAAATGGTTGCAAGAGAAAAATGTTTTTCGCCTCGCTTTTCTCACACAATTTCTCGTACGCGTACAGCGGTCCACACGCTTCCCGATAAAATTTCGCCTTTTACTTCCTGAAAGTGGTATTCGAAATATTTTCCACGAGGCGAAGCAATAAACAACATTTTTCCTTCCATATCACATTTTTAATATCACAATATTCAGTGTGTGATTAAATTTGTTGTACGCTGATGTATCTACAAATAATGGAGACATTTAAATGTTACTATTCAGCTATTTTATCCTGTATATAATAATAATAATAATAATAATAATATAATCGCGAATTTATTTATTCCCGTAAACGCGTAACTTGGAGATTTCGATGTTCCAGAATAAGTAAATGATTAAAATTATTATAATTTTCCAGGAACATTGGCAGAGTAATCTGCTATATCAATAAAGAACGAACTTAAAAAATAAATAAATAACAGTCGTCAAATAAAAATTAAACTGATCGAGAGAATAAAATTAAATTTAAAGTAAAAAGTAGTTTAAAAGTAGGCTTTACATAGAAATGTTTAAAAGTTAACAAGTTTCTGGGGCACGAGGTGCTGTGTTATTTAAAAAAAACGTGCATGACTGCGAGCTGTTAATAATACTTTAATCGCTATATAGCCGGCGAAAGGAACTTTAGAACTTGGCGATGGAAGATAAGACTGTCCATTATTCCAGTTTAGTGTTAATGGCTTTTTAGATTTCTTCTTGCGGAGAAGTGCACTGCATCCGCAAGAAAGAATAGGATGAGGTCCGTTCTGGAGAACTGCATTAGTCCGTAAATTTTTTGCGGTCAGGAGACTCGGGGCTGCAGAATAGTGAACATCATTTTTAAGACCACTAACTCGGTTATCAAGCGTTCGTGGCTGTCGAAATAAAAATTCCGACCACCCCGGGTTACAGTTGATTGTTGCAAACGTAAAATTACATCCCTCGTCGCACACGAATTTTCGGTTTCTGATGGAACAACAACTGCAGAAAATTAGAGAAATTAGAGCAATACGTTAATCGACCTGTACTGGTTTTCTTTATCATTATTTTATATATTTCATATATTTTATTTATTGTCGCATCATTGTAATTCCGTGTATATACTAATCGAACAGAAAAAGTGTATTCCAAAATTGACTTTCGATATTTCCGAAAAAATTCTATACCTAGTTTTAAATTCAAGTTAAAGTTGTGGAAGTCACAAAACTCCAAAAAGCGTTAACAAGGTTAAACACGCGAATGCTACGTATCCACTGCAAATCCACACCAAATTATTTGGTCAAGCTTTAATGGACAGCGAAAAAACGTTCGGCAGACACAGTGCCCGTGGAAAGGGCAATAGTTGGACAAAGGTTGGGAAGAAAGGTGGTGCGCATGTAGTAGTTAATTGACGAAGAAATACGTGTACGGCACGTCCGCGCCCGTACACCGACGGGGCAGCCCATGAAAAATAAATATAAGTGTATTTAAAACGAAAATATTGGAGCCTTACGCCACTCCTGTGACACATTATTATGTGACGCTATTGCGTCGACTCGTAAATATCCTGAGAACGGTGTTTTGATGGCAACAAACGTAGTCACGTACTCAATTTACGACAGGACATTCTACGCCGGTGGATTTTCCATCGTTGTCAGACTCGGCTTGAAGAGCCATCCACACATTCCCGGCGACAAACTGCGCAGGTATGCCCGTGCTCGTAAAAAGCTTAAAAATGAAATCAATGACGGAGGAAAAAAACCGAACGCGAAGCTGCTCGCAATTACTTTGTTTTCCTGTCCCGTGAAAAAAGGCGTGTCTCCGATAGCGCCGATATTAACCTTACCCATGGGAGGACTTTAAGAGTTGTGCGTGCGACATGGACGGGGCATTTACGGCGTCCAGGAACATTTCGGATTTAATACTTCAACTTCTTTTGTTATCACTGCGGAGTAGCTCGGCTGAAGCAGCTGTTGGACTTTATGTGTTTAAAACGCCGTCCCTTATTAGCTCTTTTATGCCGACTTTGCAGACACTTGGCCGCGATGATGAGTTTTTGACTTTTAATGCCTCTGTGCGTTCAACCACCCTATCTCCCTCCCTTCGCCGGGTCTTAGTTCGTTGTTCTTCGCGACATGTCCGCCGGCACGCTATTCCCAATTCCGAGGTTTACGGCGAAAGGTCCTTCGTTACGAACAGGCAATCGAGTAATAATTGTTACTAATGATTTGTAAGCAGTGTTCCAGGAATGCGGAGTCAGTGCGTAAGAACTTCGGCGGAAACTTCGGCGGAGGATCGCTGTTTCACGACGGTGCCGACCTCGTTTCTCGCAAACGCTGCCCGGGAACCGCACGAATTAAAATGTCAGGTTCGATCCCATTCTCACGGCTCGCATGTTACCAACAGATCTCTCTGTTTATTTAAAAGCGTCCGGTAATTGAATAATGCGCTCGATACAGCGTCGTCGGTCACGCATGGGCGACACTAATGTATTTCGGTTTTGCGTTGCGGTACGATCGAATGAATCCAACTTTTCTACGATTTTTAGAGCGTGATGGAGTTGGGACAAATCGTGATCTTTCGTTTTACTTTTTTGGTTTCGTCAGGGAAATTACTTTGTTTCGGGGAATTTTTGATGTTAGTGTTAGGCAAAAAGACTACGGAAGCGCTGGTGATGAATGTTAATTTTGTTTGCAAGGAGGCAAAATATTCGCAAGAAATATTCCCTCTGACATCTCAAACGAATTCACGCGACCCGTTCGAATTTTGAAAAATTTCTATTCTAATATTTCATTATACACACATATGTAACATTTAATATATTTATTTTCGAAATATATTCAATATTTCTGTAGTATCGTAATTTAGTGGTTACGTTTAGGGCGAGGAGGAGTGTTAGGCTTAGGAGACCGTAGTTTTAAGACTTTGTATTTATGGAAAGCAATAGAAGAGAAACGTTGGCGAAGGCCGGGTCAGATGGGAAAAACCCTTGGCGACGGAGAGCCGGCGGATGCGATTGTCACGTTTTTGGAAAGGCAGGCGTTGTGTCGAAAGAGCGTGTTTGGAGTGGACAGAGTGTGTTTGAGAGTCGTCGAGTGAGGAGCGTTGCGAGTTGTAGAATTAAGTGAAGTAGTTGTAATCCTAGTTGTAGATACGGTACGCGATATTTCCTGTTTTCATCATGTTTAGTTCTTTCCTAATCAATACATATTCTATATTGTTTAAATATTGAACAAATTTCTACATTTCAATATTTTCTTCTTCTGAAAAGTTATGACGAATAGTTGAAATCTAAAATAACAGAGAGATCGAAAGAACTAAAAAATGTCGATGTATAATTTTCAGTCGATTAAAATAATTACTGAAGGAAAGAACCGTCCCTTTAGTTTCTATTGCAATCGACGCGAACAATTTTTATTCCGCACAAAAATCTGCAGTCTAATCGTTACATTCGATAAGCTCCCAATCACTATAACTATGAAGCAGATCAACGATATTATACATCATCTCTCGACGAAATCGTCGGTGGAGGGGCGGGGAAGTGGGGATGTCGGAAGTCAAGTTAAATGAAGAAAGTTGCGCAAACCCCGGTGTAACGCTCGATGATGCAGCCGGTCACGTTTCCGAGCTTTCCGCCCCCATTGCCAGCATTCCGTGGCTTATCAGCGAGCTGAACGGTTTACGCGTTCGTATTGGTACCCACCACGAAAGGAAGTGGCGCTGCGTAAATCGTCCGCTCGAGAGTAAGTTAAATCTTACTTATCTTTCGTCAGCACCGGTTTTCTTTATTTCTTTCGTGTTTTTTTTCTTTCCTTGGTTTTTACGATCGGTGGGCCACGCGTCGAAATTCGCTGTCGGCCCGTCGAGAATACGATACAGTGGCGCACGGTTAAATTTACATGAAATACGCGCTGTTGAATTTACGTGAAATCCGCACTATTAAATTTAAACGAAATTCGCGCTGTTGAATTGATGTGCAATTTGAACGGTTAAATTTACACGAAATTCGCGCAATTAAATTTACGTGAAATCCGTACTGTTAAATTTATACGAAATTCGCGCAGTTAAATTTACGTGCAATCCGTACTGTTAAATTTGCACGAAATTCGCACAGTTGAATTTATGCCCAATCTGTACGGTTAAATTTACACAAAGTACGCACAGTTCAATCCTCGCAGGTAAATTTACAAGAATTTCGCACAGTTGAATTTCCGCAAATTTGGCACAGAATAAAATTCACACGAATTTCGTACGTTTAAATTCACACGCGATCCGTACAGTTAAATTTACACGACCTGGATCGACTTCTTTCCCACCATGGTGCACAAGCGAAACAGGAACCCGCGAAAAAACCGCGAGTGTCTTATTCTTTCGACGATCACTTTCGTCGGACCATGCCAGAGTTACCTCCTGCCAGAAAAAATCGTCGGTACGATTAAAGTAACATGCTGGTCTGCGAAATCGACGGTCAATTTAACCGTGCTCTGAAATGTCGGGCGCGTTTGTGTTTGTTTTCCATTTTATTGCGGCCGAGGGAAGCGCGTCCGCGAGATTATGCCGGCGACACAGGCCTGGGTCACGTCCCCGGTTTATGGACCGGCCGCGTGTCGCGTTCTCCCGCGACAACGTATCGAGCCAGCGGCGGTGGCGGCACTCGAGGAAATTAATTGGGCGACACTCGAGGAAAAGCGGTCAGATATAATTATCCGCGCTAGACCGCGGACGCGTCGGCACCCTCTCCTTTTGTTTCCGTCTGGCGCCCCCGCGCGGTTCCGGGTTTCCATTCACAGGCCGGAACCGTTGATTAAAACAAGAGCCGTTCGGAAACCGTCGGCAAACGAATTATCGCGTTTAAACGGCCCCGGGATTTTCTGTTCTGTCGATTTCCATGGAAACGGGGGATACGTCTGAGGTAACGCGATAATAACGTTATTCCCGGGGTAAAGAGATTCCGTCGGACAGGCGTTTCGGCTCGCAGCGAAACCGATAATGCTGAAATAGGAACACATGTAACTTATAATCCGAGCAGGCGAATTGATATCACGACGGGACCGCTGGCGCGCGGACTCGACCCTATGATGCAGCCGTAGAACGCGTACATCTGTATCGCGAATATTACCGCAAGCTGCGGGGATAGATACGTCTAATTTTAGGACCAAACACGGCTAAGTTTGATACAGTATGAAGTTCTCGCGCAATTAACGTCGTTTCAGATCGGCGCTCTGTAACCCTTGATTTGCATTTGATAAAACCGGTTATACACGCGTCCCATCACATTTTTTTTGCGAGCTCTATTCCGATTTCCCGCGCGAATTTATGAACGTTCCATTGGAATCTCTACGATCTTGTTATTTATTTATTTTAGATCGTTCACGATGGCATCATTTTCGATTACATTTGATTTACGCAATGTGTACGAAAATTTACGTTAGGTCAGCGAAAATTATACTGCGGCGTGAATAATTATAGAATCAAATTAATTTTTATGTTTTTAGTGGTATTTGAATTATAAGTATATTTGTATATTTTTATAATAACAATAGTAATAGGTAATTCGAAGTATGCAAATATTATATTACGTTAAACGTTGCACTGAGTCTATAATTACAGCTGATTATGTAATAAAATAACTTTGAAATTTATAACCTTGACATAACATTACATAACCTTTTAACGAAGTTCTAATCTTTACATAACCGAACGTAATATTTACAAAAGCTTACATAGGCTTTACGAAAATTATACCGTGGTGTGAATAATTATAGAATCAAATTAACTTTTATATTTTTATTGGTATTTAAACAAAAACTTATTTGTAAATTTCTATGTTAGGAATAATAAAAAATAGAAGTATACAAATATAATACCATATTAAAAGTTACACTCAGTTTACAATTACAGTAATATCTCTCTAATTGACGCTCAGATTGTTCACAAAAATGGACAACTTTGGAAGAGGAGATACGATTCTTCGAGGCTTGTAACTCGTTTTTTATGGTTATCGATTGTTACTAACTATTAAACCGAGCTACAAGGCTCGAAGAATCGTATCTCCTCCTCCCAAATTGTCCATTTTTGTGCACAATCTCAGCGTCAAATATGGACACATTACTGTACATTTGATTTTACGTAATATTAACAAGAGCTCACACAATTCTCCCTTCTGAAGAAGATTCCCCGAAGATTGAACGACCCTCGTGACAAACGAACGGCTTCGCACGTAATGAAAATAATTAATCGTCGCTCCGAATATTCGGGTCAGTGCCACGAATTGACCGTGTCGAAGGGTCAACGTCGTAAACGCTACGGGGACGCAACAGTTTAGTGTGAATCCGGCCACCACGAAGGTGACGCGGATATGCTTCCTCGCCCGTTCGGGCATACACGACTAAATTTCTATCTACTTCCAGCGGCCCCACGTTCAAGGGAAAGGGCCGAGGAAAAATCCGCACGTGCCATTGAGACGTTTACAATGGACGAGTTCTTTAGCCGCCAGCGAATTTCAGTTTCCATCCATCTGCAGGCGTCCACGGGGAACCACGGGGAGGCAAACTCGTGACGCGACGCCTCGCGTCCACTAAACGAAGACCTAGGAAATCGGGATGGGTATTGGAGTCAGGATTTTTCCTACCGGAAGTCCTTTAACCAAAGGGTTTCCCGGCAGAAGGATGCGAAAACCTGGAAGACTTTTTCCGACGACACGAAGTGTTGTGCCGCCTCAGGCCATTTCCAGCTTCCGCTAGGGGTGATGTCCCGCAGAGCCTCTCTCTGCGGGTCGAAATCCTTGCAGTGGAGAAGGAAGTGGTCTACCGTGTCCGACCCGTGACCACACCCACACGCCTCACTGTCGGCAACCCCGTACGCGAAGAGGCGCGAACGGAAATTTCCATGTCCAGTGAGGACTTGTGTGGTGTAGTGGTTCGGTATCATCCACCCGGCCGCCATCCTTCTCTCGATGCTGCTGAAGAAGGTGAAAGTTGTGCGGCCTTTGTGGGAGGAGTCCCACATGGATTGCCACACCCTTTTCACCTCAGCCACGATCCTAATTTTCGCATCGTTGGTTCCCGCTGGGACCACGATGTTACCGATCCTGGCGTCCATATTTCTCCTAACCTGGTAAAGGGCTTTGGCCTGTTGTAGCTCAAGTCCGATGGGGGGGGGGGTACCGGCCACCACGCACATGCTATCCCACGATGACCGGCGATATGCACCAGTTACCGAATTGAGAGCACGGCGCTGAGCGGCTCCGAGTATTCCCAGCTCCCCTGCCTTGCACCCTCCGGCCCATCCGGCAGCGGCGTAAGTCGCTACCGGGATGAAGACCCCGCGGTACAAAGCCGAGAGTGCTCTGATACCGAGCCCCCATCCTTGTCTCGCCAACCTGCCAAGTTTCGCGAAGAGCGACCCGACTTTGTCGCTGATATATTGACAATGGGATCGGACACCCATGTCCCTATCTAAGTGGACGCCTAGGTATCTAACTGTGTTCTTGAATTTAATTGACCTCGCTCCGATCCGAATGACCGGCGGTCTCTTCTGAAAATCTACTTTCGATACGCGGACTGCTTTCCTTTTTCTATCGGGACGCGATCCTCCCCGTCGGCCTATTTTTTCCCTATCTACGTACCCATTCCGGAGTACGATCGCTTCCGATTTCGAATCGGATATCTCTAATTTAGCTGTCCTGCACCAACCTAGGATCTGGTCGACAACGCGTTGACCCTCGATCGCTAGGTCTCTGCGGCTATTTCCCCCCACGAGGACGATGAGATCGTCCGCGTATGCTACAAACCTATTCTCAATTGAGGTTTCGAGTAACCTCAGGAGACCGTCGAATATAAGGTTCCAGCACGCGGGGCCGAGGACGGAACCTTGCGGGCATCCTCTTGTCGCGCGCTTGGAGATCCTTTCTGTTCCTACTGTGAGACTGACCTTGCGGTCCTCGAAGTAATTGGAGACTACCTCGAAGACGTTGCGCGGACAGTCTCGATTCCTAAGACTACCTAACACTAGGGGCCACCAGACGTTGTCGAAGGCTCCGGAAATGTCGAAGAGTAGTGCGATCACATGCCGATGTTCGATCTCATCAACCATGCGGCGCAACTCGACAATTGCATCTTCAGTCGACTTTCCGCGCGTAAACCCGTACTGTCTGCTGGAGATGCGTCCCGTCGCCATCGCCGTCTGCTCTAATCTGCTCTTAAGGAGCTTCTCAAATGTTTTCCCGATCACGGAGAGGAGGCATATCGGTCGGTAGGACTTTGGGTCCTTCTCGTCCTTTCCTTCGCCTTTCAGGAGGATTCTCAGAGAGCCCACCTTCCAGGCGGAGGGGAAGACGCCCCATTGAAGGCACCCATTGAATAGTCGCGTGAGTTCCCCGAGGATTGTTTTCGCGGAGGCCTTCAGGACCTGTACCTCAATGAGGTCCGGTCCTGGCGCCTTTCTATTTCCGAAGGAACGAATTGCTCCGGCCACCTCCACCAAGGAAAAGGGCGAGGCGTCGGCGGTATTCGGGGCAATTCGCGCCTCTTCCCGGAGAACCCTTTGTGTCGGCGAGTCGAGTTCAGGTCGGTCGTCAGGGACGTGGGCTTCCAGAAGCTCGCTGGCGGTTTCCAGAGCACCGGTTGTGCTTTTATCGTTGCGCCGGAGTGTGCTTAATACTTTCTCTACACGGAGTTAATTTGCCTGGAGCTTGTATACGATGCCCCAGGGCTCCGTGTTCCCGTTCGACGTCACGAAGTTTTGCCAGCTTTCCCGTTTCGCCCTCTTCACCTTCCTGCTGTAGTTCCGCAACGAAGTACGGTACTCTTGCAGTTTTTGGAGGCGGGAGGGTCCGTCTATCGTCTTCTGGGAGGCACGCCTCTGCCTGTACACGGCCTTTTTGAGCTTTGTTAGCTCTTTTGTCCACCACGGGTTGGACTTTCTAAATTTTCTTTTCCTAGGCATTGACGCGGTGCAGGCGTCAGTGATGACGGCTGTGAGCGTCTCTGCCATCCTACCTACATCTTCCACCGACCTCAAACTCAGGACTTCGAACCTCGACCGTGAGTGGTCGGACAGGGCCTCCGAGAACCGCTCCCAATCCGCTCGACGAGTGTCGAACCGAGAGTTCGCTGCTCCCTGATTTCCCGTCGCGGCCCTAGGTGCCCGCAGTCGGATGTCGATGGCATTATGATCACTAGTCGCCCATTCGCTTCTTATCCTCCATTCTTTAATATAGGGGACCATGGAGGGGGATGCCAAGGTAACGTCGATGTATGACGATCCTGTTGGCGTCCAGAAGGTGGGTGGTTGACTAGCGTCGTTAGCTATAGTTAATCTAAACGCGGAAACTAATCTTTCTAACTGCGCTCCCCTCTCGTCTGTGCTGTGCGGGCTCCAGAGCGAGGATGGCGCATTCGCGTCGACAGAAATTATCACTCTCTTCCCCCTCAATGCCAGGAGTACCGTTTCCAAGTGCTTGAGGTGCTTCTCTATCTCGTCTTGGTATTGGAAATAATGGGATACCGCGTAGAAGGAGAAGCCGGGGGTCAGCACCTCCGCACATGCGCAGTGCGGGTTACTGAGCTGTGAGATGAACGTGACCTCAAAGTGAGGGTTGGGGATGGCGACAGCGGCCCAAGTGGAGTGGGTTTTCACCGCCGCCACCCTCACTCCGGTCCCTAATCCGTTTACCCTATATTCTGCGCCTTGCTTTCTGACGTTTAGTTCCTGCAGGAGCAGGACGTCCAGTCGCTTTTGCGCTATTAGCTCCCTAATTTCGCCCGTTACTACAGCTGAACGTCGCATGTTCAGCTGTAGGATCCTAATTCCCGTGGCTACGTTCGCGATCGCGGGGCCGCGGTTTCGCGTTGGGGTTGGGGGGACGCGGGGGTTGTTTTTCCTATTATTCCCTATATTCGTAGCGTCGCACCTTACGAGGTGGACGCGGACGGCGCGAAGACCGATCCCGTCCAAACGTATACCCGAATCTAGTCCTATTGTATTGCCTAGGTCGTTGCCAGTGTCCCTCCTATCCTTAGCGGTTAATTCCGCCACAGGGACCCCAGGGACGGGAGTCCCTGTGTCCGAGGCCCTAACTTTGTATTTCTTGTCTGGCATTAATTGGTTTTTAAATTTCCTACCCGCCTTCGTCCTTTCCCGTTCGTTTTCGTATCGTGTCCGTTTGAATAGCATTGGTCAATTGTGGATGTACGACTTTCGGCTGGCGATTTCTTCTTGTTTTATTTGGGCACTACCTCCCGTTAGGGCACTACTCCCTTTTCTTTTCTGGGCTCCACCCTGCCCTTTGGCTCCACCAGAACTTTGGTTTACGTATGGGCACTACCTCCCATTTGGGCACCACTCCCTTTTTCTTTTCTGGGCTCCACCGGACCCTTTATTTTATTTGGGCACCACCTCCCTTTTTCTCTTATGGGCTCCACCCTGCCCATTGGCTCCACCGGACCTGTTATCGCCTGGCCTAGGCCCTACAAACACCCTACTTGGCTCTGGGAGGTGAGGTCGCCGACCCTCAAGCGTAGACACACAGTCAGGCCCCAGTCCTTCGCAGTGGCAGCATTGGTTTCCCCCGAGGTTTATGGCCGATTGAGCACATTTATTTAACCATGCCCCTCGAGGTACTCATAGCGGGAACCACGGAGAGGTCGCTGCTTGCTAGCCATGCACCCCTTTGTCTGGCTTCAACGTACTGACCTTTTTGGTGGTCCACTTCCACGAGAAAAGGGATACATTAGCAACTCCCGCCCGGGGACGCAACATGACGCGTCGCGTCGGGGCCATATTTTGTCGTGGATAAATTTACGCGTGACACGCTGTTAAATTGACCGTGTGCGACTGAGATACGCCGAATTCCGTGGACCCGTGTCGCGGCAAATGCATTAGGGTAGCGCGGACTGACGGACCACCCCGTATCGAGGGACGCGGAGAAAGCTTGCGCGTCCTATGTTTTAAGAGGAAAATGGTAATGTCGAAAAGGGTCAGACCTGCGCGGTTTTGGCATTCGCGAGCCGCAAAACGTTGGCTACTCTGCATTGTAAATCAAGATTCCCTGCATCGGCGACCGGAAACGGCGTCTGCCCCGCACAGATTCATGAAAATTCACGCGTTTTCACCGCCGGTTTCCCGCATCTGCATCGCAAATGCGGGTCGATGGATACTTTTCCGTGGCCGCGACACGGCCGTCGATGGAACCCCGATGACAGCGCTAATTAGTTATCGCTCTAAATATTCGAAATAAGGAACGTCGCCGAGAATTCTCTATTTTCATCGGAAATATTGTTGCACTTTTATTTTATTCGCACGGTAGAATCTGGATTATCCGAAGCTGCAATATCTGATTATTCTAAATACGACTGCATATTCGAGCATGCACTACGAACTTGCACTACGATTTCTTTCTGCACTGAATTAACACTTCTTCGTTTTCATAATTTGTCTGATAATAATAATCTATCATTCGTAAACTTTGATCACAGTTGAATCAAATTTTGTTTCGATTTGCAGGAAATGAATAGCACAGTGGAGACTCTCTTATCTCAAGGTTTATGTATGTAATATTTGCATTTATGACGAAAGCAACTAGGTCGAATACAGCATGTTGTAAATGCAATACAAAAATTCAACAGTATAACAACGTATAATAACGTTCTCGTTATTATTAACTGAATGGAACCGTTGAGAATGAAAATAAATTTTCATTTAACTCCTGTTCGCTGCGATCGAGATGGAGAATTTTTATTTTGCATTAAGATCCGCGGTCTACTCGTAATAAAACCGGTGAATTTCCTCTGCGAGCAATCCGTGAGTCTTGACAATAACATTTTCCAGCGTTGCAGAATCTAATTCTAAAGGACGGTATGCAGGTTGATAGCCATTTTTCTCGGTTTCCGCCATGAACGCATTACAGTAAATTTTCCCCAATTTTTCAACAGCTTGTGAACAAAAGTGAACGATTTGGGAGGAGGAGATTCGATTATTCGAGCCTCATGGCTCGTTTTTAGAACAATAATAATATTTATATAATTATAAAAACGAGGTACAAGGCTCGAATAATCGTATCTTGCCTTCCCAAACTCTCCATTTTTGTTTACAAGACGAAGGAAAATTAGGGAGAATTTAATGCACTAATCAGATGATCGTCCGCACTTGAATTACGGGAATCAATGAGACGTCATTGGGGCTTTTAATTGGGTGCCATAAAGTGGCAAGTACGGGGACAGTATCGCAATATTTTCGTCGGATTTTTATCTGCGATATTTCGGCAAATTAATCGTTACAATGCCGGGCGTTCTGTTGCGCGTGATGAACGCGGAGACGGATAATGAAACGGGTAACGAACAGTTGCGCAACGTGCGCGTTGCGCGAACGTTAACCGCGTTCCTACGAAAATAAAGAAAATTCAGATATGATAGAGCGATTGTTTGAAAAATTTCGCGGGACGTGCGCGTTAATGCTTGTCAGGACATATCGGCACGCGGACGCCGTTGGATCAGCATCGACGTATGCAAATTTATTATATACGGTGTAAATATATACGCGTCCACTTAACCATAACTGTACAGAGTATCGACACTTCTCAATGTCGTTTCGACAATGCTGAACTTTCCTGGCACGAATGTTTTACCGATAAATCAGCGATGGCATTGAACGCAATGCATTTCGTGCTGCTTGCATTTTGATAATTTATAGCATTGCTATCTACAGTGTTTACACTTGAAGTCAACTTCTACATAAGTCTCACTTCACTGCATAATTAAATCGCTGTACCTTCTTTACTAGATGTCAGTTGTTATTAAATATATTAAGGTTTTAATTTCTGTCAAAAATATATAAGTTAAAATTTCTAATTGAACTTGTATTAAAAATTTATTATAATTTAAAATCTCTAATTATATTTCTCTCTCCATTGGAAATGTACCAAGATATTAAATTTCTATTAAATTCTATTACAATTTAAATCTATATTAAAAATTCGTTATAATTAAATTTTATATTCATAATCTATTATAATTCGTATCACCCCTATTTAAAATTAATTATTCTGAATCTCTGTTAAGAAACTAATGAAGCTTAATTTGCGAATTTGATGTGTCTGTGATAAGTACACCGATTGTGTTACTTTACGTTGCCACGCTCGGTTATTACGGGAAGCAAGCGACCACAAATGCATTTGTCGCTCAACGTACTCCTCTTTTTTTTCAATTTCGAACCGCCCGCTGTAACATGCGACAACTCGTTTAGATGTTATGAGGATGCTTCCCGTTGTCCCATTTTTAACAGCAATTAAAGTATCGTGAATTTCCTTGCAATACGAGTCGTCCTAACGTATTTACTGTGTATACGAGACTGTGCATCATGTATCTAGGCGTTGCCGGCCCGAGAATAACGCTCGCAGTTTTCCATTGATGTTTTCATGTTCGCACTTTATTTTCTTCTTTTCCATTGTGTGCTTAGCAGCGTCGGAGAACTGCATGTTGACGATTTCCCGAACTCACGGCAGATTTTTCATACCCACTAAGTCACGTATACTGCTTCCGGTGCGGTCTTTTTGCATTTCACCGGTCATACAACTCCGTTCGAAATGTTACCCGGCGGATCTGACTTTTGTGAGTTTGTAGCTCGCGGTGCAGCATTAATATGATGCGGTTTTCAAGCAACTGTCACTCAAACACTAACAGCATTATCGAGACCTAAAAATTCGAGAATATAATTTGGACATTCTAGAACATTGTTTTCTTCGTTAAAATTTGATATCTGATATCCAAGTATATTAAATTAATTATTAATTTCTTTCGTTAATATTTACCATTTCGATGGAATATTTCCTACCCTTGATTTATAATTATTGAACAGCGAATATTTGTGCATATTTTCATTATAATTATTTCATGAAAATCGGAAGAAGAAAATTTTCTTTGGGAAAACAGGGAGCATAGAATAATAGAACAGTGCATATTCGTTAATATGCCCGGATTCTTGCATTCTAGAAGCTTGCGTCATAAATACATAAAGATTCGCCGGCTACCAATTAAATCTCACAGATACAACATAATTATATTTGAACTTGATATATCTGTTGAGCCGTTGAAGATCGCCGAAAACGTCTGACGACAGCGATGAGTCCGTGCACCTCGAACCAATATTTGCTCCCTTTTACTGGTTTCGCCAGGTATCTTTGCCGAAATATTGGAAGTCGGGACGTGAGATCCAGGCCACCGATACAGACGGTCTAGGTTCATTCGCGGATGTATTCCTACATTCGTATGCCGAATGCTGCATAAGTCTCGCGGTTGAAATTCCCCGTGGGATGCCTTTCGGCTATTTTACCGATTTCCTAAAAATCGCGCAAGAATACACTTTGCGCCGGGTGTAAGTAGACACAGGGCATGAGCATCGGCTGGTTATCGCTCCAGTATGCAGAAATTGGAATTCGTTTGTTGCGAAATCTAAAGCCGGATACCATCAATTTATTCACTTAGAAATGAAGTTTTTTGCGCATTTTTGTCACGTACCGTCGGCGTTGGCATTTCCAAATGATTGATCGGACATCAAGAAATAGTGTAGAAAATGATTGGAAACATTCTATTTAGTTTTCATCCAATTTCCTTCCCTGAGATATTTTTTATTTTGCACGTGAATTGATTTTGCACCTCTTTCCAGGAGTCTGACATATGGGGTTTGGTTACTTTAGAGTGCTGTAACTTTGCGAGAAAAAAATTAAAGAAGAAGGATCGAACTTTACTCTACTGTAAACGGCATCCCCGGAAAAAATTTGACAAAGTCCGTGCGTTTCTTCAAACTTGGCAATTTTCAATATGATAAACAGGGATCCAGATTTAAATAGTTACAGTGGCGAGAGTGCGTAGAATATAAAATTGAGAAATATCGTCTTAAACTAGAGGTTTCAAGCTTTAATTTGAAATAAAAATCAATGATTTTTCGCTAAGTTATCGTCAGTCAAAGTTGACCAATTCCCATCCGATATGTGCCTATGCTGTAATCTTTCGGAGCAGTTTATTACCATAAATCTCAGTTATTAGTATCAAATTCTACGAGCCAAAATTCTTGCAATTAGCACAAGTACATAAATACTAATTTCAGAACCTAATATTTCAAGATTGCCCGCCATTATACACACATTATCGCGTTTTGTTTCGTGTTTATTTCATCGGGACTTCGGAATCGGTTCTCCCAGCCAACGATTGAATATCGAGTCGGGCAATCGTGGTATTCTTTAAATTTAAATTTGACGCTTAAGATGGGGATCGGAGGTAATAGAGATGGAGTTCGGGTGAAGTATGCGTTATGGAGGGCGGGGGAAGGGAGAAGTACGAGTAGGAAAACTGGCTGATTCATAATCGGGAATGGACTGCGGAACAGCTAATTCCGAAAAGTAGTTGCTCTCGGCGCGGCGGGAGCAATAAAGCTGTTACGCGCAACTATTCCTCAGTTCTGCTTTACACAGTTGCCTATGCGATAACACGACCACGATAAATAAATGCTGGAATGATCGTTTCTGAGCTTTCGAATTCAGATATAATCGCGGTCTATAAATTCTCTAACTCGCCGCTTCGTTCCGAGCGGATCCTTGCCAGAGGAAAAGGAACGCAACAGAAACTAGAGACTCTGTTCGGGACGTTATTTTCGATTATTTGTGGCCGAACCGTGCTTAAATAAGCAAACGGAAAGCGGTCGTACTTGAAAAGCGAGCTTCGGAATTATTCAAGGAAATCTCTTCAACGAACAATCGTTAAATTAATACACGGACTGTAGATTTTATGTGAAACGAGTCTGCGAGTACGTTTAAGGAATTTAATCATTAACTTAACCCTTAATTTAATCCTTAATCTTGAGTTTTTACAAAAATGATTTTTACACTGGGGTCATGATAGACCCGACGGAAAAACTTTAAAAACGCTTTATTGATATTATATTCTTAGCTAATGAAATCATGTGAAATTAATAATTAAACTTTTACTACAATGAGAAATAAAAATACAATGACGGGATTATTCATCACTTCGATATTTCAGATAGAAAGTACTGTTGAACTATTTTCAACTTGCTAGTATTATTAAGAAATTAAGTGTGTATTTCTCTCTATTTAGCTTCTGTATCATGTAATTAGTGCAGACAATTTTTATCTGCATAAAATCTGCATAAAAATCTGCAGTCTAGTAATATATTATCTTATTTGCATACACATTATTTGACAAAATTATTTGCTATTTTGTGTTAATATATAACTAGTCTTTCTCTAGATTATTTCATTATTGGAGAGAGAGAGAGAGAGAGAGAGAGAGAAAGTAAGAAAGAAAGGAAGAGAAAGTGAGAGAAAGAGAGAGAAAGAGAAAGAAATCCATTTGAAATAACGTTCTATTTAATAAAATAGATATCATCGAAGCTATTGATATCGATTTCTCGCAGCAGAGGTTCGAGATACTGTTTCTCGTCTGAGGTACTGTCTATTTAGCTGGTTCCGTGTGGTTTTACAGGAATCCCTTAGGAGCGAGCCAGGTTCAAATCAGGCAAACTTGGAGCTAAGTTCGCGGAACTCGATCCCGCCAGCGAATATTCATTAGGACCGTATTAATTATGATCAGCAAAGTGTTTAACTAATTAGCGCTTGTTCGGATGCGGAACTGGGAAGATGAAATTGTACCGCCACCGTCGATATCAATTATCCTGCTGGAGACAGAATTCTTGATAAGATAATCGGTATGTAACCGACAAAGGATGAAGAATATGTTCAAAAAAATATGACTGAACTAATTACAGTGCGAATTTTCTGCATTCGTGAATTACATTTTCAAACTAATATTAATTCTTATATCAATATAGCAATAGCATCAATATAGCCATTAATTATATTAATATTAATATATGCTATATTGATATACAAATTAATATTTGTTTGAGTAGTAGTATATTACTAGTATATTAATATAAATATATTATATACTATATATAAATTTACTAATATATTAATATATACTAGTTAATATATAAAAATCTTTCTTTACACGTTAAATAGTTAACTAGGAATAGTTAATTAAGTCGGTAAGTGAGCTGTGAATTCTACTCGAACACAAAAGTGCGTTAACAAAGGACAAACACTTTGGTTTGGAAACAGCGAGGCAACTGAATGTATTCAACACCTATACAGAAGTTTCGGGAAGTTTAAATACTTTATAACAGGGCTATCGATTAATTCTCTTTCAAATCCATGTTTCATTTCACTGTGTTTCGAGAGACACGCCCTTTTAGGAGTAACCAATCCTTTTCAACGGATTGTGTCGAGAGCAATGAAAACTGGAGTGATTGATCTGTAGTGTGGTTCCAAAGAGGTAAATTAAAAATTGATGACAGTCGCAGAAATGATACCGTAGGATATCAACTGCGGAGATGTGGCAAGCTTCATCAAGATACATATTTGAGCATTCGTAGGAGACTCTTTCGCTGTGTTAGAAACGTCGAGCATTGCCCGGGAAAAGCTAGGAATTCATCGGAATCATTTCGCTTACTCTCGACTATTCTCACTTCGTATCATTTGTGCCATAAATAACCGGAAAAATAATAACTGTATAATATATAATTAATAAATAATAAATACAATTAATAATAATAATATAATTAGTAATAAATAATATATATACAATTAACTGTATATAAATAATAAAACATATTACATTTTCTAATTGCAAAATAAACAAAATAAAACTGTATAAAAATTGAATACATCTCATTCGACAAATATAAATTTAATTGTGCCCGAAAACGAACCAAAGGCACAGCAATTGGTCACCCACCGCACAGTAACCGGTTCCGCTAGCCTCCGATTATTTAAAATAGCGTTCACGTTCGCAAACCGATGCGTGAAATATCCGATGGTCAATCACCGTAATCCAATGAAAGCCCGCAACTTCATCAGCCGGCATTTTAAGCGTCATAACTACCTCCGTTAAAAAAAAAAGAATTGACGTAACTCGCGGAGTGTACGGATGATACGGTGGCCGTAGTCTATCCCGTTGAACAGGGTCTGTTCCAAAGCGTCGGCGAGCTCAAAGGTAGCCGCGCTCTCGGATCGGTCACGTAATTAAAATGGCACATAGACCGAGGCCGGACGAGAAAAGCCAGCGAAAGAAGGCTGGCCGCAGCAGTCCGATAACGATATTCGCATCCGGTTCCGTTCTACCCTCAAAGCAAGTAGGTTGCACCTGGCGGCGAGCATCGACGCGAACGAACTGGAAGCGGTTATGCAATGTTTCTCACGACGACCTATCGCGATCATGAGCTGACGCCCTCGGTTGTCGCTACACGTGGGATCAAGTAGGCGCATACACTGTCGTTCATACCTATTTGGATCCTTTTAATAAGCTTCGCTATTTTTGCCAGTATTATTTGAATTTATTATAGAAAAACTGTCGGTTAGGATGTAATGATTTACAGAGACTTAGGATTAGCAGAGGGAAATTCACAGCAACCCGAAAATTGGCATTTTCAGGAGAAATTACTGTAGTTATGACGACTGTTCAGCGGTCTTAGCATGCTAACATTGACAATTCGATGTTAATTAGTTCATCACCGCCAGATTACTGCTAAACGAAATTTGCAACCTCGAAATTCGAGTTTCCAGCACCAAAAACAGATTTCCGCTTCGCAATGCGACGTTTCGCGACTCGCGGCTCGCGCTGGTTATAATGAGTTCAGGGGCGTAAATTATGTCAAGTTGCGGGATCTCGGCAATCAGCCACAAAGCGGATTACAGGAGCGTTTATCTTCCGGATAAACTCGCGGATATCAAGCGGGATCGGCGACGGTAAATATTGTTCGGCCGCGTTTTCGGTGGAGCGCGCAACATCTAATTGCGAGCGCGAATGTTGGATAATGCCGCGGATCTGGCCTTTTTGTTTCGCATCGGCTCGTTCCCGCTTCAATTCACCTTCATCCGCATCGATGCGCCCGACACCTGGATTTACGGCTAAACTAGCGAGCAGCCCGTTGTCTATGGGGGAGAGAAAAAATGGAAAGCCCGGTCCCCTCTCGCTGTCAACCCTTGGGCATCGTTCAATTTTGCTTTTATTTTTCACGCTCCCGTACGATTTCGGTCAAAGGTGAACTTATCCGTTAATACCTGCGGGATAATGCGTCGAGTTCGTGCGAAAATAATTGCGGTTTACGAACGGTTTTTATCGACTTCTGTTGGTTTTTGCCGGTTTTTATCGGGCTCCGTTTGTTTTCGCCTGTTTTTAGCGATTCGAACTCCGAGCGGTTATTTTGAAGCGACGTTTTATCTGATTACCTTCGTAGCACGTTGATTTAAAGCGCGAAAAGTTCTAGCCAGTAGCAGCGTTTTGCTTTTCGATTCGACTGTCGGTATTAGATTGTCCTTGTAATTCTAGCGAAAATGGTGGAAGAGTTTATTTTTTCACGAGTTTGTTACATCGGTTTGGATTGGGGTGAAAAGCTGCAGAAACTGCTGGAAGTAATAACAAAGCGTTTGTTCGGTAAAAAAATCAAAGACATTTTTGTATTATTCGTCTAACAAATGATGCTGTTGTAAATGTTGTGTCATACTTAAACGAAACCAAATTGTTTAGCGAAATTATATAGTAATTTGAGAAGCCTTAATGAAGAAAATAATGTAAAAATGTAATGCGAAACTATTGTATATATTACGTTACATGTAACCCTACACATATTATCCAATAAATGATCGCTAATTGCTATTAAGCAGATGCGACATTAAATTAAAAAACAATGATTCCGTTGATAGCAAATACGTGTCTCTATTTCGAACAATATCAACTTTTTATTCTGATAATTTTTGGAATGTACGGTGTTAGAATTGTATAGTGTTTTGCCTGTTAGTGTTCGTTTAAATAAATGATCAATGCTTCGAATCTGATAATTGTCTAGGAACCGTTTTTATTCAACACTGATTTGATTTCCATCGTTGAGAGCATTGGCACCGTAGTTGGTTTAAAAATGTCTCTGATCATTCTTTTCCCCAATTCGCGTGGCCATTGCGATATGTACGTGTGTCGGAGAAAAAAACGGCGAGAGCTAAATTTGCGAGAGAAGTTCAGTTGTTCAAGGAGCTCGGGAGAAAATGTGATCGATAAGTCTGAGACTCGAAATACAGTGAATCAGCGGTCGACGTGTCCGAGGCAGTCTTCGGGGTAGTTTTGAAGTGCAGGTACACGCTATTAGAGAATGTTTTCGAAGAGAAGTACATCGATGGAAGTTTAAGTTAAAGCGGTGCAGCGATTACATGTACCGCGGTAAACAATGTCAAGAATTGAGTCCCGAGATTGTCCGAACGTTGAGGAAACATCCGTAAAGGTTTCTAGCGCTCTGGCGAAACAATTTCATCGAAAGTAGATCATCATCATCGTTAGTAGATCCATTTATATTCTTTTGTCATTATGTCTAGGCTGTCGATTTTGTGCATCTATATAATAATAATAATAATAATGAGTAACCGCAATTTGAAACTGTAAAATAATTGAAAGCAGTTAACAGTATCGTAATACAATCGATTTACTAAAACAATCAAACGGAAAGGATTCGCTAAGTAATTACAATTTGTTGCGACAAATGCGGAAAGTTTTTATCGTGCATAACAATCCCCAGCCAAATTATTGTACATTATATATTTTTCCCACTTATCAAATAGATTCGATTTGATATGACGAGTGCCTCTTTTTGCCAGAGATATAAATTAATAATATATCAAGCTTTAATATGAATGATCAAGGAAAGTTATTATGCATTGAAGTTCTCGGCAACATTCACAGCAAAGAAAAGCTGCACAATTAACCTCCGATAATTGCCAGCGGAAAGAACTTGTAAAATATTCATTCGACACTTCTCGGTCATTATTATCGTTCGGTTTATTCTTGTGTTAGGCCTGTAATTTTACCGGGCCCGGTTGACCCCGGCGATCATACTATTAAAACCATTTATCTGCTCTCCTCGGAAAGTTTTCCGGGGATGAGTATTGTACTTTCCCAAAGTTATCTGGAGTTCCCAGCGGGGTCTTTCAACGGTCTCCTTTCTTTCATCTCGGTCGCATTTTTCATCGACTCTTATCAGTATTAAGTCGCGTGACTAATATCCCACGGTTCCTAGCTGTTATACTTATGCAGTTTCCGTTTGTATCTTCTTCACGAGTAAAATACTCCGTTTACGTGAGGACTCGCGACACCGTTGTTTTATGGCGTTATGTTTTGCCAAGGAACTTTCAACACGGGTCGTGCGTTAAATCCGTAAGAATCCTCGGCGCGGGTATTTAATATTCATGTAATTTCTCTTTACAAGTTGGTCTTGCAAAGTCTAGAATCAGATTACAATTCTCGGCTTCGGCTAGTATTCTGAAAACTCGGTTAAGTTACATTCGACTGTAGCGTTGTATAATTTAGTAAAATGGCAATTCTAATATACTGGCGGTAATGGAATTGTAGTTAAATCTCATTTTTAACACGTTCCGTGCCGAGCTTTTTTTACTCGAATCTTCACACTTTGATATTTTACTAAAACTTGATGTATTACGTGCAATTATTAATTCTCGTACACATAACAACGTAACAAAAACTTATCAACGACCATTCTTGCGGTGGAAATTGATTCTTCGGTTCTAAATTTCTTGTAAACAAATTGTTCAGTTCACTAAGTAAACATGCAAGCGTGTACCATCGATGGTACACGTGGCACGGAACGTGTTAATGATTAAATTATTCGTTGAAGTATATTTTGACTTCTAAATTCTTCTACAAACTGTCTCAAAATTATGGTCTTCGCACCGTCCGCGTCCACCTCGTAAGTTACGACGCCGTGAGCATAGGAAAACTTAGGAAAACCAACCCCCGCGTCCCACAAACCGCAACGCGAAACCGCAAACCCGCGAACGCGACTGAAGCCACGGGAATTAGGATCCTACAGCTGAACATGCGACGTTCAGCTGTAGTAACGGGCGAAGTTAGGGAATTGATAGCGCAAAAGCGGCTGGACGTCCTGCTCTTGCAGGAACTACGCGTCAGCAGGCAAGGCGCAGGATATAGGGTTAACGGATTATGGACCGGAGTGAGAGTGGCGGCGGTGAAAACCCACTCTCCGTGGGCCGCTGTCGCCATCCGCAACCCTCACTTCGAAGTCACATTCACCTCGCAGCTCAGTAACCCGCACTGCGCATGTGCAGCACTGCTGGCCCCCGGCTTCTCCTTCTACGCGGTGTCGTGCTACTTCCAGCACCGCGACGAGATAAAGTAGCACCTCAAGCACTTGGAGACGGTAGTCCTGGTATTGGGGGGGGGGAGAGAATATTAATTTCTGTCGTCGCGAACGCGCAATCCTCGCTCTGGAGCCCACAAAGCACAGACGAGAGGGGAGCGCAGTTAGAAAGATTAGTCTCCGCGTTTAGATTAACAGTAGCTAACGCGACGCTAGTCAGCCACCCACCTTCTGGACGTCAACAGGATCGTCATACATCGACGTTACCCTGGCGTCCCCCTCCATGTTCCCATACATCAGGGACTGGAGAATAAGAAGCGAATGGACGACTGGCGACCACAACGCCGTCGACATCCGGCTGCGGGCACCTAGGGCCGCGACGGGAAATCAGGGAACAGCGAACTCTCGTTTCGATACTCGTCGAGCGGATTGGGAGCGGTTCTCTGAGGCCCTGTCCGATCTCTCACGGTCGAGGCTCGAAGTCCTCAGTCTCGGGTCGGCGGAAGAGGTAGGTAGAATGGCAGAGACGCTCACAGCCGTCATTACTGACGCCTGCACCGCGTCGATGCCAAGAAAAAGGAAGTTTAGGAAGTCCAACCAGTGGTGGACAAAAGAGCTAACGAAGCTCAAAAAGGCCGCGTACCGGCAGAGACGTGCCTTCCAGAAGACACAAGACGTACCCTCCCGCCTCCAAAAGCTGCAGGAGTACCGTACTTCGCTGCGGAAATACAGCAGGGAGGTGAGGAGGGCGAAACGGGAAAGCTGGCAAAACTTCGTGATGTCGAACGGGAACAGGGAGCCCTGGGGCATCGTCTACAAGCTCCATGCAAATAAACTCCGTGCAGAGAAGGTGATTAGCACAATCCGGCGCAATAATGGAAGTACAACCGGTACTCTGGAAACCGCCAGCAAGCTTCTGGAAGCTCACGTCCCTGACGACCGGCCTGAACTCGACTCGCCGACACAAAGAGTTCTCCGGGAAGAGGCGCGAATCGCCCCGAATACCGCCGACGCCCCGCCTTTCTCCTTGGCGGAGGTGGCCGGAGCGATTCGTTCCTTCGGTAATAAGAAGGCGCCAAGACCGGACCTCATTGAGGTACAAGTCCACCGCGAAATTAATCCCCGGAGAACTCGCGCGACTTTTCAATGGGTGCCTTCGATGGGGCGTCTTCCCTTCCGCCTGGAAGGTGGGCTCTCTGAGAATCCTCCTAAAAGGCGAAGGAAAGGACGAAAAGGACCCCAAATCCTACCATCCGATATGTCTCCTCTCCGTGATCGGGAAGACATTCGAGAAGCTCCTTAAGAGCAGACTCGAACAGTTTGCTGTGGTCCATGGGTCGAGAGTCGACCCGGCCGCACCCGAGGCTTGCGCCCATATCGGCTTGGACCGGCCAGATGTTGTTTGGCCGCCACGCTCCAGCGAGCCACCGCCAGGGGAACCGCTGGCTAGATGTTATGCCAGGATTGGCTTGGAAAAACCCTGCCCTCGACAGTACGCCTCATTGGACAAGTTGGATCTACCTAGTAGGAAGCGACTCATTTAGTCAGCCCTGGCCGGCGCCAAGCGACGGCCAGCGCTGTCCAGCGGAGACCACGGGGAGGTAGAGTCGCCGGCTTTCGCCCGATCCCGTGCAGGTTGGCTTCAGTCGAGACTGTTGCCGACGAAGCCCCACCGCAACAACACCGAGGTGTTGCCTGTTACCGCGGTCGGGGCTAGCAGACTCGAACAGACGGCGATGGCAACGGGACGCATCTCCAGCAGACAGTACGGCTTTACGCGCGGAATGTCGACTGAAGATGCAATTGTCGAGTTGCGCCGCATGGTTGATGACATCGAGCATCGGCATGTGATTGCGCTACTCTTCGACATTTCCGGAGCTTTCGACAATGTCTGGTGGCCACTAGTGCTAGGTAGTCTTAGGGATCGAGAATCGAGACTGTCCGGGCAACGTCTTCGAGGTAATCTCCAATTACTTCGAGGACCGCAAGGTCAGTCTCACGGTAGGAACAGACAGGATCTCCAAGCGCGCGACAAGGGGATGCCCGCAAGGCTCGCTCCTCGGCCCCGCGTGGTGGAACCTAATGTTCGACGGTCTCCCAAGGTTACTCGTAACCTCAGTTGAGAATAGGTTCGTCGCCTACGCGGACGACCTCATCGTCCTCGTAGGTGGTAATAGCCGTTGAGACCTAGAGATCGAGGGTCAACGCGTTGTTGACCAGATCCTAGGTTGGTGCACGTTGGTACAGGTTACGAGGAACCGACTCGAAATCGGAAGCGATCGTATTCCGGAATGGGTACGTAGACAGGGAAAAACAAAACAAAAATAGACCGGCGGGGAGGATCGCGTCCCGATAGGAAAAGGAATGTAGTCCGCGTATGGAAAATAGACTTCCAGAAAAGACCGCCGATCATTCGGATCGGAGCGAGGTCAATTAAATTCAAACCCACAGTTAGATACCTAGGCGTCCATTTAGATAGGGACATGGGTGTCCTATCCCATTGTCAATATATCAGCGACAAAGTCGGGTCGCTTTTCGCGAAACTTGGCAGGCTCGCGAGACGCGGATGGGGGCTCGGTTTCAGAGCGCTCTCGGCCGTGTACCGCGGGGTTTTTATCTAGGTAGCAACTTACGCTGCTGCCGGGTGGGCCGACCGGTGCACGGCAGGGGAGTTGGGGATACTGAGAGCTGCACAGCGCCGTGCTCTCATCGCGGTGACTGGCGCATACCGCTGGTTATCGTGGGACAGCATTTGCGTGGTGGCCGGTACCCTTCCCATCGGGGTTGAGCTACAGCAGGCCAAAGCCCTTTACCAAGTTAGAAGAAATATGGACGCTAGGTTCGGTAACATCGTGGTCTCAGCGGGAACCAACGATGCGAAAGATAGGATCGTGGCTGAGGCGAAAAGGGTGTGGAAATCCATGTGGGACTCCTCCCACAAAGGCCGCACAACTTTCGCCTTCTTCAACAGCATTGAGAGAAGGATGGCGGCCGGGTAGATGATTCCGAACCACTACACCACACAAATCCTCACTGGACATGGGAACTTCCGTTCGCGCCTCCTCGCGTACGGGATTGCCAACAGTGAGGCGTGTGCGTGTGGTCACGGGTCGGACACGGTAGACCACTTCCTTCTCCAGTGCAAAGACTTCGACCCGCAGAGAGAGGCTCTGCGGGACATCACCCCTAGCGAAAGCTGGAAATGGCCAGAGGCGGCACAATACTTCGTGTCGTCAGAAAAGGCTTTCCAGCTATTCGCAAACTTCTGCCGGGAGACCCTTTGGCTAAAGGGCTTCCGGTAGAACAAATCCCTACTCCAACACCCATCCCAATTTCCTGGGTCTTCGTTTAGTGGACGCGAGGCGTCGCGTCACGAGTTCGCCTCCCCGTGGTTCCCCGTGGGCGCCAGCGGATGGAAGGAAACCGAAATTCGCTGGCGGCTAAAGAACTCGTCCATCGTAAACGTCTTAATGGCACGTGCGGATTTTTCCTCGGCCTTTTCCCTTGAACATGGGGCCGCCGGGGATAGATGGAAACTTAGTTGCGTATGCCCGAAAGGGCGAGGGAACATATCCGCGTCACCTTCGTGGTGGCCGGATTCACACTAAATGTCTCAAAATTATTGTACAAGCGGGAAATAAGGGGTTCGCGTCATTTGAAACAACTTCTTCCTTAGCGAAAATTCAATCCGCGGATTAGTTTATGAGTTATTATAAAAAAACACTGACCAATCGGAGATCGAGTGTGACCGGCGCACCGCACTTGCGCAGCGGCAGTGGTCGTGAGAGTGGGGCGTCAGCCGTACGCGATCTCTCATTGGCCAGAGTTTTTCATTAATAACTCGTAAACGAAGTCGCAGATTGCATTTTGCTAAGGAAAAAGTTGCTTCAAATGACCACAGGAATCCCTCATTTCTCGCTTGTGCAATAATTTTGACATAATCTTGTATAATACATGGTCGTATGCAGAAGGTTCCTTCATTTAGACGCGGCGTTGAAAAGATTAGCAGAGTGTTTATATGAATAGAAATAGAAACATGATAGACAGAAATAAAGTAGATTTAAAATGAGGAAATGCTATTGTAACTAAGACAATTTATAGGTTCCCTCCCGTTTGAAAAGTGTGCGCATGACATAAAGGCATAAAGATCCGCGGTCCAGTTGTAAGATGAAATATGATCTCGTTTATATTGGCTCCGATTACGGTTTCTGTAGATGCCAATTATTACATCGGGACTCTATATCGATTCCATATCGGATTAAACATTCTATCTTCCAGTTCGGTTCTTTCCGCGTGAAACGAACTGTAACGAAGGAAATTAGCTTTCGCGTGCTAGTTTCATTTAACGCATTAATTTATAAACAGGGGGGGGGAGCGCAGCTTAAAATTATTGAGTCGGAGCAATTTCGATTCGACAGAGAATTATAATCCACATAGGAAGGTACGGTTATTTTCTGGATTCCGGTTCATTTTGTTCCCGCATCGTTCAGAACGGTATTCAAACGTGATTGGCAATACAGTAATTACTCCTTGGAGTTACAATAAAATTACAAGAGACGATAAGCGATGATAATTAACAAAGTTAATCGTTGAACAGAACCGGCGACGCATTATCGTTGCGACGAACAAAAATATTCTACGGTCGACCGCCAGAACCGTTGCAAAATTGATAAATATAATGTTGCATTTACATCAAATTGTAAATGGAGAGACAGGTCAAAATATTTTGCACGCGTCGTCGTAAACATGTCACCGGGGTTCTTTCTATCTCTCACGTCGAATCGAAAATAGCAATGATTTTTGCATAATGCGTAAAGAGCGAAACAATATATTATGAGTATATACCGTAAATGAGCATATAACGTAATGTTGTTGTATTTGTTGCAACGTATTTATAATGACAAAACAATTTCGTGGTTAAACATTTGTATATTTTATTAAATTGAATCAAAAATATTATAAAATATTAAATTCAGTCCTATGGAAAAGTGCAGCTACTTATTTCTTGAAAGCGATATTATTCTTTAATTTTCATTTGATTCCAGCGATCATCGTTATTCGATCGTTTCGCGACAATTAAATATTCGCGCGAGTCGAATTATTTTCCCATTAACGTTCCCGAAGCAAGTATATCATTCCCGTGTGCACCGTGCCTCGGGAAGCCCGGATTGCTTTAACGTGCCATTTCTTTACGTGAAGTTATTACGAAAAAGTTGAATGTGCTTTTTTGAAGCACTATAAATCTCTATCCGTGTGAGCCGAACAGTAAAACGGTCCTCCATCAACGATTAATTGCAATAATGTCGTGTCGAGTGTAAGAAATTTTTCCGGAATCTGTGCTGTACCTGCGAGAAGATTAAATGATAATCCCCGGTTGATTAGGTCCAAAACATTGCAACGAAGTTTACATTTTGTCACAATTATGCCTTATCAATGAACAGACGAGCCGACTCACATCGCTTCTCCGAGAAGAAATATTTCCAGTATTCCGATAAATCCTGGCCCGCGAAGGTTTACCAACCATTAATAACGATACTAATCACTGCTCCCGCAGACTCTATCGCGTTGCCGAAGAGTGAAGGATGGTGAAGCCCCTGTAAGCTCGGCAAATGGAGGCACATACTACACAATCGTGTTTAATATCTAGGTTGGATCACGATTTCGCGCATGAATCGCAGCATCTGGCGCATTTTAGATGCGGATCACTAATATAGCGGAGCACGCGAATTCCTGGTAATTAATTTTCGATTATACAAACATAGCCGGCATACGGGCCGGCGCAATGGCGGGCTTACATCCCGCGCGAGTCTCTGCCCTCGGTGGAATCATCGGGCCGTGTATATTTATGAATATTCAGCCGGCGCGATGCGCGCGGTCAATCGATAGTCGGAAACAGGCACGAGAACGGCTTTCCGTGTGGATATCACTGCCCTGTTCAACAGCCACGCCCGACACACCAGCAACCAGCCAGTGACGTCACATCGGACGAGGATCAGGCAGGTAACAGAGGGATAGATAACGCGTCGCTTCAACGATCCCCACTAGGTGAGTGGACATACCAAGACAATGAGTTGATGAGCCCATCCGAATGAATACGAACAATTAGAGAAATAATGGGAGTCGAGGACTTTATCCGCCAGGTAAGAAGAGCCTGCTCACGAGCAACTCGACCATGCATACTGCTTGACCTAATCTTGGCCGAGAAAATCAAAGACAACGCCTGGGACGCCATTCGATTTGAAACTATCGAAACATACGATGACCTGTATGCCGCGTTGCGACGCAACATTACAGGAGCCGCCTCAACCGAAATCTGTAAAACACGGCTCAGACAAATCCGCCAAAGAGATGCAGAATCGGTCAATTCATACTCCCAGAGGTATAATGGAAAGTGGAATGAACTTCGCTATGCCATCGAAGCGGAGCACAGACTACCCACTAAACGCAGGATTGTGTTGCAAATCGAGGAAGAAGCTGCTGTGCGAACCTACATCAATGGATTGCGCGAAGAATTCGCCAACCGCGTGGAAGACGCGATGCCGCGTAATATCGAGGAGGCACGTACAAAGGCGCTCACAATCGAGCTCCGCAACCGCGAGAGAAAGCAGAATCAACAACGAGACCTTGCATCTAAACAACCAACACCTAATAGGGGCCCACCGACACCTCGTCCACCAGTCCGACCACGAACATCCGAGTCAACGCAAGGTCAACGAACCGCAACAAAGCAATGCACATATTGCAGGCGATACGGACATACTGAGGCCGACTGTTTCCGTAAACATCAGAATTTTCGGATACGTACAGACCAAGGAAGACCGCCACCGAGCATTCGGGCAACCAAAACAGAAAGAGTCGAAGAAGAGTCGGTCAACGAAAACCAGGAGTCAATCGATCCGGAACAACACTTCGGAGCATATGGTTTCGGGTCAACGGTCGAACTCGTCGAATGTTAGTCGACACGGGCGCAGATATCAACCTAATGAAAGAAAACGCCGCCCAAGCTTATCATCGGTACGCCGAGGTAAAGAAATTCACAATGGGTAACAGCACCTACACCTGCAGGGAGGCATTGGAATTGACCATATTTGGTAAGACCTCCAAATTTCACGTTATTACTAAAGAATGCCCATTGGTGGAAGACGGGATAGTCGAACTACCATTACTCGACCAGTACAACTGGAAACTAACCAAGGAAAACATTCAGCTGGACAATAAATCCCTGAAGTTGCACACCGAGAACGCCAAGATCCCGGCACACACGAGCGTTATGGTTTGCGTTACGACGCCTACCAAGAACGGCATCGTGCTATGCGAAAATTTAATTACTGGAGACCTCTCGCTTCACGAAGCAAAGAATGGACAAATCTCCACATACGTGACAAACGCCAGTGACTCCGAAAGAGAGAGCACCGACGACACGTTTCGAGTTACGAAGATAGACGTAAAAGAAGACCACCAGAAGAATAACGACACCAGCATAGCCGGACGCGTCAAGCTCCTACGAGACAATACACGGTTACAACACATAGAAGCCGACCTAAGATACAGCATCTGGATGATATTGGCCTCCTATTCCGATGTGTTTCACCTCCCTGGAGATGAACTCCCACAGACGAGACTAACGGAGCACCGTATAGAGTTGACGGACAAGAGACCGATCAACATTATGAGCTACCGACCACCGGAAGCCCACAAGCACGAGATAAGGAAGCAGGTGAGCGAAATGATGAACAAAAGAATCATCGCGAATTCGGAGTCGCCATACAACTCTCCGCTCTGGGTCGTACCAAAGAAGATCGATGCAACAGGAAAACAAAAGTGGAGAATCGTCATAGACTTCCGTCGATTAAACGAACGAACAGCACAAGACGCCTATCCGCTGCCCGTCATCGAAGATATTCTTGATCATCTGGGAAACGCGAAATTCTTTAGTGCATTTGATTTATCCGCCGGATTTCATCAAATCCCAATGCACGAAGAAAGCAAAAAATACACGGCTTTCTCAACACCCGAGGGGCACTTCGAATACAACCGCATGCCCTTTGGACTGAAGAACGCGCCCGCCACGTTCCAGAGGATGATGGACCAAGCCTTACGAGGTTTAATTGGCAAGACGTGCTCCTTGTATCTCGACGACATAGTGGTGTACGGATCTACGATCCAAGAACACAACGAAAATCTGGTAATACTACTGGAGCGCTTGCGAGCCACCGGTTTAAAGTTACAGCCAGATAAATTCGAACTCTTGCGACCCGAATTGTAATTCCTCGGATACACCATAACCAAAGATGGTGTCAAAACGAATGAAGTCAAGATAGAAGCTGTCAGGAACTACAAACAGCCCAGTACACCAAAGGAAGTAAAGGGTTTCCTCGGTTTAGCTGGATATTATCGTAAGTTTATTAAAGATTTCTCCAAAATAGCCAAACCACTCATAGATCTGACGAAGCAGGACAAACAGTGGGAATGGACAGAAGAATGCCAACACGCATTCGACACACTAAAGCAACACCTCACGAAGAGCCCGGTATTACGATACCCGATTTCCTCGGAGCAGTTCACTTTGACAACCGATGCATCCAACTATGGTATCGGAGCAGTCCTCTCACAGGAAGGACACCCGTGCTGCTAGGTCTCGAGAACGCTGAACCCTGCCGAGATTAACTACTCGACAACAGAAAAGGAAATGCTCGCCGTCGTATGGGTGATACGTCGCCTCAGACAGTACCTGCTAGGGAGAAAATTTAAAATTCAAACCGACCACAAGGCACTGGTCTGGCTGATGAGCGTCAAGGACCCATCATCAAGATTGCTGAGATGGAGACTGCTTGTTGGGGCGTCACAGCGTCGTCAATAATAGCGACGAATTATGACGCTATATTTGTGGACTGTATAAAATAAAGAACCGGATTCTGCCTGCTATTTTGTATTGAGCCCCTGACTACAGTACACCCTTGGTCAGGATGTCTTGATGCTACGACTTCTATTACAACTCTGAAGCTCTATCAGAGAATACCCTCGCTCGTAGCAGACTACCATCCCTCCAACGCACCTACACTATTCGCCGATTGGTCCTGCCCGATTTTGGCAATAGCCAATCAGCTGGTCCGTTTCAAAGCAGACGGCCGCAAGGCCCCGGCAAAGACAGGAAAGTTCCTCCAGGCATGACCGTCATAAAACAATGTCAGGCTGACCCTTCGGAACCTTTCCTTCTCTATAACTAGTCCCGGCCATCGAGACCGAGAGAAACGATTTCCCAAAAAACCTGGGCTCGAAAAACAGCCGGTTATGCACGTCCGTGTCATAAAGACATTAGTGCTGTGCGCTAACATACCGACCACCTTGAACGGTTACGTTCGAAATTACTAAATTGATAGTGCACCGCTCAATTTACATTTGAAGAGGGCTGGTCTAGTTTGTCGTTGTAACGAATGATTGACAATACTACTGTCCTAACTTAACTCTAGTTACACTAATACGCATGTATACATAATGGGAATAAGTACTCACAAATTTCTGAGTGATTACAAGTTCTAACGGTGTTTGGGTGTATTATCTTATTCCGGGTCATCAATGGGAAGTGGGGACAATTTTTTAATGGCCCGCTGGTAGGTCCCCTGGGCCGTCTTGACAGTCGCGACTCTCACTATTTTGTCCCCGCCTGGACAAATGTCAATGATCCGTCCTAGTTTCCAGGTTAACGGAGGTGTGTTGTCTTCCCGGATGATCACCAATGTACCCTTCTTGTGCTGGGTGTCATTCGGGATATGCCATTTGTTTCTGGTGTGCAGCGTCTGTAAATATTCATTACTCCACCGATTCCAGAAGTGTTGTTTCACTCGCTGGATGTGTTGCCATGACGAAAGTTTGTTAACGGGTGTGTCTCGCAAATCGTACTCAGGGAGTTGCATTAACGAATCACCTATTAGGAAGTGACTGGGTGATAAAGCAGTAAGATCGTTCGGATCTGAGGAGAGGGGAGTTAGGGGACGGGAATTCAATATGGCTTCTACTTCGATAATATAAGTGTTCAGTTGCTCGAATGTGAACAGCTCGTTTCCTATAGTTTTGTACAAATGTCCTTTAAAAGACTTTACGGCGGCCTCCCATAATCCACCAAAGTGTGGAGACCGAGGCGGAGAGAAGTGCCAATTAATTCCCTGGTCCGATAAAAAAACGATTAATTTTACTATTGTGCTCATTGGAGCTGAGAAATCTTTGAACTTCTGTGATTTCGTTTTTGGCGCCGACGAAATTAGTGCCGTTGTCGGAGTAAATGTTCGTGGCCTTTCCTCTTCTGGCAAAGAATCGCTTGAATGCTCCTAAGCAAGATTCAGTGGTAAGGTCCTATGTAAGTTCTAGATGAACGGCCTTGGTCACGAAGCATACAAAAATCGCTACGTACGTCTTGATTTTGCAACGATTACGAACCTTTTTTTCCTTTATAAAAAATGAACCACAATAATCCACGCCTACGTTTTGAAACGGTCGTGCCCTGGTGACTCTATTCTTGGGTAAGTCGCCCATTATATATGCTGGGACCTTTGGTTTTACTCTAAACCACCTTATACATTTGTGTATGACGATCTTCGTGGCTCTCATTCCATCTATTGGCCAATAAATTTGTCGGACCGCATTAAGAGTTGCCTGTGTGCCTGCGTGCCAGTGACGTAGGTGCTCGCTTTCAATTGTCAAATTTGTAATATGGTGCCTATGGGGTAATAACAATGGGTGTTTTTGACAGTAACTTAATGGGGCATGTCTTAGCCGACCTCCTACTCGTAGAAGCTTATCCTGATCGAGGAATGGATTTAAATTTAATATTCTGCTTCCTTTGGGCATAGCTGTTTTTCGTTCCAAACAGTTTATTTCTATCGGAAATGCCTCTAACTGGGCTTTTTTAATGATAACTAAATGCGCCTTGCGAATTTCTGTAGTTGATAAATTTCCCGTAAGTCTGTTTTTCGATCTACAATTGTGAATGAATCGTAGTGTGTAAGCTACAATTCTATTAAGTCGCGCAATGGAAGAGTATCGCGTTAACAGGTCATTCGTCCCTTCTCGTGCAAGGAACGTTATTGTGGTTTTCCGCTCGAGAATTTCTCTTTGCGGAATGTCCAATTGTGGCCAAAAGCATTCGTCTAGGGAGAGCCACGCAGGACCGTTTAGCCATACCTTATTATTCATAAATGTGGATGCCAATTGTCCGCGAGAAATATAATCTGCTGGATTATCACGTCCTGATACGTGCATCCAGTTACGTGGGTCCGAGTCTGTTTGAATTTCGCTGACTCTATTGGCTACAAAGGTTTTCAGCAAATGTGGAGCTGTCCTAATCCACTGCAACACAATAGTTGAATCTGACCAAAACCTAATCGCGTCAAAAGTTATATTGGTCAACGCCTTCGCTACCTCCTTATACAATCACGTTAATAACCTAGCCGCGCAAAGCTCTAACCGCGGTAATGATAGGATTTTAAGAGGGGCTACTTTTTTTGGATTTTGCGCATAATAGAGAGACCCGTACCCTACCTGAGTGGTCTAGGGTACGAATGTATATGCAAGCGCCGTAGGCCCTTTCACTAGCATCGCAGTAGCCGTGGAGTTGTATTTCTCGTGAGGTTTCTAACATTACCCTCCGAGGGCACGAAAAATTGTCTAATTGAGCCAGTTCATTTCTGGTTTCTAACCACACCTCGGCTATATCCTGCGGAATTGGTTGATCCCAAGTGACTTTCGACTTCCAAATGTCTTGCATAATTATTTTTGCCCGTATAATCACGAGAAGTCCAAGGGGGTCGAATAATTGCGCTATTTGAGATAAAACTAGTCGCTTAGTGAGTCTAGTTTCGCTAAAGGAGTTTACCGCGTAAGTTACGGAATCACTGGATGGATTCCAAAAAACTCCCAGAGTTTTCTTTGTCTGACTGAGATCTAAGCATATCGCTTGTCGATCGTCATGGTCCTTTAAATCGCTAATCAACTTATGGTTATTTGAGGCCCATTGACGTAGATGGAAGCCCCCATTTCTAGCTAAATCAATCAACTCATTGCGTAAGTTGATTGCTTCATTGAAGGTAGATGCGCCGGTGAGCAAATCATCGACATAGAAATCTTCTTTAAAGGTTCGCGACGCATTCGGAAATCTGATCTGTTCATCTTCGGCTAGTTGCTGTAGACATCGTACCGCTAAAAAAGGAGCCGAAGCGGTTCCATACGTGACCGTATTTAATTGGAACGTTTTGATTGACTCTTCCTTCGAATCGCGCCATAATATTTTTTGAAATTTCGCATCATCGGGATGCATTTTAATCTGCCTAAACATTTTTTCTATGTCTGCTGTCAGGACGAACATGTGAAAGCGAAATCGTAGTAAAATTGCCCATAAGTTATCTTGAATGGTGGGACCGACCAAAAGTGCGTCATTTAAGGATACGCCCGATGAGGATTTAGCCGAGGCATCGAAAACTACCCTGACCTTAGTAGTGAAGCTGCACTCCTTTATTACCGCGTGGTGCGGTAAGTAAAACTCCTTGCCATCTCGTGCATCACTGACTTCTGTCATGTGGCCTAATGCTAGATATTCTGACAGGAATTGTTTATAATGTATAAGAAGATCAGGGTCTTTGCAGAATTTGCGTTCGAGTGAATAAAATCTCTTGAGAGCAAGACCTCGAGATTCGCCTATGAAATTTTTCCTATCGTTAAATGGCAAGCGCACGATATAGCGTCCATGTACATCGCGAACTGTATTTTCAACGAAGTGATTTTCACATGCCTGTTCTTCGCTAGATAAATTTTTGCGCTCTGCTATTTCTTCTATCTCCCAAAACTTTGTTAGCGCATTGTCTAAGGAGGATGCGTGCAGTGATCTTGAGGGTTTTCCCTTTGCTACTTGTTCTTGTTTGGCTGTAGCTCCCGTGACTATCCAACCTACTAATGTTTCTTGAATGATAATATTTTGTGCACAAAGTTTGATTCGTCCAAACATAAAAGTGTGAAAAACAGTTGATTCCCGAGAATTGCATCTATTGGGCCCGGAATATTGAACTCAGGATCAGCTAACGTTATTTCGGTCGGAATATCAATTTCGGTACGTTTTACCTGGCGCGAAGGTAGCATTCCAGTGATGGAAGGAAGCGTCACTAAAGTTACCGTATCATTAAATTGGGTTGTGCGTGATTTAATTACGGCATTGACCAGATATTTGACGCGGGTCTCGACATTGGCAATTCCACCTACCGAAGAATCTATTTCCCGTTTTCTCAATTGTAGCTTATCGGCCATTCTTTCGGTTATGAAATTTGTTTGTGAACCGCTATCTAACAGCACACGACAATCGTGTTCACTCTTATCGCGAGCTACAAAGGTAACGATCGCTGTCCCTAATAATACTTCGTTGCAACTATTAACGGCAAAGGATCTCGAAGTTTGTGGCGTGGGTGATGGGGAGGAGGGTCTCTCAATCTCTGATTGACTATTAGTTTCCCTTTCCGCAATATGTAGAAGAGTATGATGTTTTTTACCACACTTTTTGCAGTTAGTGTATCTACAATAGGCGACTGTGTGGCCGCTCCGCAAGCAATTGATGCATAATTTTCCCCTTTTGACGATGCCTAAGCGATCTCCAGGGGTTACTTCTAAAAGTTTCGGACAGCTTGAAACAAAATGTTCTCCTTTGCAAATTTTGCACGCAATTCGCGAATTGGTGGTTACGAAAGTTTGCCCTAAATGGCGTTGTTTTTCGCGTGAACGCGTTACTATTTGGGTTTGCTGATTCGGGCGAGCAAAGCTATTGTCCCGTTCGTCTCCGCGCGCATGTTTATTTATAAATTCGACTAGCTGTCCAAATTGCGGCAACTCGTGATTTTCTAACGTGCGATCCCAAGCTCTGCGGGTATTCCTATCTAACTTGTTACTGATTAGATAAACTAAAAATGTGCTCCAATGTTGCACAGGTTGTTCCAGAGCCTTCAGAGCGTTTACGTGCACTTCAGCTTGCTCGGCTAACACGCGCAATCTGTCCGGGGAATCTACCTTAACGTCTTGTAATTCCAACAAAGACTTTAAATGTGCATACACAATTTGCCGACGTTTGTTGCAACGTTTTTGTAATAATTCTCAAGCAACTATATAATTCTCCTCTGATGCAGTCAACGGGGTGATCACCGACGCTATTTCTCCACGTAAGGCGTTTTTAAGTAAGTGGAATTTCTGTACGGCCGGTAGATCTTCGTTCTGGTGGACCAGCGAATCAAATGTATTGCGAAAGCTGTTCCATTCTAATGGGTTGCCGTCGAATGGCCTAATTTGAATTTGTGGCAGTAAAGAGCTAGCTTGTGTCACCTTATTAGTATTTGGAGATTCTGTTGAATTCCTAATTGCGAGATTGGGTCTATGCGTGTTTCTCAATGAATTTTTGCGTAAATTTATTGAATTCATGATGGTAGCGTGATGCTTCTCAAAGGTGTCTCTCTCCGCGTCATGATCTGAGGAAACATCTTCGCCTTCTATCTCAAATTGTGTGTCCTCATACGCACTAAGAAGCTGATCTAATCTAGTGGTGAGGGTTTCGAGGGAGTTGAGCGTTGAACCTTCCGTAGTTTCAACGCGCGCTCCTAAACGCGTTACTTGCGACTTAATGGTAGCACGCTTCCTTTTCAAGTTTTTCAAAACTTGTGATTTACTACTTTCAGATGCCATTTTAATGGAAGTAGAATACGACAGGAAGGAAATTGGGAGTGGAAGATGATTCGTTTACTCACTCAACGATGATTTCAGATTTCGTAGAAAGGAGCCTTGGTGTTGCTGTTCCGTCAACGAGGATGTCCGTGTCTGAACGGCAGCTTCGTGGTCTCCAAAATATCCAAGAGGCGTAGGTTGTGAGGTTCTTGATGAAATCTCAACGATGATTTGAGATTTCCTAGAAACGAGCCTTGTTAGCGTAGTTGACTAATCGTAGACTTCTTGACCATGCGAGAGTTGTATCCTTCGGAGAGTCCCACTGTTCCGTCAACGAGGATGTCCGTGTCTGAACGGCAGCTTCGTGGTCTCCAAAATATCCAAGAGGCGTAGGTTGTAACGTGCTTGATGAAATCTTCCTCTAAAGATCACCAGTTGAAAACAGAGGCCGAATACCAGCTTGAGAAAACCCAAGGACTAAAGTTTCGATCCGCAAGTATCCGGCACGAAGGACCAAAATGTTGGGACGTCACAGCGTCGTCAATAATAGCGACGAATTATGACGCTATATTTGTGGACTGTATAAAATAAAGAACCGGATTCTGCCTGCTATTTTGTATTGAGCCCCTGACTACAGTACACCCTTGGTCAGGATGTCTTGATGCTACGACTTCTATTACAACTCTGAAGCTCTATCAGAGAATACCCTCGCTCGTAGCAGACTACCATCCCTCCAACGCACCTACACTATTCGCCGATTGGTCCTGCCCGATTTTGGCAATAGCCAATCAGCTGGTCCGTTTCAAAGCAGACGGCCGCAAGGCCCCGGCAAAGACAGGAAAGTTCCTCCAGGCATGACCGTCATAAAACAATGTCAGGCTGACCCTTCGGAACCTTTCCTTCTCTATAACTAGTCCCGGCCATCGAGACCGAGAGAAACGATTTCCCAAAAAACCTGGGCTCGAAAAACAGCCGGTTATGCACGTCCGTGTCATAAAGACATTAGTGCTGTGCACTAACACTGCTCCTCGAGAGCTACGATTACGAGATCGACTACAAAAAGGGCAAAGAAAACCAAGCCGCCGACGCCCTGTCCAGGGTGAACATGACCAATGAAGAAGAACTGGACGAACTCATACAACGACAGAGTTCAACCCCATGGTCGCTTGGGAGGCAGTCGAGACGCCTTCAATGGCCAGCTACGTGGCCACTGGCAAGCAAGACGTGATTCTCACCCCACGAGAAACGTTCAACGAGGAAGCGTGGATTAATTACCTTCACGAAGCCTCATCTTGGAAACAGCGGAGAAACAAAATCTTTCACGCCGCGAGAGCAAGACCGCCTGTTTGCGATGCTGCAATTCACGGCTGAAGAAAAGAAGAAAACCGCTGTCCCAATCAAGCGAAACACAAGGCTCACATCAGAAGAAAAGCAACTGATCATCTCAGAAAATCATGGTACGCCGACAAGTGGACACTTTGGGGACACAAGGACACTTCGAAGAATCAAAATGAACTACGATTGGAGAGGAATGGACGAGGACGTAAGGCGATACATTACGACCTGCGACGTGTGTCAACGCAACAAAACACAACGTACGCCATTCGCACACCCCGACATTATTACAGATACACCACTACAACCTAATGACAAAATCGCTATCGATATATTCGGATCACTGCCAGTCACACGGAGAAACAACCGACATATCCTCAGCATCCAGGATCAGCTCACGAAATACCTCATACTCGTTCCCCTCACTGCGACCAGAGCAGAAGACGTGGTCAACGGGTTACTCGAAAACTATGTATACACATTTTCAACACCAAAAGCTATACTCACCGATCAAGGTGCAAACTTTATCGGCCAGGTAATGCAAGAGTTTTAGGAGAATCTCGGGATACAACATATCCAGACAACCTCTTGGCACCCACAGAGCAACGTATCGCTTGAACGAGCTCATGCAGTGATTCAAGATCTCCTAAAAACAGCCACAGCGGAGCACACAGAACTCGAATGGGACGAAGTTGTAAAGCCCATCACACTCGCCTACAACACTAGTGTCCACGAATCTACCGGACGGACAACTTTCGAACTGACGTTTGGACGAACGGCTAACGTACCATCAGCAGTTAGCTCCACTCCAGGCACAACCTATGTAACCTTGGTAACCAAATGGAGGAAACGACACGACCAGTTGATTCAGGCCGCAAGAGAAAGATTAGAGGAGATCGAGAGACGCAGTAAAGAACGTCATAATAAATTCCGGCGCCGGACCGTGCACACGTGCATCACCGACTACCAAGCGGCCATAAATCCGTAGCTCTCGTCGTCCAAGCATCAACCATTCACAGTGTTCAGGTTAACGACACGGCGAAAAAATCGTTCGGACGGTAAACCGTCGGCTAAAATATTCTATGGATCGCGCCGTGTACGCTCGTTTTTATAATCGGCTTCGATCACTCGATGTAGCGTCTTCGTTTGCAGCATCAACGGACCACGTTCCGTTTTATTAGGTCTACCGGAATGTTCTGTCCGATAGTGTCACTTCAAGTTTCAATCCATATGCACATGTTGATTTGAGACATATATGACTATCTCTCATTACCATTGCATTTACACACATGTACTCTCCTAAATAAAATGAAAAAAGATGTCTCATGTCATTATTAAGCGAGACGCGATCGTGAAAACATGGCTACCGATGATATTGCCAGACCACATGCTTTTTTGGCGACTCGTTAGAAAATCGCAGAGCTAGGCTGGCAAATTCTGTCACATCTACCATACTCTCCAGACCTAGCACCCTCCGATTATCACTTGTTTCTCTCTTTGCAAAACATTTTTACAGGAAAAAAAATTCAAAATTGAAGCTGATGTCAACCAAGCACTAGTTGAGTTTTTTGCTTCTAGAAATAAATCATTTTTTAAAAATGGCATTTAGAAGTTGCCATCGCGCTGGCATGAAGTCATAAGTAACGATGGAAAGTATATTCTACAATAAATAGTATTAAATGTATGAAAATTGTGTTATATTTCAATTCAAAAACGGACAGAACTTTCCGGTAAATCTAATAATCATTTCGCGCGAACTTGTTAGACGTTTGACGACCGTTTCGAATTCAGATTGATAGTTTCACGATATTTTTATGACTGAGAACGATAAGAGGATAGTTTAAAAAGATTCGCGCGTCGTTTGTAACTAACTAAAGTTATCGGCGAAGATACTTTGCTGTAAGACGTGTTTTCTAAAAGAAATTTATTTCGCATAAAAGTCTGCAAACATTGTATGCGTGCGAGAAGCGTACTCCTACTTTTTTTTTCTCCTGAGACACATCTAAATCGTACATGTATAAACACCTTGTGTAACGCGAAACACAGCGTACATCGCCTGTCCGCCGGAATGCATGCTGGTTACACGTTCCCGTATAAATACGAGATATACGGAGAGATACAAATTGCGCTGCCTTGTTTTTCGGTGGATTAATCGCAACGAGTCGACGTAATGCGCGGATAGGACTCGTGTTGCCGTTACAGCTGCACGCGGATCCACGGATTAAGAGAATTCAAATCTTCAAAAGTTCCTCTATTCGCTCCTCGTAGCCCAGTAGCAGCAATTGCACTGCATAAATTGGACTTTCATGCAGTTGATCCTCCTGCATTTAAATGAATTTGAACGTACCAGAATTTATTCCTTCGTCCTTCTTCCGCCAAAAATTCACCTCGGGATGGATTGAAAGAGGGCCCTTTGTACTTTCACATGACATAAAATGTAAACTCCCTGAAAGATGTGCACAACCGAGCGCCAGGTGATTCTTTGTGAAAAACATGAAACAAAATATAAAATAGCTACTTTTTGTACGGCACGTAGTTTCCGAGTAAATCGAGTTTGAATGTTCGAACATGAGCTTTTTTATTCGTTTTTTTGTCATTTCAAGCAATAGCAAAATCATTTTAATAAAATTCGAGTCGATTGGTCCAGTTCTAAAAAAGTTATTGTGTTTTAATAGTTGTACGAACGTTAATGGCGATACAGTGACTGCCGTTAATGTTTGGAGAACTCTTCTGAAAGTTCTGATTGTTCTGATTGTCGCGAATGTTCTACACCAGACGTCTTTAAAACGTTTTAAACACTCTGTATATACGTATGAAATGCGGATAAGTGAACTTTCATTCTGTCGGTGTAGAGATCTGCTATAGTTGCTCTTTACTCGCATTGGCTGCAGAGATCGTCAAATATGGTGTTAAGTTAATCTTAGTTACGTCATATTAGAACTAATTAGAAAAAAATTGTTACTATAGAAGCAGCTGGTCAAAATACAACTATACAAGATACAATTTATTATTAATAGTCCTATGATAAACCTAAAAAAATATTGCTTCTATTAAAGAAACTGGTCAAGATACATCAAAAAATTAAAAGTTATGTACACTTACTTAACTAAATAATAATAATAATAGTATTTATTTGCTGAAAGGAGCAAATGTCAGGTCAAACAATTTATTAATACAAAAAACACTACAATCTAATAGACCTGCAACGCATTCGAGCACACGTCGAATTTGTCAAAGCTGGCCGAGCTCGTACATGAGGTGCGACCATTCTCACCTGAGCAGGAAATGGAACTGCTCTCTGTACCGTCGCCCTCGGTTCTTTAACAGCAGCCGCAGCAAAACGTTCTCTCTTTCTCTGCACTATGCGCTGCTTGTAGTGTCTCGCGGTTCGTCTGAGTATAGGATCATCCTTGCAGACATTCAACCACTTACCTGACACTCGAGCAGCGCAAAGCAGAGATCGAGGATCCAACATGCGTAGGATCAACTGCGACACCTCCGGCGGAAGTTCGGAAATAAAATCCACCTTAGTAGGGTCGAGCGATCCCATCACATTAAGGAATTTCCTGAAGTACTCCATATTGCTGATGCAGATACAAGGCGACGAATGAGCCATTTGCCAAAATTTGGGGTATATATATATATATCCCTGGTCACGCTTCACGCTTCGGTGACCGTTCCGGAACAGTGATTCGACCAATCAGGAGCGAGTTCGACTGGACATACACTTTCCACATAATTCTATCGAATTGTACTTAATTTAGAAGAAACTTGCATTCAGGCATACTGTGAAATGAGAATGCAATTGTTGTAGGGTTACTGTCACTATTGGTAAAAAGTATTCTATTCGATAGAACGGACGTCTGGCTTTATAATTACTATAATTATACAGTGTCTAATAACTTATTATATTATTATAATATAGTATATATATATAAGTATAATATATTATATTACAGTATATTATTATAATAATTATAAAGGTATATATTAAATTTTATACTAACTTTGTTTGTATATATATTGTTGCGCACGGCACAAAATAACCGCCGGAAGTCGTGAGGAGACGACACGATTTATTTGTTGCACTCCACAGTCCTCATTTACAATTCTTGGAGCACGGCTCCGTTCGACGTATAAAGTGTAGCACGGCTACGAATTTGTTACGAAGTGAAGCACGGCTTCACTTAGACTATAAAATGGAAGCACGGCTTCGTATGGGCGCAAGGGCGCAGAATAATACTGGTCTATAAGCGATAATGTTGTCGACAAAAATCCCCCGTTATCAAATTTGCGGTAGTATATACAGACACCTGGCCGATGTTCAAGGAGAAGCATCGTCAGGCGTCGAAGGCCGGTCATTGCCTCCTAAGGCAAAAACACCGCGTATACATTTCGGCCGAGGCGAGCGTTTGACGGTCGGGCCAACGCACGTCGATCGTGTTATTGTCTTGCCGCCTCGCCATTTATTCGACAAAAACGGCGAGACGGCGTACATCGAATGTCGAACGTGCGTTGACCCGCGGTCCGCGATTCGGCCGGAACATATATACAATATTATTATAATTATTATAGTAATATACTGTTTAATAACACTATATATATAAAGACAATATTAATATAAAATTATATATATTTTTATAAGATACGGAATAAAGAAATTATGTGATATAGTTTCTGACGTGTAAACAGAAGAACATCCAATATTTTGTACCGTTTGATTTATTCTTCAATCAATTTTCCACTCTTTTCTTATTCGCGTCGATCAACGTTAGAAACTTTCACAGTGACAGCAATTATTTCCATGTTAAAGTTAAAAATAATCTTCGTTTTCAACGAAGACTGTAATAATTTATTTCAACAATCGCGTTTAAGCATTCTGCTGAAATATGTTCTCCGAAGAGTGGTACAACATTCTGATGCATTTTCTACGTATTACTACTAAGGAGCTTATGTTATCCTAAATCCGTTTTGGCAGATTTCGAGGAATTGTCGGAAACACTGCCCTGGCTTCGTACCTCATATGTAGAGCAACTTTTCGCACCTGCGCGGAGCTCAGCAGTTTCCACTGCGACCCGACCACATAGAACTTGACCGGAGGTGAAACTCCTCTCCGTAAGTTGTGTTCTACGAATGTGGCTTCGGAGCTCTCAATATCACGAGTGCATGCGAGCTGGGACCGTGATACGTAGCTATACAAATTCCTTATTATATCCGGGCGTATAATTGTAGAAATAATTTCGACAGTTCCATGTCAAACATGTGGGGATATATAGAACTGACACGGAATTATTTCGTCAAGCTTGAAAAGCCGTTCTTAGTTAGAAAGATCGTCAATGTAAAATAAATGCATCGTGGCGTATTACAGAATGAAGCTTTTGCATTTTATGCAAAACTTCTGTAACAGAAATATTAAAAATAATACGAATACTTGTCCGCTGCAAGCTCGACAAATTAAAATTTTCAGTAACATTATTTTATAAAGGGTAAAATTGGTATTTTTGAACGCGTGTCCTGATTTTGTACTATATTCTACACAATAAGCTTGAAATATTCTTCCTTTTAGACAATAAATTGGAGATGATAGAAAAAGTTGCCTCGAGCAAATCAAAATAAAATTGGTGACAAGTTCTCTTTGCTCCACGTTACGGAACAGCAAAATCTGCGTTTTTACTACTATTGAACTGATTTTTACCCATTAAAATTCACATAAACGTGCATAACAAAAATTGATTCATTATCTTTCTGTAGCAATTCAAAGATTAATTCATAATATCTTTGTAATATTGTCGCACGTTGACCAGAAAGCATTTTATAGTTGACGTAAGAAATTTCGCCTTTCTTTTGCCATTTTTGTACAAAAATTCACGAAAGTTTCCTTGCTACCGCAAGCTTGTCAAAATAGAATATTCTATTGTACGCCATTCTAATACATCTGCCGCGTCTTATTGCAACAGTCTTCACCCCATTCCTATTGTCAGCATGGTTTGAAAAACCTCGCGGTATTCGTCGAAATACCTCCTCGGCTTTGATCCAAGCGTGAGCCACAATTCTTTGCACCAGCGCGGGATTAGGTAGATTCCTTCGAACCGTCACTCTCAGCTCCTCAATACCTTCACCAAGGAAACGTTCTTTCATTTTCCTCTCCGCGCGTTCTTTGTAACGCATTGCGGTTCATCCCAGGTTCGGATCCGACCTACAGACATTCGACCATTCCTGCGACACTTGAGCGGCGCCGAGAAGAGGTTCAGGATCCAAATTGCGTAGAATCAGCTGTGATACTACTGCAGGGAGTTCGGAAATGAAATCTACTATTTGCGAGCTGTCGCAGTCCAATCACGCGAAGGAAAGGCCCTGAGGCATTCCATGTTGCCGCCGTTGATTCAGAATTTCGAATGATGATTTGTTTTGTTAAAATCTCGAGAATTTTGTACGGTCATTTTGAAATAGCCATTTTCCTTGGTACATCTCTATGTGAAAACTGAGTTATTACTAGCCCAGCAACGAATTTAAATCAGCAGACAAATTAAAAGTATTTATGAATGTCAATGTATTATAGTTTTAGCTTATTAGATTTTTTAACACTATACCTACCGAGCACTAAAAGCGACGAATTTCTCTGTAAGAACGATAAAACCGAATCTATTTAGACTTCCCATAATTGTTATTACAACGAATACTCGGACTGTGAAATTCATTTAATAATTTCTTATGAAAAAGTCTCTATAACTTCAGGAATTTTAAAATACAAAATGTAAAACCGGTCATCCTGACCGGCTTGGTAGGTTTAGTTTAGAAAAAATATAATCATTCGATTTCGACTCTCTTGCAATTGATACGAACAATTTTTATTTCGCCTGAAGATCCGCAGTCTAACAATAATGTACGAGCTACAGCAAATAAATATTCGTTTATTTTCGTGTCGTCTGGAAAGTAAACGAATCATTCTATAAATTGAACATTATTGGCATTCCTGTTTCAATGGAATTTCATCTATTGCGCGGTAGAGCCCCGATAGTTGCACGAAAGCACATGAAATCTGCAAGTGACCAAGTTCCTGGAATTATCGAGGCGATCATTCAACTATACGGAATCACTCATCTCCACTATATACTATCGATGCTACTATGTTAGACAACGTAGTACCTTGTGCCACGTGTTTCCCGTAATTACACAACAGCCACCGACGTATTTTGATCACATTCAACCGAGGCGAATCACGTGCCGGTATCGAAACTGCAACTAGTGAGGTTCCAATGCAATTATGTTACAATATACAGCAGCGATTGTTTCTTTTTACACGATTCACTGCTATGTAAGAATGGAATAATAAATTATGCTGCATAAATATTGGCGATCAGTTGTTATCAATTTCGTTTATTTATCATTTGTTACTAATTCTGTTTATACTATAAGAAATATATATTATAGTGTATATTTTATTATATATATTATATAGTATAATATTATAATATTGTAATATATATAATATTTTATTATATATTATACTATACATTTTAATTATATATTTCAAGTATTATTTATTTTGTACTATATATGTTACAGTGAAACACCGAAATCTGGAGAATGTCGACTTTCACCGGTGAATGTCAACATTCACATAGTCGCTTGGTGTATGTCCGACATATTTGCTAAATACCCTTATTTCTGACTTACATCGGTAAATGTTGACATTCACCATGCATTAATGGTGAATGTTGAACATGTTGGAGATTTATATTTTCTTCTCCGTAATTCAGTTGCTATAAAACGCCACAAGGGTGACGTAACTTTTTCGCCTCTCTTTCTGAAAGGAATGACCAAGAATTTAAAATACACGGTACATTCTACATGAGAAAAGAAAATAATAGTAATAAAAAAATTACTTACTTATGTGATTCAAATCTTATTTATTGCAACAACTTAAACTATTATGACACTTTGAATTGCACAAGAGTCCCTTGCTTTTACAACTGCATTTATTTGTGGAACACTTCACACAGGTGTCTTCAACACAGGTTTTGGACCTCTACCAGAACATATCTGTGATTGTCGACACACACCGCAGAGGGTCCGAATGTACAACAATGTAATAAAATATTGGATTTCTCACCGACGTATTTGGTATCTGTTGACATTCACCGGTGAAAGTCGACATTCTCCAATTTCGGTCATTCACGGTAACATATATATAATACAATAGTATACAGAATATATTTATATTATGTATATCATACAAAATAAATAATATTTGAAGTAATTTATACCGTACCATTTACACTCTGCAGAAATAATGGTCAAAGTATTGCACTTTATGTTTTATATCCAATATTTTTTAATAATGCCTTTTGTCTATATTCCTTATAAAATATCAATTTGAACCTTGTTGCTCAGTGCAACAGTACAAACTTTTCATACAGTTTTGCATTGATTCCGAAGTGATTATCAAAAGAGGATTCATTTCGTTTCACTGATCTTGATAAAAGTTGTTGCTTCATGCGGATCAAAAGTGATGCATATTCCTGAATAAAAGTTTATACACGCGTTTCGGGCATTGCAATATATTCTGCAATGCCGAGCACAATAAAAGAATAACTTCAGTATTGTTTCATAACTATTCCGTGCACCGTGTTGCGTGATTTAAATGTTTCCTAGTAAAAATGAAACTACACGTATTCCCTCTCTCCTTTGTGCACGAAGAGAGTAATTTACATATCTGCAGTTTCTCTCGTCGATTCATCGTTTTCAAAAACAAAAACAAACTTAGTAGAAGCATGGGATACAATATTTTATTAAATGCGCCACGTCCGTTGCACGAAATATGGAAAATGTCGAATAAAGTAGAATCGCAAATTTTCTGAATATTAACGGTAGGGTTTATGTGACTGTAATTAACTGCCTTCGTAAAATTAATTTAATTCTCTTTGCAGAAAATACGGAATCGTTATCGATTTGTAATGTTGATAGCACACATGTTAATAAAGAAGAAAATTTCGATTTATCCCGTTATATTTATTGACAACATTAAACTTTCGAATATTGATCTTTGTCACGTAAAAAAACGAGATTTCGTGTTTTTAATTTGTAGCGCACGTCAATTCTAACTCGTTAATACTGTCAAATATTTGCGGATTCAAATATTCAATTATATATCAATAATATATTCAATTCATTTTGTTGAACCGTTCTTTCGCCAGGCTGTGATGTTGGAGAACAGAAGAAAGTGCAAAGTGCAGTTGAAACGAATAGCAAATACAGGGTGTCCCAAAAATGTCTCGCAATCCGAAAGTAGAGAATTCCTGAAGTTATTTGAAGCAACTTTTTCCTTAGCGAAGATGCAATCCGCGGCTTCGTTTACGAGTTATTAACGAAAAACAATGACCAATCAGAGGCGAAATTATTTGACGCGAGGGGGCCGAGCCAATGAGCGGAACTGGACTCCGTGCCCTCTTTGGCTGGGCCACCGCGCGCCAGCCGAGCTCGCCTCTTACTGGTCAGTGTTTTTCGTTAATAACTCGTAAACGAAGGTTCGGAGAAAATTTTCGCAAAGGAAAAAGTTGCTTCAAATGACCTCAGGAACCTCCCATATCCGGATTACGAGACATTTTCGGGACACCCTGAGAGATTCAAGATTTTGTGGGCTCGATAGTAATATATATAACTTCGATATAACTTCAAGATTTAGTAGAAAATATTATCGTTACTTTCGGGCCACTCTGTAGACACGCGAACACTCCGTTGATAGTACTGTAGGGCCATTTACACGGCAGGTGCTTTCCTTAATGTAGTTCCGGAGTAGAAACATGTCTCCGAAGGGGTGCACAGATTGTAACTCTGTAGCACGACGTGTATCGGATCTTGCTTTCATGGAGATACGGGGTTGGCCAATATCGCGACAGGATATGGTAGTTTGGTAGGTAGGGCGCAGTTTAAACTTACCCATTAGTGGCTACTAGCCGGCAATGTGTTTATAAGCAAACCGTAACGACGAGATCCTGGATTGGCGCAGTTTCCAGGAAACAGTCGTTCACCTTAATACATTTTCTGCGACGCTGCCATCGAACAAAATCTCCGCCTGCACAAATCTGGCCAACTTTCTGCGTCAACTGTTCCGTCTAGTTGCACATCAGGTTGCCCTAAACACGCTGCGATAGTATAACAAGCCACTGTCTGATAATCACATTATCATGTTCGGCCAGAATGGTCTCTCTTCCGTCACGTAGGCAACGGAACGGAAATAATACTTCGTGACAAAATTGACGCTGCTAGTAAATGTATTTGATTAACCCTTTGCACTCGAGTGGTGACTCAGAGGCACCACTAAAATTTGTTACATCACGTTTAAAGATAATGTTTATATTAACAAAGTTTAGATTAAAAAAATTATATAATATATAATAATTATATAATAATTATATAATAACAATAACTGTTGTGTGAGTTCCAAGAATCAATTTCATATGCATAAAATGCATTTTATCATATAAAATAAAAAATACTATAAGTGAGAAAAATGATTATATTTACAGTTTAAATAGTTTCGAGTGCAAAGGGTTAACATTAGATTTACGGATCCTGTCAAAATGATGGGTCTCTAATTCTTTAATTTACGATTATTTATATCGTATAGAGATACATTTACGAGTTATTTATTCAATTTATATGTTACTTGCAGCAAACGTTGCAATAATATTTGTTAAAAATCAGAACAAATATCGCATTGTTACTTTTATAAACTAATAAAACGAAGGATACAGCGAGGACGAACAAAAGTTATTTTACGCCGGTTGGAACGTGTGCTCTTATCATTAGAGCGTGGATTTTATGCATTTGTGACAAAAATGAGTAGGTCAAACGGAAAACGGAGAAGAAAAATTAAGTAAACGATACAAAAATACCGTTATTTTATTTTCAACAGAATAAAATAATTCGAAAACGAATGAAATCTCTACGTAGCTCCAGAATCTTGCAATTAATGCTTACAATTTCAATTTTTCATAAAATTTTCACACAATTTATCGTAGACGTGTAACGAGTGTGCACAATTAAAATAATTAGTGAGTTTAACAAATCCGCTCCACATAATTGCAAAAAAGAAAAGAAAAGAATTTCGTACAATTAGATCGTTGATTATTTCCGTGCCGGTTGGTTAATTATCAAATGAATTCGTATAACACGAGTAATGTTAAGTACAATTTAATTATGTAAAATTAGTTGCATCTGTGTCCGGCGAAGCGGTCAGACATAATAATCGAGTGAAACACGGCCGGAGAAATTAATTTAACGTTGTGATAATTGATAAGAATTTTGTCCGTTCGATGCATTCTATTTTCCCATTTTATCGGACGCTTTAAGAGTCGACGATTTCCGTTGGTTATTCTCCCTTCGAGTCGCCCTGAATGTTATCAGACTCTCGGCGAAATTCCACGATTTTTACGCGACCCTTAGAAGACTCTAATCTCCGTCGTTCTGTTCCTTTTTTGACTCGGTTAACGTAATTTTCCCGTATTAAAAGCCAGCGCTCATATGACCGTTAGGGGTCTCAGGGCGGCTTTCGTCGCGCTGGCGAGGCGATCTTTTTTCCTCGGGTAACAGCGGCAAACGACTTCCGCGGAATCATTTGGACTCGGTCCGTTTTACTAACAGATTCAATTAATATATCCGGCCCCTTCGGCAGCATTCAAACGAGAAACGCTTCTGTCGCAGACAGGGGGCGCGATTTCAGCCTGCAACATGACAATTCCAACGTAGCCGAGCTGGCCCGGGAAGAAGCACGGTACTTAAAGATTAGCATCATCGTCGTTCCACGTTTTCAGCGCTCGCGAATCCCCCTCGGCAGCTAATAACATCTTGATACAGTTCGGTTTCCGTTATCGAGAATGTCCATTTGCCGCATTAAAATATTTAAACGTTTAATACATTAGCGTCGAGGGAATCGGCGGAACAGACGGAGATTCAATATGGCTGACAGTGTAACGAGCGGGCTGCGGATTTTATGCGTGTGTGGCGAGAGCGATCGGCGGAATATGAAACACTAAATGCAGAGAATTTTATGCAATATTTTATTTATACGATATAAACATTCACTATCTTGAGAGCAACAAACAAGAGTTGACTAGACGTTCGTTTTCATTTTTGCGATTTTTGGTAAGTTGAAAGCAATCTAACAGTACTGTTAATCGGTTACTTGTTTGTGACGAGTATACTCGTAACCTAAATTCTTGTTATTTCTTTATGGCGAGTATACTCGTCGTAACATAAATTTTTGTGATTCCTTCATGACAAACGTACTCATCGTGACATAAATTCTTGCTATTTCTTCGTGACGAGTATACTCGTCGTGACATAAATTTTTGCTATTTCTTCGTAACGAGTATACTCGTCGTAACATAGATTATGGCCATTTCTTCATGACGAGTATACTTGTCGAAGACAACTAACTGTTTAAAGAAGGATATATACTTCGATATTTATATCATATTTGTAATTCATAGAAGTATTTAAACAAAATATGAAGAAAATCAAACATATACAGTACAATTACAATAACTTACACCTTTCAAAGGGACTGCAACGATTTATTTTACCGAACATTGATCTTCATTCGTTCGCCATTTTGTTAAGCTTTTTCGCAAGCTCTTGACAGGAGGTCTCGCTAATTCAGTACTAAAAATTCAAACAATTTCCGTATTTTAAGAACTTTTGTCTTTTGCATGTTTTATTTTAACAAATAAACAATCAATTTCAATTTAAATACAAAAATGTGATATACCTTATTCGACAAACATGAAGTTAATTGTTATCCTTGAGCGTTAGATACAATACTTGACAAGTTTCATATATCCAAAGTAATATGTAATAATATTGTACAATATATTGTACACGTGATATTAATTTTGTAATAATATATTACAAAATATGTTGTTAATAAACCCGTAGGGTGTTACACAGCTTAATAAAAAAAAGAAGTTAATTACGTTCGAATATAAACAAAACATAAAGTAATTTACTAGCACTCAGTAACTGGCCCCACTACCCTGCGCAGATTCTATAGCCTGCCGTCGAGCTCGCAAAAACGGAGTTCTACGGGTAATGAAAATCGAGAAACTCGCCAAAGTAAATTTTCTCCGTTATCAACATCATTACAAGCTAAGATAAGAAGCCGTTTCCGACGAGTGATCCTTTTCCACGTAAATTCATAGCTCATTCGTGCGCGCCCGGACTATAGATTCAATTAAGATAGGTTCGATGCTCGTGGGGGGAGAGGGGATTACGATACAAATCATTCCCTGAATGGAGAAAAATGTCTGTTCGCAGAGCGGGAGGTCTGGTATGAGGCTACGACACACGCGATCGAGGCACGTATTCGCGCGTCGGCGGCGAGTTCGAACGTCAGCGGGACGACGCCGCCGGGCGGCGTGGCGCGGGGCGTCGTTCTCTTCGTCGACGACGGAGGAACCTCTCGGGTCAACGTCATGGAAACACGGGCGAGGAAGCGGAACTCTGGCAAGGGTAAGTCTTACTTTTATCTTCTTTCCACATCTCCCACCCTCGCGATCTCGCTCGCCCCTCTTCTTCGACCAATCCTCGGTACTCCCGTACGACGCCACGTTTTCCCATCGCTTTTCGCGTCCTCCTTCGCGGATTGCTGTCTCCGTCCCCTTCGCCCAGCCCCTTCTCGCACCACCCTCGCTCCGAGGATCCAGGCCACCGTGGAAATTTCCACCTCCGGAAGGGTTCCGCTTCCTTCGTTAAGAGGATTCTGGGAAATGCGTCCTTGATTCCGGGTTTGCTATTAGCCGACCGTGGAATATAGGATTGTACATTTATTAGTCGAAACTGTAGTAAATTCTACCTAATTGACGCACAGATTGTGCACAAAAATGGGCAATTTGGGAAAGGAGATATGATTATTAAATACGATATTTATTACGATTATTAATTTCGATTATTACGATTATTAAACACGAGTAATAAAAGATCTTGTGGCTTGTTTTTACAATTGTTTACTATAAAAACGAGCCACGATGCTCGAATAATCGTATCTCCTCTTCCTAAATTGTCCATTTTCATTTCGAAGCTGAGGGACAATTGGAGAGAATTTACTGTACCTCATGCGCAATTATTTCTTCATAATTACGCAATTATTTCTTCGTACGGTACAATTATTTCTTTATAGAGTTAACCAATAGATTGAAATAACAATTGGATTCCTTTTATGACATGTTATACATAATTTAATCACTCAAATAAAAAAAGTTAAGAAGGTATGGTTTCTGTTTTAAATTTCTCTTTACCATTTCAACCAATTTTAATTTATGAAAATATTGTTTCGGCGATTGTCTGCTAAATTGAGCCTCTTAACGTTTCAATGTCATTACATTTTCCACGCATTAAAAAGTGTCCGAACATCCCCTCTACCCCTACGCCTGTACCTCTACCTCTACCTCTACCTCTACCCTTGCGCCAGGTACCTCTACCACTACCTCAACGCCTGTACATCTACCTCTACCTCTATCTCCACCACTACCTCTACCACTACGCATGTACCTCCTCCTCAACTTCTACCTCTACGCATGTGCCGCCACCTCTAACTCTACCTCAACCTCTACCTCTACGCATGTGCCTCCACCTCTACCTCTACCGCTACATTTACGCTTATAACTCGACTTCTACCTTTACGTCTGTACCACTACCTCTACCTCTACCCTTACATCTACGCTTGAACCTCTACCTCTTCCTCTACGCATGAACCTCTACCTCTACCTCTATATCTACGCCTGCAATTCTCCCTCTAGCTCTACTTCTACCTCTACGTCTGTACATAGACCTCTACTTCTACCCCTGTACCTCTACCTCTACCTCTACGCCTGTACCTCTACCTCTACGCCTGTACCTCTACCTCTACCTCTACGCATGTACCTCTAACTCTACCTCGACGCATTGACCTCAAATGCTACCTCTACGCATGTACCTGTACCTCTACCGCTACGTATGTACCTCTATCTCTATCTCTACCTCCACCTGTTACCTCCCTCCACCTTTCCAACCTCCATCTTTACGTTGTTTCACTTCGTTTCGCATTCATCATTTATGTTGTTTTACGTGTTTCACCTTGGTTTACGTTATTTCACCTTGTCTCACGTTGTTGTTTATAACAGTTTTATGTTCTTCTGCGTTGTTATGCTTTGTTTTTAGGTTGTTTTATATTGTTTTACGTTGCTTTACGTTGCATCAAGTTGCTTTACTTTGTCACGCATTGATGATTTAAATTATTTTACGCGTTGTTTTACTTTGTTTTTTCGTTGCTTTACGTTCTTTTCCCTTGCTTTACGTTGTTTTACGTTGTATCACGTTGTCGTTTAAAACAGTATTACGTTGTTCTACGTTGTTATACAGTGTTGTTTCGTTGTTTTATATTGTTTTACATTGCTTTACGTTGCGTTACGTTGTTTTACTTTGTTTAGCGTTGAAGATTGACATAGTTTAACGTTGTCTTTCCTTGTTTCGCATTGATGACTCACGTTGTCTTACGTTGTTGTATAAACGTTATTACGTAGTTTTACATTGTTTTTACGTTGTTTTACTTTCTTTTTCCTTGCTTTACGTTGTTTTACGTTGCTTCACGTTGTTGTTTATCACAGTACTATGTTGATCTGCATTGTTATGCATTGTTTTTACGTTGTTTTATATCGTTTTACGTTGCTTTACGTTGTGTTAAGTTGTTTTACTTTGTCACGAATTGATGATTTACTTTGATTCACGTGTATTTACGTTATTTTACTTTACCTTACGTGTCTTTATGTTGTTTTCCCTTGCTTTACGTTGTCTTACGTTGTCTCACGTTGTTGTTTAAAACAGTATTACGTTGTTCCACGTTGTTATACATTGCTTTTACGTTGCTTTATGTTGTTTTACATTGATTTAAGTTGTATGACGTAGTTTTCCTTTGTGCCACATTGATGATTAACGATGTTTTACGTTGATGCACTGTCTTTCGCGTGGTTTTTTAAAATAGTATTACGTTGTTTTACGTTGTTACACATTGTTTTTACGTTGTTTTATATTGTTTGACATTGCTTTACGTTGTGTTACGTTGTTATCCATTTTTTCGCATTGATGATTAACGATGTTTTACGATGTTTTTCGCACTTTGCATTGTTCCGCATTGTTGTTTAAAACTGTATTACGTTCTTTTACGTTGTTATACATTGTCTTTACATTGTTTTATATTATTTTACATTGATTTACGTTGTGTTGTGTTGTTTTTCTTTGTGTCGCATTGATGATTAATGATGTTTTACGTTGATGTACTTTGTTTCGCGATTCTTTTTTTAAATAGTATTACGTTATATGTTGTGTTGTCCTTTATGTTGTGTTCCGATGTTTTTCTTTGTATTGCATTGATGATTTACGTTGTTTTACGATGCTTTACGTCCTTTTTTTGTTCCGCGTTGTTGTTTAAAACAGTAATACCTTGTTTTGCGTTGTTAAACATTGTTTTTACTTTGTTTTATATTATTTTACATCAATTTACGTTGTGATATTTTGTTTTTCTTTGTGTCGCATTGATGATTAACGTTGTTTTACGTTGATGTACTTTGCTACAGTTGGTTCTCTAATACAGTATTACGTTGTTTTACGTTGTTATACATTGTTTTTACGTTGTTTTATATTGTCTTACATTGCTTCACATTGTGTTACGTTGTTTTACTTTGTTTCACATTGACGATTTACGTTGTTTTACGATGCTTTACGTCCCTTGCTTTGGTCTGCGTTGTTATTTAAAACAGTATTACGTTGTTTTACGTTGTTATACATTGTTTTTACGTTCTTTTTTGTTGTTTTACATTGATTTACGTTGTGTTACGTTGTTTTCCTTTGTGCCACATTGATGATTTACATTGTTTTACGTTGTTTTACCTTGCTTTACCTTGTCCTACGTTGACTCACGTTGTTGTTTAAAACAGTACTACGTTGTTGTAGGTTGTTATACATTGTTTTTCATCGCTTTATATTGTTTTACATTTCTTTACGTTGTGCTACGTTGTTTTACAACATATTGTTTTTACGTGTCTTTATGTTGTTTTCCCTTGCTTTACGTTGTTTTACGTTGTCTCACGTTGTCGTTTAAAACAGTATTACGTTGTTCTTCGTTGCTACATATTGTTTTTACGTTGTTTTATATTGTTTTAAGTTGCTCTACGTAGTTTTCCGTTGTCTCACATGATCTTTTAAAATAGTAGTACTTCGTTTTACGTTGTTACACATTTTTTACGTTGTTTTATATTGTTTCTACGTTGTTTTATATTGTTTACATTGCTTCACGTTGTGCTACGTTATTTTACCTTTTTCGTATTGACGATTTACGTAGTTTTAGGATGTTTTACGTTATTTGCATTGTTCCGCGTTGTTGCTTGCAGCAGTATTACGTTGTTTTACGTTGTTATACATTGCTTTTACGTTGTTTTATATTGGTTTACATTGATTTACGTTGTGTTACGTTGTTTTTCTTTGTGTCGCATTGATGATTAACGTTGTTTTAAGTTTATGCACTTTGTTTCACGAGGTTCTTTGAAATAGTATTACGTTGTTTTACGTTGTTATACATTGTTTTTTCGTTGTTTTATACAACAACGCGGAACAATGCAAAGAACGTAAAGCATCGTAACGCAACGTAAATCATCAATGCGAAAAAAATGGAAACAACGTAACACAACGTAAAGCAATGTAAAACAATATAAAACAACGTAATACCGTTTTAAGCAACAACGCAGAACAATGCAAAGAAAGTAATGCATCGTAAAACAACGTAAATCATCATGCGAAACAAAGTAAAACAATGCATAACAACGTAAAAGCATGTAAAGCAAGGTATAACAACGTAAAACAGCGTAAACACAATTTAAAACAACGTAAAAACAATGTATAACAACGTAGAACAACGTAATACTGTTTTGAGCAACAACGCGACACAACGTAAAGCAACGTAAATCATCAATGCTGTTGAGGATTGATGAGCGAGGGTTTTATGGCGGAGGGCCACGTGCTTGGGATCCTTGAAATCGGCTAGGGTATGGGCCTGCAACCCGCTCCGTGTTGAAGAGATCTTTCCGATCGCACCAAAGCACATGGTCGATATGTTTCATGGTCATATGATTCCTATCAATTTGACGCTAAATCGTTTGTTTCGTATGCATTTGAAGCTAAGTCATGTGTATACCATGAATTTGAAGCTAAGTCATGTGCTTCGCATGAATATGAAGCTAATTCATATGTTTCGTATGAATTTGAACCTAAATCGTTTGTGTCGTATGCATTTGAAGCTAAATCATGTATTTCGCATGGATTTGAAGATAAATACTGTGTTTCGCATGAACTCGAAGCTGAATCATGTGTTTCAAATGGGTTTCAAGCTAAATCACGTGTTTCGCAAGAATTTGACGCTAAATCATGTGTCTCGCATGAATTTGGAGCTAATTCATGCCTTTCGAATGAATCTGAATCTAAATCGTTCGTTTCGTATACATTTGAAGCTAAGTCATGTGCATCCCATGAATTTGAAGCTAAATCAAGTGCCTCGCACGAACTTGAAGCTAATTCATATGTTTCCTATGAATTTGACGCTAAATCGTTTGTTTCGTATGCATTTGAAGCTAAGTCATGTATTTCGCATGGATTTTAAGCTAGATAATGTGTTTCGCATGAGTTCGAAGCTGAATCATGTGTTTCGAATGAATTTGAAGCTAAATCACGTGATTCGTATGAATTTGAAGCTAAATCATGTGTCTCGAATGAATTTGAGGCTAAAGCGTTTGTTTCGTATGCATTTGAAGCTAAGCAATGTGTATTCCATGAATTTGAAGCTAAATCATGTCTCTCGCATGAATTTGAAGCTAGATCGTGTGCTTCGCATGAATTTGAAGCTAATTCATATGTTTCGTATGAATTTGAAGCTAAATCATGTATTTCGCCTAGATTTGAAGATAAATAATTTGTTTCGCATGAATTCGAAGCTAAAACGTGTGTTCTGATTGAATTTGAAGCTAAAACACTCGTTTGGCATGAATTCGAAGCCAAATCATGTGTCTCGCATGAATTTGAAGCTAAATCGTTTGTTTCGTATGTATTTGAAACTAGTTCATGTGTTTGAAATGAATTTGAATCTAAATCGTTTGTTTCGTATGCATTTGAAGCTAAATCATGTATTTCGCATGGATTTGAAGCTAAGTAAGGTGTTTCGCATGAATTCGAAGCTGAATCATGTGTTTCGCATACACTTGAAGATAAATAATGTGTTTCGCGAGAATTCGAAGCTGAATCATGTGTTTCGCATAGTTTTGAAACTAACTCGTTTGTTTCGCTTGCTGTTGAATGTAAATCATGTATATCACAAGTATCTGAAGCTGAACCATTTGTTTCGCATGGATTCGAAGATAACCCTTCTACTTCGCATTGATTTGATGCTAAATCATGTGTTTCGCATGGATTCGATTCCAACTCGTTTGTTTCGCTTGCTGTTGAATGTAAATCATGTATATCATAAGTATTTGAAGCTAAACCTTTTGTTTCGCAAGGATTCGAAGATGAGCCTTCTACTTCGCATTGATTTGAAGATAAATCATGTGTTTCGCATGGTTTTGAATCTAACTCGGTAGTTTCGCATGCAGTTGAAGCTAAATCATGTATATTACATGTATTTGAAGCTAAACCATTTGTTTCGCATGGATTCAAAGATCAGTCTTCTACTTCGCATTGATTTGAAGTTAAACCATATGTTTCGCATGGATTTGAAGCTAACTCGTTTGTTTCGCATGCTGTTGAAGCCAAATCATGTATATCACAATTATTTGAAGCTAAACCATTTGTTTCGCATGGATTCGAAGATCAGCCTTCTACTTCGCATTGATTTGAAGCTAAATCATGTGTTTCGCATGGTTTTGAATCTAACTCGGTAGTTTCGCATGCAGTTGAAGCTAAATCATGTATATCACATGTATTTGAAGCTAAACCATTTGTTTCGCATGGATACGAAGATCAGCCTTCTACCTCGCATTGATTTGAAGCTAAATCATGTGTTTCGCATGGTTTTGAATCTAACTCGGTTGTTTCGCATGCAGTTGAAGCTAAATCATGTATATCACATGTATTTGAAGCTATACCATTTGTTTCGCATGGATTCAAAGATCAGTCTTCTACTTCGCATTGATTTGAAGCTAAATCATGTGTTTCGCATGGATTTGAATCTAACTCGTTTGTTTCGCATGCTGTTAAAGCTAAATCATGTATACCACAAGTATTTGAAGCTAAACCATTTGTTTCGCATGGATTTGAAGCTAAGCCTTCTACTTCGCATTGATTTGAAGATGAATCATGCGTTCCTCTTGGATTTGATGCAAACACGTTTGTTTCGCATGATGTTGAAGATAAATCATGTATATTACAAGTATTTGAAGCTAAACCATCTGTATCGTGTGGATTCGAAGAGCAGCCTTCTACTTCGCATTGATTTGAAGTTAAACCATATGTTTCGCATGGATTCGAAGATCAGCCTTCTACTTCGCATTGATTTGAAGCTAAATCATGGGTTTCGCATGGTTTTGAATCTAACTCGGTTGTTTCGCATACATTTGAAGCTAAATCATGTATATCACATGTATTTGAAGCTAAACCATTTGTTTCGCATGGATTTGATTCTAACTCGTTTATTTCGCTTGCTGTTGAATGTAAATCATGTATACCACAAGTATTTGAAGCTAAACCAATTGTTTTGCATGGATTTGAAGCTAAGCCTTCTACTTCGCATTGATTTGAAAATAAATCATGCGTTTCTCTTGGATTTTATGCTAACACGTTTGTTTCGCATGATGTTGAAGCTAAATCGTGTTTATTACAAGTATTTGAAGCTAAACCATCTGTTTCGTGTGGATTCGAAGAGCAGCCTTCTACTTCGCATTGATTTGAAGTTAAATCATATATTTCGCATGGATTTGAAGCTAACTTGTTTGTTTCGCATGCAGTTGAAGCTAAATCATGTATATCACAGGTGTATGAAGCTAAACCATTTGTTTCGCATGGATACGAAGATCAGTCTTCTACTTCGCATTGATATGAAGCTAAATCATGTGTTTCGCATGGATTTGAATCTAACTCGTTTGTTTCGCATGCTGTTGAAGCTAAATCATGTATACCACAAGTATTTGAAGCTAAACCATCTGTTTCGTGTGGATTCGAAGAGCAGCCTTCTACTTCGCATTGATTTGAAGTTAAATCATATGTTTCGCATGGATTTGAAGCTAACTCGTTTGTTTCGCATGCTGTTGAAGCTAAATCATGTATATCACAATTATTTGAAGCTAAACCATTTGTTTCGCATGGATTCGAAGATCAGCCTTCTACTTCGCATTGATTTGAAGCTAAATCATGTGTTTCGCATGGTTTTGAATCTAACTCGGTAGTTTCGCATACAGTTGAAGCTAAATCATGTATATCACATGTATTTGAAGCTAAACCATTTGTTTCGCATGGATACGAAGATCAGCCTTCTACCTCGCATTGATTTGAAGCTAAATCATGTGTTTCGCATGGTTTTGAATCTAACTCGGTTGTTTCGCATGCAGTTGAAGCTAAATCATGTATATCACATGTATTTGAAGCTATACCACTTGTTTCGCATGGATTCAACGATCAGTCTTCTACTTCGCATTGATTTGAAGCTAAATCATGTGTTTCGCATGGATTTGAATCTAAATCGTTTGTTTCGCATGCTGTTAAAGCTAAATCATGTATACCACAAGTATTTGAAGCTAAACCATTTGTTTCGCATGGATTTGAAGCTAAGCCTTCTACTTCGCATTGATTTGAAGATAAATCATGCGTTCCTCTTGGATTTGATGCAAACACGTTTGTTTCGCATGATGTTGAAGATAAATCATGTATATTACAAGTATTTGAAGCTAAACCATCTGTATCGTGTGGATTCGAAGAGCAGCCTTCTACTTCGCATTGATGTGAAGTTAAATCATATGATTCGCATGGATTTGAAGCTAACACGTTTGTTTCGCATGATGTTGAAGCTAAATCATGTATATTACAAGTATTTGATGCTAAACCATATGTTTCGTGTGGATTCGAAGAGCAGCCTTTTACTTCGCATTGATTTGAAGTTAAATCATATGTTTCGCATGGATTTGAAGCTAACTCGTTTGTTTCGCATGCAGATGAAGCTAAATCATGTATATCACAGGTGTATGAAGCTAAACCATTTGTTTCGCATGGATTCGAAGATAACCCTTCTACTTCGCATTCATTTGAAACTAAATCATGTGTTTCGCATGGATTTGAATCTAACTCGTTTGTTTCGCATGTTGTTGAAGCTGGATCATGTATATCACAGGTGTTTGAAGCTAAACCATTTGTTTCGCATGGACTGGAAGATAAGCCTTCTACTTCGCATAGATTTGAAGCTAAATCATGTCATTCACTTGGGTTTGAAGCTAACTCATTTTTTTCGCATGTAGTTGAAGCTAAATCATGTATTTCACAGGTATTTGAACCTAAACCATTTGTTTCGCAGGGATTTGAAACTAAGCCTTCTACTTCGCATTGATTTGAATATAGATCATTCGTTTCTCTTGGATTTGATGCTCTCTCGTTTTTTTCGCATGCAGTTGAAGCTGAATCATGTATATCCCAAGTATTTGAAGCTAAACCATCTGTTTCGTGTGGATTCGAAGAGCAGCCTTCTACTTCGCATTGATTTGAAGTTAAATCATATGTTTCGCATGGATTTGAAGCTAACTCGTTTGTTTCGCATACAGTTAAGCTAAATCATGTATATCACATGTATTTGAAGCTAAACCATTTGGTTGGCATGGATTCGAAGATCAGCCTTCTACTTCGCATTGATTTGAAGTTAAATCATGTGTTTCGCATGGTTTTGAATCTAACTCGGTTTTTTCGTATGCTGTTGAAGCTAAATCATGTATATCACAAGTATTTGAAGCTAAAACATTTGTTTCGCATGGATTCGAAGATCAGGCTTCTATATCGCATTGATTAGAAGCTAAATCATGTGTTTCGCACGGATTTGAATCTAACTCGTTTGTTTCGCATGCTGTTGAAGCTAAATCATGTATATCACAAGTATTTGAAGCTAAAACATTTGTTTCGCATGGATTCGAAGATCAGGCTTCTATATCGCATTGATTAGAAGCTAAATCATATGTTTCGCATGGATTTGAAGATAACTCGTTTGTTTCGCATGCTGTTAAAGCTAAATCATGTACATCACAAGTATTTGAAGCTAAAACATTTGTTTCGCATGGATTCGAACATAACCCTTCTACTTCGCATTCATTTGGAGCTAAATCATGTGTTTCGCACGGATTTGAATCTAACTCGTTTGTTTCGCATGCTGTTAAAGCTAAATCATGTATATCACAAGTATTTGTAGCTAAACCATTTGTTTCGCAGGGATTCGAAGATCAGGCTTCTATATCGCATTGATTAGAAGCTAAATCATGTGTTTCGCACGGATTTGAATCTAACTCGTTTGTTTCGCATGCTGTTGAAGCTAAATCATGTATTTCACAAGTATTTGAAGCTAAACCATTTGTTTCGCATGGATTCGAACATAACCCTTCTACTTCGCATTCATTTGAAGCTAACTCAAGTGTTTCGCATGTATTTGAATCTAACTCGGTTGTTTCGCATGCAGTTGAAGCTAAATCATGTATATCACAAGTATTTGAAGCTAAACCATTTGTTTCGCATGGATTCGAACATAACCCTTCTACTTCGCATTCATTTGAAGCTAAATCATGTTTTCCGCATGGATTTGAATCTAACTCGTTTGTTTCGCATGTTGTTGAAGCTGAATCATGTATATCACAGGTGTTTGAAGCTAAACCATTTGTTTCGCATGGACTGGAAGATAAGCCTTCTACTTCGCATAGATTTGAAGCTAAATCATGTCATTCACTTGGATTTGAAGCTAACTCGTTTTTTTCGCATGCAGTTGAAGCTAAATCATGTATTTCACAGGTATTTGAACCTAAACCATTTGTTTCGCGTGGATTTGAAACTAAGCCTTCTACTTCGCATTGATTTGAAGATAAATCATGCGTTTCTCCTAGATTTGATGCTAACTCGTTTGTTTCGCATGCAGTTGAAGCTGAATCATGTATATCCCAAGTATTTGAAGCTAAACCATTTGATTCCCATGGATTTGAAGCTAAGCCTTATACTTCGCATTGATTTGGAGCTAAATCATGTGTTTCGCATGGATTTGATTCTAACTCGTTTGTTTGGCTTGCTGATGAATGGAAATCATGTATATCATAAGTATTTGAAGCTAAACCATTTGTTTCGCATGGATTCTAAGATGAGCCTTCTACTTCGCATTGATTTGAAGCTAAATCATGTGTTTCGCATGGATTTGAATGTAACTCGTTTGTTTCGCATGCTGTTGAAGCTAAATCGTGTATATCACAAGTATTTGAAGCTAAACCATTTGTTTCGCATGGATTCGAAGATAACCCTTCTACTTCGCATTGATTTGTAGCTAAATCATGTATATCGCAAGTATTTGATGCTAAACCATTTGTTTCGCATGGATTCGAAGATCAGCTTTCTGGTACGAATTGATTTGAAGCTAAATCATGTCATTCACTTGGATTTCAAGCTAAACCGTTTTTTTCGCATGCTGTTGAAGCTAAATCAAGTATATCACAAGTATTTGAAGCTAAACCATTTGTTTCCCACGGATTCGAAGATCAGACTTCTACTTCGCGCATTGATTTGGAGCTAAATCCTGTGTTTCCCATGGATCTGAAGCTAACTCGTTTGTTTCGCATGCAGTTGAAGCTAAATCATGTATATCACAAGTATTTGAAGCTAAAGCGTATGATTGGCATTTGATTTGAAGTTAAGGCTTCTACTTCGCATTGATTTGAATATGAATTCTGTGTTTCGTTTGGATTTGAAGCTATCTCGTTTGTTTCGCATGCATTTCAAGCTATTTCATTTATATCACAAGTATTTGAATGTAACTCATTTATTTCGCATGGATTTGATGCTAAGCCTTCTACTTCGCATAGATTTGAAGCTAAATCATGTCATTCACTTGGATTTGAAGCTAACTCGTTTTTTTCGCATGCACTTGAAGCTAAATCATGTATTTCACAGGTATTTGAACCTAAACCATTTGTTTCGCGTGGATTTGAAACTAAGCCTTCTACTTCGCATTGATTTGAAGATAAATCATGCGTTTCTCCTAGATTTGATGCTAACTCGTTTGTTTCGCATGCAGTTGAAGCTGAATCATGTATATCCCAAGTATTTGAAGCTAAACCATTTGATTCTCATGGATTTGAAGCTAAGCCTTATACTTCGCATTGATTTGGAGCTAAATCATGTGTTTCGCATGGATTTGAAGCTAACTCGTTTGTTTTGAATGCATTTCAAGCTATTTCATTTGTATCCTAAGTATTTGAATGTAACTCATTTGTTTCGCATGGATTTGATGCTAAGCCTTCTACTTCGCGTTGATTTGAAGCTAAATCTTGTGTTTCGCATGGATTTGATTCTAACTCGTTTGTTTCGCTTGCTGATGAATGGAAATCATGTATATCATAAGTATTTGAAGCTAAACCATTTGTTTCGCATGGATTCTAAGATAACCCTTCAACTTCGCATTCAATTGAAGCTAAATCATGTGTTTCGCATGGATTTGAAGCTAACACGTTTGTTTCGCATGCTGTTGAAGCTAAATCATGTATATCACAATTATTTGAAGCTAAACCATTTGTTTCGCATGGATTCGAAGATCAGCCTTCTACTTCGCATTGATTTGAAGCTAAATCATGTGTTTCGCATGGTTTTGAATCTAACTCGGTAGTTTCGCATACAGTTGAAGCTAAATCATGTATATCACATGTATTTGAAGCTAAACCATTTGTTTCGCATGGATACGAAGATCAGCCTTCTACCTCGCATTGATTTGAAGCTAAATCATGTGTTTCGCATGGTTATGAATCTAACTCGGTTGTTTCGCATGCAGTTGAAGCTAAATCATGTATATCACATGTATTTGAAGCTAAACCATTTGTTTCGCATGGATACGAAGATCAGCCTTCTACCTCGCATTGATTTGAAGCTAAATCATGTGTTTCGCATGGTTTTGAATCTAACTCGGTTGTTTCGCATGCAGTTGAAGCTAAATCATGTATATCACATGTATTTGAAGCTATACCACTTGTTTCGCATGGATTCAACGATCAGTCTTCTACTTCGCATTGATTTGAAGCTAAATCATGTGTTTCGCATGGATTTGAATCTAACTCGTTTGTTTCGCATGCTGTTAAAGCTAAATCATGTATACCACAAGTATTTGAAGCTAAACCATTTGTTTCGCATGGATTTGAAGCTAAGCCTTCTACTTCGCATTGATTTGAAGATAAATCATGCGTTCCTCTTGGATTTGATGCAAACACGTTTGTTTCGCATGATGTTGAAGATAAATCATGTATATTACAAGTATTTGAAGCTAAACCATCTGTATCGTGTGGATTCGAAGAGCAGCCTTCTACTTCGCATTGATGTGAAGTTAAATCATATGATTCGCATGGATTTGAAGCTAACACGTTTGTTTCGCATGATGTTGAAGCTAAATCATGTATATTACAAGTATTTGATGCTAAACCATATGTTTCGTGTGGATTCGAAGAGCAGCCTTTTACTTCGCATTGATTTGAAGTTAAATCATATGTTTCGCATGGATTTGAAGCTAACTCGTTTGTTTCGCATGCAGATGAAGCTAAATCATGTATATCACAGGTGTATGAAGCTAAATCATTTGTTTCGCATGGATTCGAAGATAACCCTTCTACTTCGCATTCATTTGAAACTAAATCATGTGTTTCGCATGGATTTGAATCTAACTCGTTTGTTTCGCATGTTGTTGAAGCTGGATCATGTATATCACAGGTGTTTGAAGCTAAACCATTTGTTTCGCATGGACTGGAAGATAAGCCTTCTACTTCGCATAGATTTGAAGCTAAATCATGTCATTCACTTGGGTTTGAAGCTAACTCATTTTTTTCGCATGTAGTTGAAGCTAAATCATGTATTTCACAGGTATTTGAACCTAAACCATTTGTTTCGCAGGGATTTGAAACTAAGCCTTCTACTTCGCATTGATTTGAATATAGATCATTCGTTTCTCTTGGATTTGATGCTCTCTCGTTTTTTTCGCATGCAGTTGAAGCTGAATCATGTATATCCCAAGTATTTGAAGCTAAACCATCTGTTTCGTGTGGATTCGAAGAGCAGCCTTCTACTTCGCATTGATTTGAAGTTAAATCATATGTTTCGCATGGATTTGAAGCTAACTCGTTTGTTTCGCATACAGTTAAGCTAAATCATGTATATCACATGTATTTGAAGCTAAACCATTTGGTTGGCATGGATTCGAAGATCAGCCTTCTACTTCGCATTGATTTGAAGTTAAATCATGTGTTTCGCATGGTTTTGAATCTAACTCGGTTTTTTCGTATGCTGTTGAAGCTAAATCATGTATATCACAAGTATTTGAAGCTAAAACATTTGTTTCGCATGGATTCGAAGATCAGGCTTCTATATCGCATTGATTAGAAGCTAAATCATGTGTTTCGCACGGATTTGAATCTAACTCGTTTGTTTCGCATGCTGTTGAAGCTAAATCATGTATATCACAAGTATTTGAAGCTAAAACATTTGTTTCGCATGAATTCGAAGATCAGGCTTCTATATCGCATTGATTAGAAGCTAAATCATATGTTTCGCATGGATTTGAAGATAACTCGTTTGTTTCGCATGCTGTTAAAGCTAAATCATGTACATCACAAGTATTTGAAGCTAAAACATTTGTTTCGCATGGATTCGAACATAACCCTTCTACTTCGCATTCATTTGAAGCTAAATCATGTGTTTCGCACGCATTTGAATCTAACTCGTTTGTTTCGCATGCTGTTGAAGCTAAATCATGTATATCACAAGTATTTGTAGCTAAACCATTTGTTTCGCAGGGATTCGAAGATCAGGCTTCTATATCGCATTGATTAGAAGCTAAATCATGTGTTTCGCACGGATTTGAATCTAACTCGTTTGTTTCGCATGCTGTTGAAGCTAAATCATGTATTTCACAAGTATTTGAAGCTAAACCATTTGTTTCGCATGGATTCGAACATAACCCTTCTACTTCGCATTCATTTGAAGCTAACTCAAGTGTTTCGCATGTATTTGAATCTAACTCGGTTGTTTCGCATGCAGTTGAAGCTAAATCATGTATATCACAAGTATTTGAAGCTAAACCATTTGTTTCGCATGGATTCGAACATAACCCTTCTACTTCGCATTCATTTGAAGCTAAATCATGTTTTCCGCATGGATTTGAATCTAACTCGTTTGTTTCGCATGTTGTTGAAGCTGAATCATGTATATCACAGGTGTTTGAAGCTAAACCATTTGTTTCGCATGGACTGGAAGATAAGCCTTCTACTTCGCATAGATTTGAAGCTAAATCATGTCATTCACTTGGATTTGAAGCTAACTCGTTTTTTTCGCATGCAGTTGAAGCTAAATCATGTATTTCACAGGTATTTGAACCTAAACCATTTGTTTCGCGTGGATTTGAAACTAAGCCTTCTACTTCGCATTGATTTGAAGATAAATCATGCGTTTCTCCTAGATTTGATGCTAACTCGTTTGTTTCGCATGCAGTTGAAGCTGAATCATGTATATCCCAAGTATTTGAAGCTAAACCATTTGATTCCCATGGATTTGAAGCTAAGCCTTATACTTCGCATTGATTTGGAGCTAAATCATGTGTTTCGCATGGATTTGATTCTAACTCGTTTGTTTGGCTTGCTGATGAATGGAAATCATGTATATCATAAGTATTTGAAGCTAAACCATTTGTTTCGCATGGATTCTAAGATGAGCCTTCTACTTCGCATTGATTTGAAGCTAAATCATGTGTTTCGCATGGATTTGAATGTAACTCGTTTGTTTCGCATGCTGTTGAAGCTAAATCGTGTATATCACAAGTATTTGAAGCTAAACCATTTGTTTCGCACGGATTCGAAGATCAGACTTCTACTTCGCGCATTGATTTGGAGCTAAATCCTGTGTTTCCCATGGATCTGAAGCTAACTCGTTTGTTTCGCATGCAGTTGAAGCTAAATCATGTATATCACAAGTATTTGAAGCTAAAGCGTATGATTGGCATTTGATTTGAAGTTAAGGCTTCTACTTCGCATTGATTTGAATATGAATTCTGTGTTTCGTTTGGATTTGAAGCTATCTCGTTTGTTTCGCATGCATTTCAAGCTATTTCATTTATATCACAAGTATTTGAATGGAACTCATTTATTTCGCATGGATTTGATGCTAAGCCTTCTACTTCGCATAGATTTGAAGCTAAATCATGTCATTCACTTGGATTTGAAGCTAACTCGTTTTTTTCGCATGCACTTGAAGCTAAATCATGTATTTCACAGGTATTTGAACCTAAACCATTTGTTTCGCGTGGATTTGAAACTAAGCCTTCTACTTCGCATTGATTTGAAGATAAATCATGCGTTTCTCCTAGATTTGATGCTAACTCGTTTGTTTCGCATGCAGTTGAAGCTGAATCATGTATATCCCAAGTATTTGAAGCTAAACCATTTGATTCTCATGGATTTGAAGCTAAGCCTTATACTTCGCATTGATTTGGAGCTAAATCATGTGTTTCGCATGGATTTGAAGCTAACTCGTTTGTTTTGCATGCATTTCAAGCTATTTCATTTGTATCCTAAGTATTTGAATGTAACTCATTTGTTTCGCATGGATTTGATGCTAAGCCTTCTACTTCGCGTTGATTTGAAGCTAAATCTTGTGTTTCGCATGGATTTTATTCTAACTCGTTTGTTTCGCTTGCTGATGAATGGAAATCATGTATATCATAAGTATTTGAAGCTATACCATTTGTTTCGCATGGATTCTAAGATAACCCTTCAACTTCGCATTCAATTGAAGCTAAGTCATGTGTTTCGCATGGATTTGAAGCTAACACGTTTGTTTCGCATGATGTTGAAGCTAAATCATGTATATTACAAGTATCTGAAGCTAAACCATTTGTTTCGCATGAATTCGAAGATTAGCTTTCTACTACGCATTGATTTGAAACTAAATCATGTGTTTCGCATTGTTTTGAAGCTAACTCGTTTGGTTCGCATTCAGTTGAAGCTAAATCATGTATATCACAGGTATTTGAAGCTAAACCATTTGTTTCGCATTGATTCGAAGCTCAGCCTCCTACTTCGCATTGATTTAATCTTAAATCATATGTTTCGCATGGATTTGAAGCTAACTCGGTTGTTTCGCATGCAGTTGAAGCTAAATCATGTATATCACAAGTTTTTGAAGCTAAACCATTTGTTTGGCATGGATTCAAAGTTCAGTCTTCTACTTCGCATCGATTTGAAGCTAAATCATGTGTTTCGCATGGATTTGAATCTAACTCGTTTGTTTCGCATGCTGTTGAAGCTAAATCGTGTATATCACAAGTATTTGAAGCTAAACCATTTGTTTCGCTTGGATTCGAAGATAACCCTTCTACTTCGCATTGATTTGAAGCTAAATCATGTATATCGCAAGTATTTGATGCTAAACCATTTATTTCGCATGGATTCGAAGATCAGCTTTCTGCTACGAATTGATTTGAAGCTAAATCATGTCATTCACTTGGATCTCAAGCTAACCCGTTTTTCGCGCATGCTGTTGAAGCTAAATCAAGTATATCAAAAGTATTTGAAGCTAAAGCGTATGATTGGCATTTGATTTGAAGGTAACGCTTCTACTTCGCATTGATTTGAATATGAATTATGTGTTTCGTTTGGATTTGAAGCTATCTCGTTTGTTTCGCATGCATTTCAAGCTATTTCATTTATATCATAAGTATTTGAATGTAACTCATTCATTTCGCATGGATTTGATGTTAAGCCTTCTACTTCGCATTGATTTGATGCTAAATCATGTGTTTCGCATGGATTTGATTCTATCTCGTTTGTTTCGCTTGCTGTTGAATGTAAATGATTTATATCATTAGTATTTGAAGCTAAACCAATGTTTCGCATCGATTCTAAGATAAGCCTTCCACTTCGCATTGAATTGAAGCTAAATCATGTGTTTCGCATGGATTTGAAGCTAACACGTTTGTTTCGCATGATGTTGAAGCTAAATCATGTATATTACAAGTATTTGAAGCTGAACCATCTGTTTCGTGTGGATTCGAAGAGCAGCCTTTTACTTCGAATTGATGTGAAGTTAAATCATATGTTTCGCATGGATTTGAAGCTAACACGTTTGTTTCGCATGATGTTGAAGCTAAATCATGTATATTACAAGTATTTGAAGCTAAACCGTATGTTTCGTGTGGATACGAAGAACAGCCTTTTACTTCGCATTGATTTCAAGTTAAATCATATGTTTCGCATTGATTTGAAGCTAACTCGTTTGTTTCGCATGCAGTTGAAGCTAAATCATGTATATCACAGATGTATGAAGCTAAACCATTTGGTTCGCATGGATTCGAAGATAACCCTTCTACTTCGCATTGATTTGACGCTAAATCATGGGTTTCACATGGATTTGAGGCTAACTCGTTTGCTTCGCATGCTGTTGAAGCTAAATCATGTATATCACAAGTATTTGTAGCTAAACCATTTGTTTCGCATGGATTCGAAGATCAGGCTTCTATATCGCATTGATTAGAAGCTAAATCATGTGTTTCGCATGGATTTGAAGCTAACTCGTTTGTTTCGCATGCAGTTGAAGCTAAATCATTTATATCTCAAGCATTGGAAGCTAAACCATTTGTTTGGCATGGATTCGAAGATCAGCCTTCTACTTCGCATGGATTTGAAGCTAAATCATGTGTTTCGCATGGTTTTGAATCTAACTCGTTTGTTTCGCATGCTGTTGAAGCTAAATCATGTATATCACAAGTATTTGTAGCTAAACCATTTGTTTCGCATGGTTTCGAAGATCAGCCTTCTACTTCGCATTGATTTGAAGCTAAATCATGTATATCGCAAGTATTTGATGCTAAACCATTTATTTCGCATGGATTCGAAGATCAGCTTTCTGCTACGAATTGATTTGAAGCTAAATCATGTCATTCACTTGGATTTCAAGCTAACCCGTTTTTCGCGCATGCTGTTGAAGCTAAATCAAGTATATCAAAAGTATTTGAAGCTAAAGCGTATGATTGGCATTTGATTTGAAGGTAACGCTTCTACTTCGCATTGATTTGAATGTGAATTATGTGTTTCGTTTGGATTTGAAGCTATCTCGTTTGTTTCGCATGCATTTCAAGCTATTTCATTTATATCATATGTATTTGAATGTAACTCATTTATTTCGCATGGATTTGATGTTAAGCCTTCTACTTCGCATTGATTTGATGCTAAAACATGTGTTTCGCATGGATTTGATTCTATCTCGTTTGTTTCGCTTGCTGTTGAATGTAAATCATTTATATCATTAGTATTTGAAGCTAAACCAATGTTTCGCATCGATTCTAAGATAAGCCTTCCACTTCGCATTGAATTGAAGCTAAATCATGTGTTTCGCATGGATTTGAAGCTAACACGTTTGTTTCGCATGATGTTGAAGCTAAATCATGTATATTACAAGTATTTGATGCTAAACCATCTGTTTCGTGTGGATTCGAAGAGCAGCCTTTTACTTCGCATTGATGTGAAGTTAAATCATATGTTTCGCATGGATTTGAAGCTAACACGTTTGTTTCGCATGATGTTGAAGCTAAATCATGTATATTACAAGTATTTGAAGCTAAACCATTTGGTTCGCATGGATTCGAAGATAACCCTTCTACTTCGCATTCATTTGAAGCTAAATCATGTGTTTCGCATGGATTTGAATCTAACTCGTTTATTTCACATGCAGTTGAAGCTAAATCATTTATATCTCAAGCATTTGAAGCTAAACCATTTGTTTCGCATGGATTCGAAGATAAGCCTTCTACTTCGCATTGATTTGAAGCTAAATCATGTGTTTCGCATGGATTTGAGGTTAACTCGTTTGTTTCGCTTGCTGTTGAATGTATATCATGTATATCACAAGTATTTGAAGCTAAACTATCTGTTTCGTGTGGATTCGAAGATCAGCTTTCTACTTCGCATTAATTTGTAGCTAAATCATGTATTTCACAAGTAATTGAAGCTAAGACATGTGATTCGCATGGATTCGAGGATCAGCCTTCTGTTTCGCATTGATTTGAAGCTAACTCATTCGTTTCGCCTGCATTTCAAGCATTATCACATATATTCACAAGTATGTGTAGCTAAATCATACGTTTCGCATGGATTTGAAGCTAAGCTTTCAACTTCGCGTTTACTTGATACTAAATCACGTTTTTCGCTTGGATTTGAAGCAAACTCGTTTGTTTCGCATGCATTTCAAGCTACTTCATTTATATCACAAGTATTTGAAGGTAACTCATTTATTTCGCATGGATTTGATGCTAAGCCATCTACTTCGCAATGATTTGAAGCTAAATCATACGTTTCGCGTGGATTTGAAGTTAAGCTTTCTTCTTCATGTTGATTTAAAGTTAAATCATGTTTTTCGCTGGATTTGAAGCTAACTCGATTGTTTCGCTGCAGTTGAAGCTAAATGATGTATATCACAAGTATTTGAAGCTAAACCATTTGTTTCGGATGGATTCGAAGATAAGCTTTCTACCTCGCATTGAATTGAAGCTAAATCATGTGTTTCGCACGGATTTGAAGCTAACACGTTTGTTTCGCATGCTGTTGAAGCTAAATCATGTATATTACAAGTATTTGAAGCTAACCCATTTGTTTCGTGTGGATTCGAAGATCAGCCTTCTACTTCGCATTGATTTGACGCTTAATCATGGGTTTCACATGGATTTGAGGCTAACTCGTTTGTTTCGCATGTAGTTAAGCTAAATCATGTATATCACATGTATTTGAAGCTAAACCATTTGGTTGGCATGGATTCGAAGATCAGCCTTCTACATCGCATTGATTTGAATGTAAATAAATTGTTTCGCTTGGATTTGAAGCTAAGCATTCTACTTCGCATTGATTTGAAGCTAAATCATTTGTTTCGCATGGATTTGAAGGTAACTCGTTTGTTTCGCATGCAGTTGAAGCTAAATCATGTATATCACAAATATTTGAAGCTAAACCATTCGTTTCGCATGGATTCGAAGATAAGCCTTCTACTTCGCATTGATTTGAAGCTAAATCATGTGTTTCGCATGGATTTGAAGCTAACTCGTTTGTTTCGCATGCAGTTGAAGCTAAATCATTTATATCTCAAGCATTTGAAGCTAAACCATTTGTTTGGCATGGATTCGAAGATCAGCCTTCTACTTCGAATTGATTTGAAGCTAAATCATGTGTTTCGCATGGTTTTGAATCTAACTCGTTTGTTTCGCATGCTGTTGAAGCTAAATCACGTATATCACAAGTATTTGAAGCTAAACCATTTGTTTCGCATGGATTCGTAGATAACCCTTCAACTTCGCATTGATTTGAATCTAAATCATGTGATTCGCATGGATTTGAAGCTAACTCGTTTGTTTCGCATGCAGTTCAAGCTAAATCATGTATGTCACAAGTATTTGAACCTAAACCATTTGTTTCGTATGGATTTGAAACTAAGCCTTCAACTTCGCGTTGACTTGATACTAAATCACGTTTTTCGCTTGGATTTGAAGCTAACTCTTTTGTTTCGCATGCATTTCAGGCTATTTCATTTATATCACAAGTATTTGAAGCTAAATCATTCGTTTCGCATGGATTCGAAGATATCCCTTCTACATCGCATTGATTTGAATCTAAATAAATTGTTTCGCTTGGATTTGAAGCTAAGCCTTCTACTTCGCATTGATTTGAAGCTAAATCATTTGTTTCGCTAGGATTTGAACCTAACTCCTTTGTTTCGCATGCAGTTGAAGCTAAATCATTTATATCTCAAGCATTTGAAGCTAAACCATTTGTTTCGCATGAATTCGAAGATAAGCCTTCTACTTCGCATTGATTTGAAGCTAAATCATGTGTTTCGCATGGATTTGATGTTAACTCGTTTGTTTCGCTTGCTGTTGAATGTATATCATGTATATCACAAGTATTTGAAGCTAAACTATCTGTTTCGTGTGGATTCGAAGATCAGCTTTCTACTTCGCATTAATTTGTAGCTAAATCATGTATTTCACAAGTAATTGAAGCTAAGACATGTGATTCGCATGGATTCGAGGATCAGCCTTCTGTTTCGCATTGATTTGAAGCTAACTCATTCGTTTCGCCTGCATTTCAAGCATTATCACATATATTCACAAGTATGTGTAGCTAAATCATACGTTTCGCATGGATTTGAAGCTAAGCCTTCAACTTCGCGTTGACTTGATACTAAATCACGTTTTTCGCTTGGATTTGAAGCAAACTCGTTTGTTTCGCATGCATTTCAAGCTATTTCATTTATATCACAAGTATTTGAAGGTAACTCATTTATTTCGCATGGATTTGATGCTAAGCCATCTACTTCGCAATGATTTGAAGCTAAATCATACGTTTCGCGTGGATTTGAAGTTAAGCTTTCTTCTTCATGTTGATTTAAAGTTAAATCATGTTTTTCGCTGGATTTGAAGCTAACTCGATTGTTTCGCTGCAGTTGAAGCTAAATGATGTATATCACAAGTATTTGAAGCTAAACCATTTGTTTCGGATGGATTCGAAGATAAGCTTTCTACCTCGCATTGAATTGAAGCTAAATCATGTGTTTCGCACGGATTTGAAGCTAACACGTTTGTTTCGCATGCTGTTGAAGCTAAATCATGTATATTACAAGTATTTGAAGCTAACCCATTTGTTTCGTGTGGATTCGAAGATCAGCCTTCTACTTCGCATTGATTTGACGCTTAATCATGGGTTTCACATGGATTTGAGGCTAACTCGTTTGTTTCGCATGTAGTTAAGCTAAATCATGTATATCACATGTATTTGAAGCTAAACCATTTGGTTGGCATGGATTCGAAGATCAGCCTTCTACATCGCATTGATTTGAATGTAAATAAATTGTTTCGCTTGGATTTGAAGCTAAGCATTCTACTTCGCATTGATTTGAAGCTAAATCATTTGTTTCGCATGGATTTGAAGGTAACTCGTTTGTTTCGCATGCAGTTGAAGCTAAATCATGTATATCACAAATATTTGAAGCTAAACCATTCGTTTCGCATGGATTCGAAGATAAGCCTTCTACTTCGCATTGATTTGAAGCTAAATCATGTGTTTCGCATGGATTTGAAGCTAACTCGTTTGTTTCGCATGCAGTTGAAGCTAAATCATTTATATCTCAAGCATTTGAAGCTAAACCATTTGTTTGGCATGGATTCGAAGATCAGCCTTCTACTTCGAATTGATTTGAAGCTAAATCATGTGTTTCGCATGGTTTTGAATCTAACTCGTTTGTTTCGCATGCTGTTGAAGCTAAATCACGTATATCACAAGTATTTGAAGCTAAACCATTTGTTTCGCATGGATTCGTAGATAACCCTTCAACTTCGCATTGATTTGAATCTAAATCATGCGATTCGCATGGATTTGAAGCTAACTCGTTTGTTTCGCTTGCAGTTCAAGCTAAATCATGTATGTCACAAGTATTTGAACCTAAACCATTTGTTTCGTATGGATTTGAAACTAAGCCTTCAACTTCGCGTTGACTTGATACTAAATCACGTTTTTCGCTTGGATTTGAAGCTAACTCTTTTGTTTCGCATGCATTTCAGGCTATTTCATTTATATCACAAGTATTTGAAGCTAAATCATTCGTTTCGCATGGATTCGAAGATATCCCTTCTACATCGCATTGATTTGAATCTAAATAAATTGTTTCGCTTGGATTTGAAGCTAAGCCTTCTACTTCGCATTGATTTGAAGCTAAATCATTTGTTTCGCTAGGATTTGAACCTAACTCCTTTGTTTCGCATGCAGTTGAAGCTAAATCATTTATATCTCAAGCATTTGAAGCTAAACCATTTGTTTCGCATGAATTCGAAGATAAGCCTTCTACTTCGCATTGATTTGATGCTAAATCATGTGTTTCGCTTGGATTTGAGGATAACTCGTTTGTTTCGCTTGCTGTTAAATGTAAATCATGTATATCACAAGTATTTGAAGCAAAACCATTTGTTTCGCATGGATTCGAAGATTTGCCTTCTACTTCGCATTGATTTGAAGCAAAAGCATGTGTTTCGCATGGATTTGAAGCTTACTCGTTTGTTTCGCATGCAGTTGAAGCTAAATGATGTATATCACAAGTATTTGAAACTTAACCATTTGTTTCGCAAGGATTCGAAGATAACCCTTCTACTTCGCATTGATTTGAAGCTAAATAATTTGTTTCGCATGGATTTGAAGCTAAGCCTTCAACTTCGCGGTGACTTGATACTAAATCACGTTTTTCGCTTGGATTTGAAGTAAACTCGTTTGTTTCGCATGCATTTCAAGCTATTTCATTTATATCACAAGTATTGAAAGGTAACTCATTTATTTCGCATGGATTTGATGCTCAGCCATCTACTTTGCACTGATTTGAAGCTAAATCATGTGTTTCGCTAGGATTTGAACCTAACTCCTTTGTTTCGCATGCAGTTGAAGCTAAATCATGTATATTACAAGTATTTGAAGCTAACCCATCTGTTTCGTGTGGATTCGAAGATCAGCCTTCTACTTCGCATTGATTTGACGCTAAATCATGGGTTTCACATGGATTTGAGGCTAACTCGTTTGTTTCGCATGCAGTTGAAGCTAAATCATGTATATCACAAGTATTTGAAGCTAAACCATTTGTTTCGCATGGATTCGAAGATCAGCCTTCTACTTCGCATTGATTTGAAGTTAAATCATATGTTTCGCATGGATTTGAAGATAACTCGTTTGTTTCGCATGCAGTTGAAGCTAAATCATGTATATCACAAGTGTTTGAAGCTAAACCATTTGTTTCGCATGTATTCAAAGATCAGTCTTCTACTTCGCATTGATTTGAAGCTAAATCATATGTTTCGCATGGATTTGAATCTAACTCGTTTCTTGCGCATGCTGTTGAAGCTAAATCATGTATATCACAAGTATGTAATGCTAAGCCATTGGCTTCTCATGGATTCGAAGATCAGGCTTCTATATCGCATTGATTAGAAGCTAAATCATGTGTTTCGCACGGATTTGAATCTAACTCGTTTGTTTCGCATACTGTTGAAGCTAAATCATGTATATCACAAGTATTTGTAGCTAAACCATTTGTTTCGCATGGATTCGAAGATCAGGCTTCTATATCGCATTGATTAGAAGCTAAATCATGTGTTTCGCACGGATTTGAATCTAACTCGTTTGTTTCGCATGCTGTTGAAGCTAAATCATGTATATCACAAGTATTTGTAGCTAAACCATTTGTTTCGCATGGATTCGAAGATCAGGCTTCTATATTGCATTGATTAGAAGCTAAATTATGTGTTTCGCATGGATTTGAAGCTAACTCGTTTGTTACGCATGCAGTTGAAGCTTAATCATTTATATCTCAAGCATTTGAAGCTAAACCATTTGTTTGGAATGGATTCGAAGATCAGCCTTCTACTTCGCATTGATTTGAAGCTAAATCATGTGTTTCGCATGGTTTTGAATCTAACTCGTTTGTTTCGCATGCTGTTGAAGCTAAATCATGTATATCACAAGTATTTGTAGCTAAACCATTTGTTTCGCATGGATTCGAAGATCAGCCTTCTACTTCGCATTGATTTGAATCTAAATCATGTGATTCGCATGGATTTGAAGCTAACTCGTTTGTTTCGCTTGCAGTTCAAGCTAAATCATGTATGTCACAAGTATTTGAACCTAAACCATTTGTTTCGTATGGATTTGAAACTAAGCCTTCAACTTCGCGTTGACTTGATACTAAATCACGTTTTTCGCTTGGATTTGAAGCTAACTCTTTTGTTTCGCATGCATTTCAGGCTATTTCATTTATATCACAAGTATTTGAAGCTAAATCATTCGTTTCGCATGGATTCGAAGATATCCCTTCTACATCGCATTGATTTGAATCTAAATAAATTGTTTCGCTTGGATTTGAAGCTAAGCCTTCTACTTCGCATTGATTTGAAGCTAAATCATTTGTTTCGCTAGGATTTGAACCTAACTCCTTTGTTTCGCATGCAGTTGAAGCTAAATCATTTATATCTCAAGCATTTGAAGCTAAACCATTTGTTTCGCATGAATTCGAAGATAAGCCTTCTACTTCGCATTGATTTGATGCTAAATCATGTGTTTCGCTTGGATTTGAGGATAACTCGTTTGTTTCGCTTGCTGTTAAATGTAAATCATGTATATCACAAGTATTTGAAGCAAAACCATTTGTTTCGCATGGATTCGAAGATTTGCCTTCTACTTCGCATTGATTTGAAGCAAAAGCATGTGTTTCGCATGGATTTGAAGCTTACTCGTTTGTTTCGCATGCAGTTGAAGCTAAATGATGTATATCACAAGTATTTGAAACTTAACCATTTGTTTCGCAAGGATTCGAAGATAACCCTTCTACTTCGCATTGATTTGAAGCTAAATAATTTGTTTCGCATGGATTTGAAGCTAAGCCTTCAACTTCGCGGTGACTTGATACTAAATCACGTTTTTCGCTTGGATTTGAAGTAAACTCGTTTGTTTCGCATGCATTTCAAGCTATTTCATTTATATCACAAGTATTGAAAGGTAACTCATTTATTTCGCATGGATTTGATGCTCAGCCATCTACTTTGCACTGATTTGAAGCTAAATCATGTGTTTCGCTAGGATTTGAACCTAACTCCTTTGTTTCGCATGCAGTTGAAGCTAAATCATGTATATTACAAGTATTTGAAGCTAACCCATCTGTTTCGTGTGGATTCGAAGATCAGCCTTCTACTTCGCATTGATTTGACGCTAAATCATGGGTTTCACATGGATTTGAGGCTAACTCGTTTGTTTCGCATGTAGTTGAAGCTAAATCATGTATATCACAAGTATTTGAAGCTAAACCATTTGTTTCGCATGGATTCGAAGATCAGCCTTCTACTTCGCATTGATTTGAAGTTAAATCATATGTTTCGCATGGATTTGAAGATAACTCGTTTGTTTCGCATGCAGTTGAAGCTAAATCATGTATATCACAAGTGTTTGAAGCTAAACCATTTGTTTCGCATGTATTCAAAGATCAGTCTTCTACTTCGCATTGATTTGAAGCTAAATCATATGTTTCGCATGGATTTGAATCTAACTCGTTTCTTGCGCATGCTGTTGAAGCTAAATCATGTATATCACAAGTATGTAATGCTAAGCCATTGGCTTCTCATGGATTCGAAGATCAGGCTTCTATATCGCATTGATTAGAAGCTAAATCATGTGTTTCGCACGGATTTGAATCTAACTCGTTTGTTTCGCATACTGTTGAAGCTAAATCATGTATATCACAAGTATTTGTAGCTAAACCATTTGTTTCGCATGGATTCGAAGATCAGGCTTCTATATCGCATTGATTAGAAGCTAAATCATGTGTTTCGCACGGATTTGAATCTAACTCGTTTGTTTCGCATGCTGTTGAAGCTAAATCATGTATATCACAAGTATTTGTAGCTAAACCATTTGTTTCGCATGGATTCGAAGATCAGGCTTCTATATTGCATTGATTAGAAGCTAAATTATGTGTTTCGCATGGATTTGAAGCTAACTCGTTTGTTACGCATGCAGTTGAAGCTTAATCATTTATATCTCAAGCATTTGAAGCGAAACCATTTGTTTGGAATGGATTCGAAGATCAGCCTTCTACTTCGCATTGATTTGAAGCTAAATCATGTGTTTCGCATGGTTTTGAATCTAACTCGTTTGTTTCGCATGCTGTTGAAGCTAAATCATGTATATCACAAGTATTTGTAGCTAAACCATTTGTTTCGCATGGATTCGAAGATCAGCCTTCTACTTCGCATTGATTTGAAGTTAAATCATATGTTTCGCATGGATTTGAAGATAACTCGTTTGTTTCGCATGCAGTTGAAGCTAAATCATGTATATCACAAGTGTTTGAAGCTAAACCATTTGTTTCGCATGTATTCAAAGATCAGTCTTCTACTTCGCATTGATTTGAAGCTAAATCATATGTTTCGCATGGATTTGAATCTAACTCGTTTCTTGCGCATGCTGTTGAAGCTAAATCATGTATATCACAAGTATGTAATGCTAAGCCATTGGCTTCTCATGGATTTGAAGCTAAGCCTTCTACTTCGCACTGATTTGAATCTAATGCATGTGTTTCGAATGGATTTGAATCTAACTCGTTTGTTGCGCATGCTGTTGAAGCTAAATCATTTATATCATAAGTATTTGAAGCTAAACCAATGTTTCGCATCGATTCTAAGATAAGCCTTCCACTTCGCATTGAATTGAAGCTGAATCATGTGTTTCGCTTGGATTTGAATCTAACTCGTTTGTTTCGCATGCAGTTCAAGCTATATCATGTATATCACAAGTATTTGAAGCTAAACCATCTGTTTCGTGTGGATTCGAAGAGCAGCCTTTTACTTCGCATTGATGTGAAGTTAAATCATATGATTCGCATGGATTTGAAGCTAACACGTTTGTTTCGCATGATGTTGAAGCTAAATCATGTATATTACAAGTATTTGATGCTAAACCATATGTTTCGTGTGGATTCGAAGAGCAGCCTTTTACTTCGCATTGATTTGAAGTTAAATCATATGTTTCGCATGGATTTGAAGTTAAATCATATATTTCGCATGGATTTGAAGCTAACTTGTTTGTTTCGCATGCAATTGAAGACAAATCATGTATATCTCAGGTGTATGAAGATAAACCATTTGTTTCGCGTGGATTCGAAGATAACCCTTCTACTTCGCATTGATTTGATGCTAAATCATGTGTTTCGCATGGATTCGATTCTAACTCGTTTGTTTCGCTTGCTGTTGAATGTAAATCATGTATATCATAAGTATTTGAAGCTAAACCATTTGTTTCGCATGGATTCTAAAATAAGCCTTCTACTTCGCATTGAATTGAAGCTAAATCATGTGCTTCGCATGGATTTGAAGCTAACACGTTTGTTTCAAATGCAGTTGAAGCTAAATCATGTATATCACAGGTGTATGAAGCTAAACCATTTGTTTCGCATGGATTCGAAGATCAGTCTTCTACTTCGCATTGATTTGAAGCTAAATCATGTGTTTCGCATGGATTTGAATCTAACTCGTTTGTTTCGCATGCTGTTGAAGCTAAATCATGTATACCACAAGTATTTGAAGCTAAACCATTTGTTTCGCATGGATTTGAAGCTAAGCCTTCTTCTTCGTATTGATTTGAATTAATCATGCGTTTCTCTTGGATTTTATGCTAACACGTTTGTTTCGCATGATGTTGAAGCTAAATCATGTTTATTACAAGTATTTGAAGCTAAACCATCTGTTTCGTGTGGATTCGAAGAGCAGCCTTCTACTTCGCATTGATTTGAAGTTAAACCATATGTTTCGCATGGATTCGAAGATCAGCCTTCTACTTCGCATTGATTTGAAGCTAAATCATGGGTTTCGCATGGTTTTGAATCTAACTCGGTTGTTTCGCATACATTTGAAGCTAAATCATGTATATCACATGTATTTGAAGCTAAACCATTTGTTTCGCATGGATTTGATTCTAACTCGTTTGTTTCGCTTGCTGTTGAATGTAAATCATGTATACCACAAGTAATTGAAGCTAAACCAATTGTTTTGCATGGATTTGAAGCTAAGCCTTCTACTTCGCATTGATTTGAAAATAAATCATGCGTTTCTCTTGGATTTTATGCTAACACGTTTGTTTCGCATGATGTTGAAGCTAAATCGTGTTTATTACAAGTATTTGAAGCTAAACCATCTGTTTCGTGTGGATTCGAAGAGCAGCCTTCTACTTCGCATTGATTTGCAGTTAAATCATATATTTATCATGGATTTGAAGCTAACTTGTTTGTTTCGCATGCAGTTGAAGCCAAATCATGTATATCACAGGTGTATGAAGCTAAACCATTTGTTTCGCGTGGATTCGAAGATAACCCTTCTACTTCGCATTGATTTGATGCTAAATCATGTGTTTCGCATGGATTCGATTCTAACTCGTTTGTTTCGCTTGCTGTTGAATGTAAATCATGTATGTCATAAGTATTTGAAGCTAAACCATTTGTTTCGCATGGATTCTAAAATAAGCCTTCTACTTCGCATTGAATTGAAGCTAAATCATGTGTTTCGCATGGATTTGAATCTAACTCGTTTGTTTCGCATGCTGTTGAAGCTAAATCATGTATACCACAAGTATTTGAAGCTAAACCATTTGTTTCGCATGGATTTGAAGCTAAGCCTTCTACTTCGTATTGATTTGAATTAATCATGCGTTTCTCTTGGATTTTATGCTAACACGTTTGTTTCGCATGATGTTGAAGCTGAATCATGTATATCCCAAGTATTTGAAGCTAAACCATCTGTTTCGTGTGGATTCGAAGAGCAGCCTTCTACTTCGCATTGATTTGAAGTTAAATCATATGTTTCGCATGGATTTGAAGCTAACTCGTTTGTTTCGCATGCTGTTGAAGCTAAATCATGTATATCACAATTATTTGAAGCTAAACCATTTGTTTCGCATGGATTCGAAGATCAGCCTTCTACTTCGCATTGATTTGAAGCTAAATCATGTGTTTCGCATGGTTTTGAATCTAACTCGGTAGTTTCGCATGCAGTTGAAGCTAAATCATGTATATCACATGTATTTGAAGCTAAACCATTTGTTTCGCATGGATACGAAGATCAGCCTTCTACCTCGCATTGATTTGAAGCTAAATCATGTGTTTCGCATGGTTTTGAATCTAACTCGGTTGTTTCGCATGCAGTTGAAGCTAAATCATGTATACCACAAGTATTTGAAGCTAAACCATTTGTTTCGCATGGATTTAAAGCTAAGTCTACTACTTCGCATTGATTTGTAGCTAAATCATGTGTTTCGCATGGATTTGAAGCTAACTCGTTTGTTTCGCATGCTGTTTAAGCTAAATCATGTATATCACAAGTATTTGAAGCTAAACCATTTGTTTCGCATGGATTCGAAGATAACCCTTCTACTTCGCATTGATTTGAAGCTAAATCATGTATATCGCAAGTATTTGATGCTAAACCATTTGTTTCGCACGGATTCGAAGATCAGCTTTCTGCTACGAATTGATTTGAAGCTAAATCATGTCATTCACTTGGATTTCAAGCTAACCCGTTTTTTTCGCATGCTGTTGAATCTAAATCAAGTATATCACAAGTATTTGAAGCTAAAGCGTATGATTGGCATTTGATTTGAAGGTAACGCTTCTACTTCGCATTGATTTGAATATGAATTATGTGTTCCGTTTGGATTTGAAGCTATCTCGTTTGTTTCGCTTGCTGTTGAATGTAAATCATTTATATCATAAGTATTTGAAGCTAAACCAATGTTTCGCATCGATTCTAAGATAAGCCTTCCACTTCGCATTGAATTGAAGCTAAATCATGTGTTTCGCTTGCATTTGAATCTAACTCGTTTGTTTCGCATGCAGTTCAAGCTATATCATGTATATCACAAGAATTTGAAGCTAAACCATCTGTTTCGTGTGGATTCGAAGAGCAGCCTTTTACTTCGCGTTGATGTGAAGTTAAATCATATGATTCGCATGGATTTGAAGCTAACACGTTTGTTTCGCATGATGTTGAAGCTAAATCATGTATATTACAAGTATTTGATGCTAAACCATATGTTTCGTGTGGATTCGAAGAGCAGCCTTTTACTTCGCATTGATTTGAAGTTAAATCATATGTTTCGCATGGATTTGAAGCTAACTCGTTTGTTTCGCATGCAGATGAAGCTAAATCATGTATATCACAGGTGTATGAAGCTAAACCATTTGTTTCGCATGGATTTGAAGATAACCCTTCTACTTCGCATTCATTTGAAACTAAATCATGTGTTTCGCATGGATTTGAATCTAACTCGTTTGTTTCGCATGTTGTTGAAGCTGGATCATGTATATCACAGGTGTTTGAAGCTAAACCATTTGTTTCGCATGGACTGGAAGATAAGCCTTCTACTTCGCATAGATTTGAAGCTAAATCATGTCATTCACTTGGGTTTGAAGCTAACTCATTTTTTTCGCATGTAGTTGAAGCTAAATCATGTGTTTCGCATGGATTTGAAGCTAACACGTTTGTTTCGCATGCAGTTGAAGCTAAATCATGTATATCACAGGTGTATGAAGCTAAACCATTTGTTTTGCATGGATTCGAAGATCAGTCTTCTACTTCGCATTGATTTGAAGCTAAATCATGTGTTTCGCATGGATTTGAATCTAACTCGTTTGTTTCGCATGCTGTTGAAGCTAAATCATGTATACCACAAGTATTTGAAGCTAAACCATTTGTTTCGCATGGATTTGAAGCTAAGCCTTCTACTTCGCATTGATTTGAAGCTAAATCATGTGTTTCGCATGGTTTTGAATCTAACTCGGTAGTTTCGCATGCAGTTGAAGCTAAATCATGTATATCACATGTATTTGAAGCTAAACCATTTGTTTCGCATGGATACGAAGATCAGCCTTCTACCTCGCATTGATTTGTAGCTAAATCATGTGTTTCGCATGGATTTGATTCTAACTCGGTTGTTTCGCATGCAGTTGAAGCTAAATCATGTATATCACATGTATTTGAAGCTATACCATTTGTTTCGCATGGATTCAAAGATCAGTCTTCTACTTCGCATTGATTTGAAGCTAAATCAGGTGTTTCGCATGGATTTGAATCTAACTCGTTTGTTTCGCATGCTGTTGAAGCTAAATCCTGTATATCACAAGTATTTGAAGCTAAACCATTTTTTCGCATGGATTCGATGATAACCCTTCTACTTCGCATTGATTTGAAGCTAAATCATGTATATCGCAAGTATTTGATGCTAAATCATTTGTTTCGCATGGACTCGAAGGTCAGCTTTCTGCTACGAATTGATTTGAAGCTAAATCATGTCATTCACTTGGATTTCAAGCTAACCCGTTTTTTTCGCATGCTGTTGAAGCTAAATCAAGTATATCACAAGTATTTGAAGCTAAACCAATTGATTCCCATGGATTTGAAGCTAAGCCTTCTACTTCGCATTGATTTGTAGCTAAATCATGTGTTTCGCATGGATTTGAAGCTAACTCGTTTGTTTCGCATGCAGTTCAAGCTATATCATGTATATCACAAGTATTTGAAGCTAAACCATCTGTTTCGTGTGGATTCGTTGATCAGCCTTCTACTTCGCATTGATTTGGAGCTAAATCATGTGTTTTGCATGGATTTGAAGGTAAGACTTCTACCTCGCATTGATTTGAAGATGAATTATGTGTTTCGTTTGGATTCGAAGCTATCTCGTTTTTTTCGCATGCAGTTGAAGCTAAATCATGTATATCACAGGTGTTTGAAGCTAAACCATTTGTTTCGCATGGATTCGAATATAAGCCTTCTACTTCGTATTGATTTGATGCTAAATCATGTGTTTCGCATGGATTTGAAGCTAACTCGTTTGATTCGCATGCAGTTGAAGCTAAATCATGTATATCACAGGTGTATGAAGCTAAATCATTTGTTTCGCATGTATTCGTAGAGAACTCTTCTACTTCGCTTGGATTTGATGCTAACTCGATTGTTTCGCATGCTGTTGAAGCTAAATCAAGTATATCACAAGTATTTGAAGCTAATCCATTTGTTTCGTATGGATTCGAAGATCAGACTTCTACTTCGCATTGATTTGAAGCTAAATGCTGCGTTTCCCATGGATTTGAAGCTAACTCGTTTGTTTCGCATGCAGTTGAAGCTAAATCATGTATATCACAACCTCTACCTCTACGCATGTATCTCTAAGTCTACCCTGACGCATGTACCTTTACCTTAACGCATGTACCTCTACCTCTACCTCTACGCATGTGCCTCTACCTCTACCTCTACCTCTACCCCTACCTCAACCTCTACTACTGTACCTCTACATCTACCTCTACCTCTACCTCCACCTCTACCTCAACCTTCAACTCTACCTCTACTCCAACCTATACGCCTGTACCTCTACCTCTACGTCTACGTCTGTTCCTCCACCTCTACCTCAACCTCTACCTCTACGTCTACGCCTGTAGCTCTACCTCTACCTCTTCTTCTACGCCGGTACCACTTACTCTCGGCCTATAACTCTACCCCAACTTCTACGCCTGTACCTCTACATCTACCTCTAGCTCTGGCTCTACCTCTACCCCTACGTGTACCACTAACTCTATCTTTACGTATGTACCTCTACGCCTGTACCCCTACTTCGACCTCAACCTCTACCTCTACGTCTACGCCTGTAGCTCTACCTCTACCTCTTCTTCTACGCCGGTACCACTAACTCTAGGCCTATAACACTACCCCAACTTCTACGCCTGTACCTCTACATCTACCTCTAGCTCTGGCTCTACCTCTACTCCTACGTGTACCACTAACTCTATCTTTACGTATGTACCTCTACGCCTGTACCCCTACTTCGACCTCTACGCCTGTACCTCTACTTCTACCTCTACAAATGTACCTCTACCTCTACCTCTACCACTTTTTCTACGGCCGTACCTCTACCTCTACCTCTACCTCTATCTCTATCTCTACGCCTGTACTTCTCCCTCTGCCTCTACCTCTATCTCTAAACCTGTACCCCCACCTCCACCTCTAGGCATGTTTCTCTACCTCTACTTATACGCATGTACCTCTGACTCTACCTCGACGCATTTACCTCAAACGCTACCTCTACGCATGTACCTCTACCTCTACCGCTACGTATGTACCTCTATCTCTATCTCTACCTCCGCCTGTTACCTCCCTCCACCTTACCAACCTCCTCCTTTACGTTGTTTCACTTCGTTTCGCATTCATCATTTACGTTGTTTTACGTGTTTTACCTTGCTTTACGTTATTTCACCTTGTCTCACGTTGTTGTTTATAACAGTTTTATGTTCTTCTGCGTTGTTATGCTTTGTTTTTTGGTTGTTTTATATTGTTTTACGTTGTCTTACGTTGCGTCAAGTTGCTTTACTTTGTCACGCATTGTTGGTTTAAATTATTTTACGTTGTTTTACTTTGTTTTTACGTTGTTTTACGTTCTTTTACCTTGCTTTTCGTTGTTTTAAATTGTCTCACGTTGTTGTTTAAAACAGTATTACGTTGCTCTACGCTGTTATACATCGTTTTTACGTTGTTTTATATTGTTTTACATAGCTTTACGTTGTTTTAGGTTGTTTCACTTCGTATCGCATTCATGATTTACGTTTCTTTACTTTGTTTTTACGTTGTTTTACGTTGTTTAACGTTGACCCGCATTGTTGCTTAAAACAGTATTACGGCGTTTTACGTTGTTATACATTGTTTTTACGTTATTTTATATTGTTTTACATTGCTCAACGTTGCGTTACGTTGTTTTACTTTGTTTCGCATTCATTACTTACGTTGTTTTATATTGCTTTACGTCGTTTGCCTTGTTTGGCGTTGTTTTTAAAAGAGTATTACATTGCTTTACGTTGCTATTCATTGCTTTTCAGGTTGTTCTATGCTTTTCTTCATTATGTTACGTTGTTTTACATTGTTTTTACGTTGTTTTACTTTCTTTTACCTTGCTTTACGTTGTTTTACGTTGCCTCACGTTATTGTTTATCACAGTACTATGTTGATCTGCATTGTTATGCATTGACTTTACGTTGTTTTATATTGTTTTACATTGATTTACGTCGTGTTACCTTGTTTTACTTTGTTTCGCATTGATGATTTGCGTTGTTTTACGATGCTTTACGTACTTTGCATTGTTCCTCGTTGTTGTTTAAAACAGTATTACGTTGTTTTACGTTGTTATACATTGTTTCCACGTCGTTTCAGCGTAACACTACGTAAAAGAAAGTAAAACAATATAAAACAACTTAAAAACAATGTATAACAACGTAAAACAACGTAATACTATTTTAATGAACCACGTGAAGCAAAGTATATCAACGTGAAATAACGTTAATTATCAATAGGACACAGAGAAAAGCAACGTAACACAACGTAAATCAATATAATACAATATAAAACAACGTAAAAACAATTTATAACAACGTAAAACAACGTAATACTATTTTAAACAACAACGCGGAACAATGCAAAAAACGGAAAGCATCGTAAAACAACGTAAATCGTAAATGCGAAACGAAGTAAAACATCGTAACACAAGATAAAGGTAATGTAAAACAATATAAAGCAATATGAAAACAATGTATAACAACGTAAAACAACGTAATACTATTTCAAAGAACCTCGTGAAACAAAGTACATAAACGTAAAACAACGTTAATTATCAATGCGACACAAAGAAAAACAACGTAACACAACGTCAATCAATGTAAAACAATACTAAACATCGTAAGAACAATGTATAACAACGTAAAGCAACGTAATAGTATTGTTACGGCGACTTGTCCAAATCAAGTCGCTGTAATGTGAAACGGCCCTGTTGTGAGCAACTCCTTAAAGAAAAATAGAAGAGAGGGGTTGCCACGGAGGTGTGTTATCAACGGACAATCGAAGAGTCGGGATCGGACCGTCGAGCGATCAACACCATCTAATTCAAAGATCTCTAACATAATCGAATTAGTTGTATTATAGTTTATGTACTCTATTGTAAATAAAATGCCGCGACGCGAGAGAAGTGCAGTAATTCGCAACGTTGGGGGCTCGTCCGGGATCGAAGAATCGATCGGAAATGTCACGCCGACATTGGAGATCCTGTTTGCAAACCTCCGACAAGAATTATGCGAGCAACTGCAGGTGCAGCAGAGACAGTTCGAGGCGCGACTGGAAGCGGACAGGCTTCAGCGCGAGGAACGGGAACAGTCCGCTGCTTCCGAACGAGAGGCTCGCATGGAAGAGAGGATAGCAAGGATCTTGAGAACCAATGCCACAGGTGCTATCGGATTCATTGCGAAATTCTGTCTTAAATTCTGCGGCATTCTCGTCTGTGGAACACTCGGAGGCGCGTGTAAATAGTGCGGACACTGTTGTAAATAATGTTAATAGTGTATATAACGCGAGTATACCTATTGCTCCGAGTGTTCCTGTATTTGCTTCACAGTCGGTGTCATCCTTGCCTGCGTGTCGTGAATCTACACGCTTCGTAACTGGATTAGGATATTCCGTGAAGCCGACACGTTATGACGGTTCCACGTCATGGGATGAGTACCGAATTCTATTTGAAATGGTTGCGAATGTAAATGGCCGGGACGAAGCAAAGAAAGCTGCGGCTTTAATTGCTTCGTTGGATGGTCCGGCTCGAGGAGTACTGACTTCTCTTCCCGCCGATAAGTATTTTGACTTCCAAGAAATAGTTTCGGCAATCGAGTTTCGGTTTGGTAGAAAAATCTTTTCGAAGCTAAATTACGTTCTTTTTCAAAATTATAAACAGCGGCAAGGGGAGTCAATTTCTGCATTGGCCGCGGAGATTGAGAGGCTGGCGCAATACGCTTTCTCAGAATGTCCAATGGATGTTCGGGATCGTATGGCCGCCTCTCAGTTTGTGACGGCGTTGGCCAATGAAGAGATGAGGAGAATGTTAAGATATGAAAGTTTTACATCTCTTAGAGCTACGGTGACCAGAGCTATAGAGATGGAAGCTCTCAATAAATTAAGCTCTCAAAAAACACAAATGTGTGAACGGAATTTAAAACGTCCCTTTACTTCCGAGGGAATGCTGGAACGTGCGGCTGAACGGCATTCTGAACGAGTGGTTGAACATCAACGGGAGTTGCCGCATTGCTGGAGCTGTGGAAAGAAGGGCCACCTCCAACGGGATTGTTTAAAGAAAACAAGGAAGGAGACGTCGCAGGGAAACTTCAAGAAGTCGGAATAATGGGGGATAGTCCGACTTCATCTTTCTTTTTTCCCCCTGTCGTGCTGCGTTTGGAACTTATTCAACGAGGGATTTTCTTCGTAGAAGGCATCGTTGGAGCGAAGAAAAGGAAAATCATCTTGGATACGGGCTCATCGGTTAACCTTCTACGGGAAACTTATGCTACAAGGCAGAATAGTTCGGCGAGCATGACAGGAGTGAAGATTTTTTCAGTCTCTGGTCAGAGATTACCGATTTTTGGTAAAAAGCATCTTCCTGTTTCTATTGGAGAAGTCGAGACCGAAGAAGAGTTCTTCTTCGTCAGTATGATGGAAGAATGCATTTTGGGAATCGAATTTCTTGAAAAGCATGCCTGTCAACTGGACTTTAAAACGAGGTTCTTCATTTGAAAGGAATGCAAGTGCCGTTGCTGAAGTATGGAGAAGATTCGGCTATGAAGGAGATAGAGAAAAACAGGAATACATTAGTACCGGATCATCTTCAGGATCTTCATCAGAGATGTTCTATAAACCTGTCCGCAGAGCAAAAGAAAACTTTTGCCCAGTTATTGACGGAATTTGCAGATGTTTTTGCGAAAGATTCCGAAGATGTGGGAAAATGTGACGTAGTATGTCACAAGATAGATACCGGTGACAGTCTTGCCATAAAACAGGCACCCCGACGATTACCTCTTCATCGACGTTCAGAAGTAGATGAATTATTGTCGAAAATGGAACGTCAAGGAGTCATAGAAAAGTCTCAAAGCCCCTGGTCTTCACCCGTGGTATTGTTCAAGAAGAAGGACGGGTCCATCAGATTTTGCGTGGATTACAGGCCTCTGAACAATATCACCAAGAAAGATTCGTACCCCCTTCCAAGGATAGAAGATACGCTGGACGCTTTGGATGGCTCCTGTTGGTTTTCGGCGATCGACTTACAAAGTGGATATTGGCAGATATCCATGGATCCTGTACATAAGGAAAAGACTGCCTTTTGTGTGGGTACTGGATTATGGCAGTTCAAAGTCATGCCATTTGGTCTTTGTAACGCACCAGCTACCTTTGAACGTCTAATGGACAACGTCTTAAGAGGGTTAAACTGGAAGATTTGTTTAGTATACCTCGACGACATCATAATTTTCGGTAGAAGTTTTGAAAAGGAAGTACTCTGGAAGGTACTTGCTCCCCTAAGGAAAGCTTCCTTGCTGATGAGCCCGATGAAGTGTAATTTCTTCTGTAAAGGAGTGAAATATCTTGGACACGTAGTATCCGAGATGGGTGTACAAACTGATCCTGAAAAATTGGATGCAGTAAAGAATTGGCCGGTGCCGAAGAATAAGACCGAGTTGGAAAGTTTCCTGGGTCTTTGCACTTTATTATCGGAAGTTTGTTAAAAATTTCGCCGATATTGCGAAGCCCTTACATCGTTTGACCGAGAACGAGAAAATTTTCGTGTGGACGGAAGAAGCGGAACATTCGTTCGAGGAATTAAAAAGGAAATTGATGGAGTCTCCCATTCGTTCTTATCCGTCGGTTAATACAGAATTCATTTTGGACTCGGATGCCTCAAATTTTGCAATTGCAGCAATTCTTTCTCAAATTCAGCAAGGTCGGGAGAGAGTAATCGCCTACTTCTCTAAGACGCTAGGAAAAGCTGAGAAGAATTGTTGCGTTACTCGGAAGGAACTGTTAGCGATAGTGAAATCTATTGAACATTTTCATCATTACCTTTATGGGTGTAGATTCCTTCTGAGGACCGATCACGCTGCTTTACGTTGGTTGCTGTCTTTCAAGAATCCGGAAGGACAGGTAGCACGTTGGATCGAGCGGATTCAGGGATATGAATTTGAGGTGAAACACCGGGAAGGAAGACTCCATCAGAATGCGGACGGCCTTTCTCGCAGGCCTTGCGAATCGCAGGATTCTGCGCAATGCAAGCGCCTGGAGGAGAAGACGGAAGAAAATGGAGACGTAGTTCTGCGGACACTCTGCGAAACATTTGACTTTTGAAGAGTGGAGGAGAAAACAGGAGGAAGATGAAGAAATTGGTTTCATCCTGTTAAGAAAAAAAGAGGGTAGGAGGCCCGATTGGCAGGAGATTTCGGACAGGAATACGAGAATTAAATATCTCGTATCAAACTGGGATTCCTTGGAAGTGTACAAGGATCTACTGTTTCGTAAGTGGGAATCCCTTGATGGAAAAAGTAACAAGTGGTTACTGATGGTTCCAAGAGAAATGGTAAGCTCGGTGATGACAGATTGTCATGATACACCGGCGGGTGGCCATTTCGGAGTGAACAAAACTCTGGACAGGGTACGTTGAAAATTTTACTGGCCTGATAATCGCAAGGATGTGGAAGACTGGTGTCGTCGATGTAATACTTGTGTCGCAAGGAAAGGTCCGAGGGAGAGGGGACATGGACCTCTCAAGATTTATAATGTCGGGGCACCGTTTGAAAGGGTAGCGCTCGACATTGTGGGACCGTCTCCGAAGTCTGCGGTTGGTAACAAGTATGCGCTGGTCGTTGTGGATTATTTTACGAAATGGCCGGAGGCAGTTCCGTTGCCGGGCCTGCGCGCGATGACTGTTGCGAAGGCCCTTCTTACAGAAGTTGTAAGTCGTCATGGCGTACCGTTGGAACTTCATTCGGACCAGGGGAGAAATTTTGAGTCGGCGGTCTTCAAGCGGTTGATGGTGCTGCTTGGTATTAAGAAGACTCGCACTACTCCTTTGCATCCACAATCTGATGGGCTCGTGGAAAGGTTGATTCGGACTCTGCTGCAGTATTTGTCAATGTTTGTAGCGGATCATCAACGGATTGGGACGATTGGATACCGTTATTTTTACTATCCTATCGCCCAAGCAGACACGAGACAATGAAGAACACTCCATAGATGATTTTCACTGATAGAGAGCTTCGACTTCCAATGGATCTTCAGAGAGGACTCCCGCCTGATTCAAGATATGAGGAGGACGAGGTTGTTCAGCAAACGCGTATCAGACTGGATAAAATTTTTTTTTTCTTTTTTTTTTTTTTTTTTTTTTAACGTGGGGGAAATCTGCTGGCCAGACACCCCCGCCCCGCCCGGGGGGGCGGGACGGGGGCAGTGCGAGGATTGACCCGCTAAAACCCCCACGACGGCCTAAGGCGCTGGCGATTACTGGGGGAGCCACGGGAACTCTCAAAGAACACAACCGCAGCTCCCCCTCGCCTGGCCGGCCACCAGGATGGAATGGCGGTGGCCGGCCGCGTCCCGGGGGGGAGATTTATACTCCCCCCATGAATCATCTTGCTTCATCACACCGCCTCGTCACTCCCAATATGGGGAGGACAGCTCCGCCGAGTCCACCTCCGCGCCACAGTGGTGGCACACCGTCGTCGCTTCCCAACCGATGCGACACAGGTAGACACCGAAGCAGTCATGCCCGGTGAGTACCTGCGTAGCACGGTAGGAGAGCCTGCCAAACCGCCTCTCCCGCCACGAGGTGAAGTGCGGCAGGAGAGCCCCAGGGACGCGCTCGCCGGCATGGGAACAAAGCTCCGCATGCCATCTGGCGAGCGCAAGTCCCCGGGCCAGGAGCTCGAAGCACTGGACCGCCTCCCGCTCCGGCGGGTCCTGGCTAAAATTCATGAATTTATTCGCCAGAGACTGGGAATTAGCGGAGACAAAATGAAATCTTGGTATGATGTTTACGCTAATTCAATTACGTTTGCTACAGGCGAGAAAGTATGGCTGTTCCAACCACCAACCGAAAAAAAAAGGGGAAAATGTCCCAAGTTGCAGTCCGCGTGGGAAGGTTCTTATGTGGTACAGGACCGTCTGAACGACATTATTTATCGTGTAACTCGTTCTCCGAGGTCGAGACCGAAGGTCGTACACGTTAACCGCTTGGCTCGCTACGACGCTGTACCCAGACGCCTTTGACTGTCTCTCACCCAAGAAGAGGACGTTTCTTCGCAGAAGACGAGGGAGTGATCTGTGTACTGACACGCTGAGCTCTTTCCATTTGTGGAAGAAACGGTTCGATGGGGGAAGGAAGTTGTATGCTCTGGAAGATTATGTCCTCCCATTGGGGAGTGAGGACGTGTTCTCTGGAGGGGGTACACCCTTTCCTGACTGGTCCACAAATAGAGATGCACTGATATCAATATGCAAGAGATATCCTGTGGTGATTGAAGGTGCGTCCGGGGAAGAGTTTTGGTGATTGATCAGAGCAGGGAACTCCCGAGAAGTCTACAAGTGAGAAGTTCTCAAAACTTCTTCAAGAAAGAAACGCTCAAGCCTCAAAACGAAGAATTAAGAGGAAGCGTGAGCGACAGAGTTTAGAGCTGTACGCGTCGTAGAAGTACTGACGTTCTGCTCAAGGTTTTTTGGTGGTTTTCCCTTGAGACGGAGGACAAATGTGAGGACGTAAACTGTCTGGAAAAGGCCACCTGAGTAACTAATTACATTCTTTCCTTGTTTACCTACTTTTCAAACAGAAGTACTTGCGGTGGAGGTTACCTGTCAGTTGTCCGATGGGACGATAGTTCGAGGTTATAGGACTGAAGCTGGCAGGATTAACGGTTCGATTGTCGTTGGTCAACAGAAGTGAAATTTGCCGCGGCCGGGCGGCCGCTCATTCGGCGGGGAGGACAATGTTACGGCGACTTGTCCAAATTAAGTCGCTGTAATGTGAAACTGCCCTGTTGTGAGCAACTCCTTAAACAAAAATAGAAGAGAGGGGTTGCCGCGGAGGTGTGTTATCAACGGACAATCGAAGAGTCGGGATCGGACCGTCGAGCGATCAACACCATCTAATTCAAAGATCTCTAACATAATCGAATTTAGTTGTATTATAGTTTATGTACTCTATTGTAAACAAAATGCCGCGACGCAAGAGAAGTGTAGTAATTCGCAACAGTAGTTTTAAAAAACCACGTGAAACAAAGTAAATCAACGTAAAACAACGTTAATGATCAATGCGACACAACGAAAAGCAAGATAACAAAAAGCAAATAAATGTAAACCAATATAAAATAACGTAAAACCAATGTATAACAATGTAAAACAACGTAATACTGTGTTAAACAACAACGCTGAACGAAGCAACGAAAGTAAATCATCGTAAAACAACGTAAATCATCAATGCAAAACGAAGAAAAAGAATGCAGAACAACGTAAATCAACGTTAATCGTCAATGGGAAAGAAAGTAAAACAACGTAACGCAATATCTGTGCCATGAATACGACATCCTTGATATCGTGTTCCACAGGGCTGGGATTGCCGTTATTGATTTCCATAGCTACTGAATCTACAGCTTTCCATGAGGTCGCAGTGTATTTCGTATCCTATACAGAGGGGACCGGTATCTTGTTCTACGGGTGCACTATGATTGTCTTTCACCGAGATCTGAATCATCTGCAGTGAGACCATAGATGTTGCAACCGCAGTTAGGCTCGACGTATATCACAAATGATACTAAAGGATTCAGGTCTATCACAGGCTCGATGAACATTTGCAGTCTTTTATTTTAGGTACGGTTGATCGCGTTAAAACGAATTAATTGGTTTCAGATTCTTATTTGTTCCAACGATTATTTATTTTAGCTCCAGTTGGCTATTGTTTCGAATAGTCGATTATCCAAGACAATTATCCTCGATAATTATCCGAAGGAATTCTTTTTGTCCGAACATTTTATTCGAATACTTTACTCGAATATTTTATTCCAATACTTTATTCGAATTATTCATTGGTATATTTTATTCGAATACTTTATTCGAATATTTAATTGGAATATTTTATTCCAATATTTTATTCCAATATTTTATTCGAATGTTTTATTCCAATATTTTACTAGATTATTTAATTGCAATATTCTATTCGAATATTTTATTCGTTGAAAATTCATAAATCGTGCAAAAGAAAGATAAGAATAGAGGTTAGGTAATAAATTCTATCCGTCAGTGATGGACATCCCATGGCTCGCAATAAGTCAAAATGACAAAGTAACTTCTCCTCGTACGAAGCTTCATTGTCCAAAAAGATAAAGATAACCGTATAGAAAAATGGCCGCGGTAGCAGTTTGTATTGCAACCGGTTACAGCAACGATCAGTCATTTGCCCATGTACTCGATTGATTTCGAAATTCATTTTTTTGGGTAGGGGGGGGGGGGTGGAACTTTCAATCAGAGGAAAAGTTATATTCCATCATTTCGATTTATTGTGATCCATGGAATCTTCCTCATTCCGCTGCTGTCGTGATTTACGGGTAAAAATCTGAACAGTGTACGTTGCACACGGTAATATCGTGTGACTATTTACCGACTCGTTACGCAGCGAATAACTATCATCCGTAAATATGTGTCGTACGAACGGGGATCTGGATCGATTGAATATTAAATTCGTCGAGAGCTCTCCCACTGCATGGCAATTCGCTATCAATTTTCGTGTCCCATATTATTCTCAAAATTGAATATATCACACTATAACAACCGAGAAATTTATCGAATTCAGTATTTGTTTCCATAGATATCAATTATTAGCATATAAGTTAAAGCGAATAATAAAATATTAGCCCCAGACAGCTCCATTCCATTCAAACCGTTGAATTCTTTTATTCGAACAACGCAGAAAATCGTCGAAGTGGATTTTTTTTGAACAGGAAGCACCATTTAATAGAATCCCATTCCACCCGATGCTTCATTCCGTCTCCATTCAGTGCGGCAGAATGAACATCAGAGATAATGCACGTACTCGACGTTGCAAGTTAGGTTGACGCACACGAAATTTCACTTTCTCAAATAAAAGTTTAATTACATCCGCTATCATTGTACGAACATATAATAACATTCGCGTGCTACCATTTTTCATCTCGCGTACGTTTTACATTTTTCGTTCACGCGCGAAACGCGATCGTCGTGTAAAATCTTTGACCAATGGAGTTAATTAATCCAACAAGTACCGAAAATCAACTCGAAAAATTTTACTAAAAATGATTGGGTGGAATCGGAGATAGTGAAAAGGTGAAACGAAACTAAAAATGTTGATACATTAATTAGAACTTATTAACGCATTTGCTACCAGCGTCGCTAGCATATACATAGTTATACTTATTGCATTTATCGTATTATTATAAAAATATATACTTCTCACCAACATGCAACTTTGACAAACTTTCGTAAATAAGAAGCAATGCAAAATATTCTCAAGCGAGATCAAAATTGCTCGAAAGTAAAAAGAAAGAAAAGTTTTCTGAACATCAAGCTACGTGTAGCAATTTGAAATAATGTTCAAAAAATGCATCTAACGTACTTCGCGTGAAACACGAATTTTGCGAACGTCGCAAAATCATTAAAAAAAAGAAAAAAGAAAGAAGATTACACCGGACCGTTTTGCGATAGACGTGGAAAATGTTCATCTTGCACGAATAGCAGTGGTCTAGATATTACACATCCACAAGTATAAATAAAGCCGAGAAATATATGAGGATCCGCACGCCTCCCCTCCCACCGTTTTAGACTGGTCCTTTGCGCGGGTGATCCGCGGAGACGATGTACATCATTCGAAGGATTTATGGGCCATTTGTGCAGGCCATTTATCAATGTAGTTAGCATTTTTCTGGCCTTTCGGAATCTGCATTTTTATCCACGCCTCAAACGGAAGCAAGGATAGGTGGGCGATAGATTAAAGAGCCGGGCGCTCGCTGGCGTGCTCCTTCCCCTCCCCCACCGTTATTCCGGGCACGCATTATATCAAATATTCGCTCGCGGAGCTTCGCGGATAACGGCGACGAAGTTATTTATTATTTCGCGATATTGCTTGCCCGTTGTTCCAAGATTCGCGTCAATAATATTGGCAAGCCGTCCCACGGCGACACCGCGGTTTTCGTTAACTCGCTGCGAGAGCGACGCGCGAACGTCGCGACGCGACGCTCCGATAAAAAAAGAAAAACACTCTCTGTCCAGCGCGATTTCATTTTCGTACCTGCGCGGCCAGCCCTTCCCGCGCAGCTCTGTAATTACGTTGGTCGCAGTTTGAACCGGGCGTCGGCGTTTATTTCGTTACAGCAGCTCGGAAGGCTCTAATTCAGCCGGGGATAGTTCCCTTCGCGGCTCGCTCCGCCGTGCCGGAAGGAGAAAAAGAATCGCAGGTGTTGTAAGTAAAGTGCAAGTGCGATGGACGGTTCATCTTTTTCAGCTGGTCGCAGCCTGCGCGCGACCGTGATGGAGCAGCGTGCAGGATGGTGTGGGTAGGGGGCAGCGTTAAGGATAATGTTGTCCGAAAAAAGTGGAATTTTTGAAAAGCCTGGCGGGAGATTATTTCGAGGCCGGCTGAGCTGGCCGTTATAAATCCCGGAATAAAAATAGTGTCTCGCGGTAATAAAACTGAAACGGGCAAGAAGGAAACACGGACGCTGCGCGTCGCTCGAAAAAATTCCACAATCAGGAACAAAGGCGTCAGCCGTGATACGTTTATCTGGCCTGCTTCGACGCGGCGGGCTTGACTCCTTTCATCGAGGGGAACGGTCGCCGCGCGATCAAAGCCGGATATATCCGTGCATAAGTTGACCCCGGAGTTCGGCCGGGCTCGAACCAACTTTTCCGGAGGGAGATCCTTCGAACACGCCACGGCCGCCGCCGCCGCCGCCGGTTTTTCCTAAATTCGCGGCGTCAAGCGAGAAATGGGTCTCCCGTAGTAATAAAGCGAGCTGAAGATAATCATTATCGTGACATGAAATTGTTTGACACGCGCCTCGGTCAACGAGCGCAATTTTAAATTCATGAAGCTTAATTAGCATGTATCAGGGGTCGCTTGTGCTCAAGCTGGCCTGTGTCCGAAACATGCAAATGCCTGTTCTCGCACCAAATTCCCTCTGATCCCTTTCCAGATTATATTGGTTCGATCTTCCCCCGCCGGCGATTATGCTAGCATACAAAGTATTCGTCTACGGTAGACTTTGCTGCATAGAGTAGCAGCGGTCTTAATTTTAAGACGACGGATTTTAATTTCAGTTCCAAACATGCAACTGATACTTGTTTCTTCGGTTTGTTTCCTTCCTCAATCTGCAAATATGTGTCTCACTTATATAACATTCACAATTTTTCAGCTGGAAATATTTTTCGCGAAATTCTTCAAAGATCATTATCGTTTTAGATGATGTCATCTTCCAGAAGACACAGGAACCGCGGGATCACGTCCATCAGTTGAAGCTCTCAAACATTGAACATTATTTCGGCAAATAGTTTGTGTCGGATGTTGTTAATTATTCTGTTGCAACCATCGCTCCCACGGATTGTCGTTATTGTTACATGAATATGTGGATGAAATTACGAAACTGGAAGGAAAATTACAGACGCGGCTACGTTTACTGTTAAACGAGCATTTCATGTTCCTTGTTCTATGTAAATGTTATTTTCATTCGAATAGTTTTAGAAAACAACGTAGAAGAACTTGATTTGCAAAAAAAGCTGAGGTTAACGAAAGTGAATTTAATTTGTGGGAGGGTGAGTATCGTTTGCAGAACAGCGAGTGTCGCTTGTAAAAGGGTGAATTTGATTCGAAAGAAATAATGAATTCCACTGACTTCCAATCGTAAACATTGTGCAAAATATTTATATAAAAATATTCTATAAAAATATTACATCAAAATATATACATATAATTTAAATACTAAATATTATTCTTGGATGATTCGATGTTTGCTCGTATTTCGTGTGACGAATTGCGCTTCAAATGACGGACGTCATTTTGTGGAAGATCTGCAAGCACGGCGCGTTCCACCGATCTTTTTCTTCTCTCTTGATGTCTCAATCGTTTGTCCGTTACTGTACGAGGCAAGCAGGTAACGTCACTCGACGCAAATTTGCCGCTTCTGCTTAGGCCAACGCTTGTCCCCGCGACGCGCCGCGACGATTCCTAAGCACGCATGAAGCACCAGATTTATTCAGTGTCGTTTGCGTAACGACGACGCTCGCCCCTGGCCGATCGTAACGAGTGTCATCATCATCTTCTGTTAAGGGACACAATCTTTCCAACAATTTTTCCATTTTCTCTGTCGCGCCCGACGAGAGAGAGAGAGAGAGACAGACAGAGAGAGAGAGATTGCAATTTCAACGAGGAAATGGTTATTACTGCGCCGCCTTCTTTGATAAAGTGATTTCGCGGGCCCTTCTTCATTCAACTCTTACGCCGCGACGATGGGTTTTGTTAGAGAATATTGAATGTCCAAGTATTTTGATGGCGCCTGTTTTCTTTGCGATCCAAATTTATTCTGTCCAGGGAGAGCAACGAAGGTATTTGCACGGAACGACACGGTTCGCAGCTGTACTTAACCCGAGAGCTCGTCGGTCTAGCGAGAGCGATCGAAGCCTCTCTCGACGATTACTGAAATTACAAGAGACCTTCCGGGATGGCTCGTTTATTCAAATATTATCCGAATTATACCAAGTTTTCTCGTTCATTTGCGCGCGGCATATTCCGGCATCGATAAAAAATTCATTTCAAATTTCTCAACGGCGAAAAAAGTAATGGGCATTGTTGGTGGATCGATAGTAACCCGTTCGCGTTTTATTTTCATTGTCCTCGATAAATCTCCGGCTTTGTATTCTTCTTATCGTGATCATTTATTAGTTTGAAAGAAGACCATATTTTCATTTGTCGTATATTCGTGTTTATTTTCGTTCCGAAATTTTGATCATTTTCGTACACGCGTTCGAAGAAGCTGCGTGGAAAAAAAACATTGAAATATCTTTGCTGTTTCTAAGTGCACAACGAAAGCTGTTTCGTGCCTTTGAGAAGTCACCGAACGCCATCGTGCAATGTTGACACCTCGAGACGCCCGACGGCAAGCTTAGCAATTATGGCTACTTGTGCGCAGAGCAAGCGTCATGTTTCTCAGCAAACCGCAGTCAAACGTGCGCAGTAACTAAACTGTTCGACAGGGCGAGCAAAATGGTTGCAAGAGAAAAATGTTTTTCGCCTCGCTTTTCTCACACAATTTCTCGTACGCGTACAGCGGTCCACACGCTTCCCGATAAAATTTCGCCTTTTACTTCCTGAAAGTGGTATTCGAAATATTTTCCACGAGGCGAAGCAATAAACAACATTTTTCCTTCCATATCACATTTTTAATATCACAATATTCAGTGTGTGATTAAATTTGTTGTACGCTGATGTATCTACAAATAATGGAGACATTTAAATGTTACTATTCAGCTATTTTATCCTGTATATAATAATAATAATAATAATAATAATATAATCGCGAATTTATTTATTCCCGTAAACGCGTAACTTGGAGATTTCGATGTTCCAGAATAAGTAAATGATTAAAATTATTATAATTTTCCAGGAACATTGGCAGAGTAATCTGCTATATCAACAAAGAACGAACTTAAAAAATAAATAAATAACAGTCGTCAAATAAAAATTAAACTGATCGAGAGAATAAAATTAAATTTAAAGTAAAAAGTAGTTTAAAAGTAGGCTTTACATAGAAATGTTTAAAAGTTAACAAGTTTCTGGGGCACGAGGTGCTGTGTTATTTAAAAAAAACGTGCATGACTGCGAGCTGTTAATAATACTTTAATCGCTATATAGCCGGCGAAAGGAACTTTAGAACTTGGCGATGGAAGATAAGACTGTCCATTATTCCAGTTTAGTGTTAATGGCTTTTTAGATTTCTTCTTGCGGAGAAGTGCACTGCATCCGCAAGAAAGAATAGGATGAGGTCCGTTCTGGAGAACTGCATTAGTCCGTAAATTTTTTGCGGTCAGGAGACTCGGGGCTGCAGAATAGTGAACATCATTTTTAAGACCACTAACTCGGTTATCAAGCGTTCGTGGCTGTCGAAATAAAAATTCCGAGCACCCCGGGTTACAGTTGATTGTTGCAAACGTAAAATTACATCCCTCGTCGCACACGAATTTTCGGTTTCTGATGGAACAACAACTGCAGAAAATTAGAGAAATTAGAGCAATACGTTAATCGACCTGTACTGGTTTTCTTTATCATTATTTTATATATTTCATATATTTTATTTATTGTCGCATCATTGTAATTCCGTGTATATACTAATCGAACAGAAAAAGTGTATTCCAAAATTGACTTTCGATATTTCCGAAAAAATTCTATACCTAGTTTTAAATTCAAGTTAAACCGATTGTCAGTTTTAACGAAAATCGCCACGTGAATGAACGGAAGTCACAAAACTCCAAAAAGCGTTAACAAGGTTAAACACGCGAATGCTACGTATCCACTGCAAATCCACACCAAATTATTTGGTCAAGCTTTAATGGACAGCGAAAAAACGTTCGGCAGACACAGTGCCCGTGGAAAGGGCAATAGGGGAAGAAAGGTGGTGCGCATGTAGTAGTTAATTGACGAAGAAATACGTGTACGGCACGTCCGCGCCCGTACACCGACGGGGCAGCCCATGAAAAATAAATATAAGTGTATTTAAAACGAAAATATTGGAGCCTTACGCCACTCCTGTGACACATAATAGCGTCGACTCGTAAATATCCTGAGAACGGTGTTTTGATGGCAACAAACGTAGTCACGTACTCAATTTACGACAGGACATTCTACGCCGGTGGATTTTCCATCGTTGTCAGACTCGGCTTGAAGAGCCATCCACACATTCCCGGCGACAAACTGCGCAGGTATGCCCGTGCTCGTAAAAAGCTTAAAAATGAAATCAATGACGCAGGAAAAAAACCGAACGCGAAGCTGCTCGCAATTACTTTGTTTTCCTGTCCCGTGAAAAAAGGCGTGTCTCCGATAGCGCCGATATTAACCTTACCCATGGGAGGACTTTAAGAGTTGTGCGTGCGACATGGACGGGGCATTTACGGCGTCCAGGAACATTTCGGATTTAATACTTCAACTTCTTTTGTTATCACTGCGGAGTAGCTCGGCTGAAGCAGCTGTTGGACTTTATGTGTTTAAAACGCCGTCCCTTATTAGCTCTTTTATGCCGACTTTGCAGACACTTGGCCGCGATGATGAGTTTTTGACTTTTAATGCCTCTGTGCGTTCAACCACCCTATCTCCCTCCCTTCGCCGGGTCTTAGTTCGTTGTTCTTCGCGACATGTCCGCCGGCACGCTATTCCCAATTCCGAGGTTTACGGCGAAAGGTCCTTCGTTACGAGCAGGCAATCGAGTAATAATTGTTACTAATGATTTGTAAGCAGTGTTCCAGGAATGCGGAGTCAGTGCGTAAGAACTTCGGCGGAAACTT